>NC_091646.1:97513694-97835769 GCF_027580195.1 Bos mutus
ATTACTATTATATATAATAGTAGCAATAATATAATAAGGTTATTATTATTGCTGTTTGTGATGGTTAATTTTATGTCAATTTGACTAAGCCAAGGAGTGTCCAGATTAAACATTATTTCTGAGTATGTCTGTGAAGGTGTTTCCAGATGAATTTACATTTCAATTGGTGGACTCAGTAAATTATATTGCTCTCTCTGATATAAGTGGATATCACCTAATCCATTGAGGGTTTGAATAGAACAAAAAGGAAGAGAAAAAAGGAATTCACTCCTTTTTGCTTCCTGTCTGAATGTTTGAGGGTTTCCCTGGTGGCTCAGTCTATAAAGAATCCATCCGCAATGCAGGAGACTGGGATTTGATCCCTGGGTTGGAAAGATCTCCTGAAGAAGGAAGTGGCAACCCACCCCAGTTTTATTACCTGGGAAATCCCAAGGCTAGAGGAGCCTGGGGGGCTACAGTCCATTGGGTCACAAGAGTAGGACACAACTTAGTGACTAAACCATCACCACTACTGCCTATTTGATCTGGGACATCAGTTTTCTCCTGTCCTTGGATTGGGATTTACATTACCATCTTCTTTGATTCGTGGGCTTTCAGACTCAGGCTATAATTAGACTACCGGCTTGCCTGGTCTCCAGGTTGCAGATGGCAGACTGTGGGACTTCTCAGCCTCCATAATGGTATGATGGTGTGAGCCAATTCTTAAATCTCTTTATATATAGTTCTCTGGAGAAATCTGACTAGTAAATCACTTGAGAGTATGTTGCAAATAGCATGATCTTTATACCTAAATACTTTAGTGTGCCTCTCCTAAATTCTAGGAGGTTCTATTATATAACATACTACAGTGAACAGTGTCATAAAACCTCAAGTTGATACATTATTAAGAAATCTCAGCAAATTGTCCCAATAGCATAATTTATGTGATTGCTTTGCAATCTAAGATTAAATCCAGGATCAGCCGTTACATTCAATTTTCATGCCTCTATCCATTCTAGGTTGCTAATTATGTCCTTCTCAGCTTTCTTGAAATTAAATGCCAGAATTTCCTGGATTGGAGTATTATGATTTTTCTTATAACTTTGATATGGAATCTAGAAGTGGAAACATATCACATTACTGGGTGTGAAAGCACTGATTTTAAAGCCCAAGAAATTTTTATAGATTCTTATGTATCCCCTCAGAGAAGGCAATGACACTCCACTCCAGTACTCTTGCCTGGAAAATCCATGGACAGAGGAGCCTGGTGGGCTGCAGTCCATGGAGTCGCTAACAGTCGGACACGACTGAGCGACTTCACTTTCACTTTTCACTTTCATGCATCGGAGAAGGAAATGGCAACCCACTCCAGTGTTCTTGCCTGGAGAATCCCCGGGACGGGGGAGCCTGGTGGGCTGCCGTCTATGGGGTCGCATAGAGTTGGACACGACTGAAGCAACTTAGTAGCAGCAGCAGTGGATATACTAGTGATTATATGCTTGCTGATTGTCTACTGAGACAAGTGTTGCTGCTGCTGCTGCTGCTGCTAAGTTGCTTGTCATGTCCGAATCTGTGCGACCCCATAGACGGCAGCCCACCAGGCTCTGCCGTCCCTGGGATTCTCCAGGCAAGAACACTGGAGTGGGTTGCCATTTCCTTCTCCGATGCATGAAAATGAAAAGTGAAAGTGAAGTCGCTCAGTCGTGTCCGACTCTTAGCGACCCCATGGACTGCAGCCTACCAGGCTCCTCCGTCCTTGGGATTCTCCAGACAAGAGTACTGGAGGCGCCATTGCCCTCTCCGATGTATCCCCTATGGTACTTTAAAATGGATGTAAGAACAAGGATGTTTCACAATGATTAGTTTAGAACATGATACATGTGTGTGTGTACTTGCTCAGAGAATTTTTACTATTCAAACTACATTACCTGTCTCTTGGTATGAAAAACAGCAGACATATGGTCGAGTAGATGTCAACATAAATGCTAACTGCATGCTATTACAGCCATAAGAAATTATTGAAGATTCAAAATAAATTAAGTGTGGAACTCGGGAATTGACTATTATAATATGTGCATTTGCGATTAGCAGAGAATGCTTGTATATCTGAGTAAGCTAAATTGAAAGAAGTTCCAGGAAGGTAATTTTCTTCACATAAGAATGTCCAAGCAATTTTCCAATTTATACTTTGCTGTTCTCCTATTTATTTTTAAACTTGACCAGCTTTGTTTTTACAGTTGAGCATGATATGAACATTTTCATAACCCCAGAAAAAGGCTGCTATTCTCTTTACATCTCCAGTTGGAAAGCTTGTATTACACTGATCTCCTCACTAAAAAACAACCTGTGGATAGGAATTTGTTACTACTTCACACCAATGAGAAAACTTTAGTCTGGATATTTAAATTGAGGGCAAATTCTTTGTTTTATATGTTATTTTGGACAATTAATCATCATTTAAATTTGTTCAAAGAAAAGATAACCTTGTAGCATTCTTATCACCAATATAAACTGAGGGATTTCAGCATTATTTTCAAATCTTCTCATAGGTACTTGGTTAAGAAATTTAATTAATTTCCCTTCTTAAACATTTTATGTATGTTTGTTTATTGCTATCTCTTATCAATCCTTATTTTTCCTCACCTGATTTATTATAATTTCTTGTTTGCTAACTCTCTTATAGCCTGAGAACTGCCTACATATATTTTGTAACGCTTCCTTTGTTGTTGTTGTTCAGTCGCTCAGTTGTGTCTGACTCTTTGGAACACCATGGACTGCAGCAAGCCAGGCTTCCTTGCCCTTTACTATCTCCCGGAGTTTGCTCAAACTCATGTCCATTGAGTCGGTGATGCCATCTAAACATCTCATCCTGTGTCACTCCATTCTCCTTCTGCATCAGGGTCTTTTCCAATGGGTTGACTCTTTGCATCAGGTGGCCAAAGTATTAGAGCTTCAACATCAGCATCAGTCCTTCCAGTGAACATTCAGGATTGATTTTCTTTAGGACTGACTGGTTTGATCTCCTTGCTGTACAAGGGACTCTCAAGGATCTTCTCCAACACCACAGTTCAGAAGCATCAGTTCTTCCATGCTCAGCTTTCTTTATGGTCCAGGTCTCACATCCATACATGACTACTGGAAAAACCATAGCTTTTACTATATGGACCTTTGTCAGCAACGTGATATCTGTATTTTTAATATACTGTCTGGGTTTGTCATAGCTTTCCTTCCAAGGAGCAAGCATCTTTTAATTTCATGGCTGCAGTCACTGTCTGCAGTAATTTTGGAGCCCCTCAAAAGAAAAACTGTGATTGTTTCCACTTTTTTCTCCTATTTGCCATAAAGTGATGGGATCAGATGGCATGATCTTAGTTCTGTGAATGTGGAGTTTTAAGTCATCTTTTTCACTCTTCTCTTTCACCTTCATCAAGAGATTCTTTAATACCTCTTCACTTTCTGCCATTAGAGTTTCGTCATCTGCAAATCTGAGGTTGTTGATATGAGGGCTATTCCATTTATTCTAAGGGATTCTTACCCACAGTAGTAGATATAATGGTCATCTGAACTAAATTCTCCCATTCCTGTCCATTGTAGTCCACTGGTTCCTAAGATGTCGATGGTCACTCTTGCTATCTCCTGCTTGACCACGTCCACTTTACCTTGGTTTATGGACCTAACATTCCAGGTTACTATGCAATATGGTTTTTATAGCATGAGACTTTAGAGTGTCACTTCTGCTTTGGGCCAGCTTCTTCATTCTTTCTGGAGCTATTTCTCCACTCTTCCCCAGTAGCATACTGGATACCTTCTGACCTTGAGGGCTCATCTTCTGGTGTCATATCTTTTTGACTTTTCATACTGTTTGTCAGGTTGTCAAGGCAAAAAGCCTGGAGTGGTTGGCCATTCCCTATTCCAGTGGACCACGTTTTGTCAGAACTCTATACTATGACCCATCTGTCTTGAGTGGCCCTAATGGCATGGCTCATAGCCTTGTTGAGTTACAAAGCCCCTTCACCACAACAAGGGTGTGATCCATGGAGTTAAATGCTTCCTTATCTCTCCATAAATGTAAAAAATAAAAATAACACAGGAAGAGGTAGAAGTTATACAATTCTATAGCATTTTTTAACCTTTTTCTTAAGTCTTCTCAAGATTAAGTTCAGCTCATTTCAGTCACTCAGTTGTGTTCAACTCTTTGCGACCCCATGAATTGCAGCATGCCAGGATTCCCTGTCTGTCACCAACTCCCAGAGCCTACTCAAACTCATGTCTATTTAGTCGCTGATGCCATCCAACCATCTCATCCTCTGTTGTCCTCCTCTCCTCCCGCCTTCAATCTTTCCCAATGAGTCAGTTCTTTGCATCAGGTGGCCAAAGTATTGGAGTTTCAGCTTCAAAATCAGTCCTACCAATGAACACCCAGGACTGATCTCTTTTAGGATGGACTGGTTGGATCTCCTTGCAGTCCAAGGGACTCTCAAGAGTCTTCTCCAACACCAGAGTTCAAAAGCATCAGTTCTTCTGCAGTCAGCTTTCTTTATAGTCCAACTCTTACATCCATACATGACTACTGGAAAAACCATAGCTTTGACTAGATGGACCTTTGTTGGTAAAGTAATGTCTCTGCTTTGTAATATGCTGTCTAGGTTTGTCATAGCTTTTCTTCCAAGGAGCAAGTGTCTTTTAATATCCTGGTTGCAGTCACCATCTGCAGTGATTTTGGAGACCCACAAAATAAAGTCTCTCATTGTTACCATTGTTTCCCCATTTATTTGCCATGAAGTGATCGGACCAGATGCCATGTTCTTAGTTTTCTGAATGGTCAGTTTTAAGTTAACTTTTTCACTCTCTTATTTCACTTTCATCAAAAGGCTCTTTAGTTCTTCTTTGATATCTGCCATAAGGGTGGTATCATCTGCATATCTGAGATTACTGATATGTTTCCTGGATATCTTGATTCCAGCTTGTTCTTCATCCAGCCTAGCATTTTGCATGATGTACTCTGCATATAAGTTAAATAAGCAGGGTGACAATATACAGCCTTGATGTACTCCTTTCCCAATTGGAACCAGTCTGTTGTTCCATGTCCAGTTCTAACTGTTGCTTTCTGACGTGCATACAGATTTCTCAGGAGGCAGGTCATTTGGTCTGGTATTCCCATCTTTTAAAGAATTTCCCAGTTTGTTGTGTTCCACACACTCAAAGGTTTTGGCATAGTCGATAAAGCAAAAGTAGATGTTTTTCTGGACCTCTCTTCTTTTTCGATGATGCAACAGATGTTGACAATTGGAGCTCTGGTTCCTCTGCCTTTTCTAAATCCAGCTTAAACATCTGGAATTTCATGGTTTGTGTACTGTTGAAGCCTGGCTTGGAGAATTTTGAGCATTACTTTGCTAGTGTGGTGAGATGAGTGTAATTGTGTGGTATTTTGAACATTCTTTAGCATTGCCTTTCTTTGGGATTGGAATGAAAATTGACCTTTTCTAATCCTGTGGCCACTGCTGAGTTTTCCATATTTACTGGCATATTGAGTGCAGCACTTTCACAGCATCATCTTTTACAATTTGAAATAGCTCAACAGGAATTCCATCACCTCCACTAGCTTTGTTCATAGTGATACTTCCTCAGGCCCATTTGACTTCTCATTCCTGGATGTCTGGCTCTAGGTGAGTGATCACATCTTCGTGAATAACTGGGTCATGAAGATCTTTTATGTATAGTTCTTCTGTGATTTTCTTGCCACCTCTTCTTAATATCTTCTGCTTCTATTAGGTCCGTACCATTTTTGTCCTTTATTGTGTCCATCTTTCCATGAAAACTTCCCTTGGTATCTCTAATTTTCATGAAGAGATCTCTAGTAATTCCCACTCTATTGGAAAACAATATTGTTGACCCCTGAGGAAGTTTTTCTTATCTCTCCTTTCTATTATTTGGAACTCTGCATTCAAATGGGTATATCTTCCCTATTCAACTTTGCCTTTAGCTTCTATTCTTTTCTCAGGTATTCGTAATGCCTCATCAGACAATCATTTTGCCTTTTTACATTTCTTTTTCTTGGGGATGATCTTGATCATTGCCTCCTGTACAATGTCACGAACCTCTGTCCATAGTTCTTCAGGCACTACATCAATCAGATCTAATCCCTTGCATCTATTTGTCACTTCCACAGTATAATCGTAAGGGATCTGATTTAGGTCATATCTGAATGGTCTATTGGTTTTCCCTACTTTCTTCAATGTAAGTATGAATTTGGCAAAAAGGAGCTCATGATTTGAGCCACAGTCAACTCCCAGTCTTGTTTTTGCTGACTGTATAGAGCTTCTCCATTTTTGGCTGCAAAGAAGATAATCAATTTGATTTTCGTATTGACTATCTGGTGATGTCCATGTGTAGAGTCTTCTCTTGTGTTTTTGGACGAGGGTGTTTGCTATGACCAGTGCATTTTCTTGGCAAAACTCTGCTAGTCTTTGGCCTGCTTCATTTTGTACTCAAGGGCCTCATTTGCCTGTACTCTAGGTAGCTCTTGACTTCTTACTTTTGCATTCCAGTCCCCTATAATGAAAAGGACATATTTTCTGGGTATTACTTCTAGAAGGTCTTGTAGGACTTCATAGAACCGTTCAACTTCAGCTTCTTCAGCATTACCGTTTGGGGCATAGACTAGGATTACCGTGATATTGAAAGGTTTGCCTTGGAAATGAACAGAGATCATTCTGTCATTTTTGAGATTGCATCCAAGTAGAGGTCTGACAGAATGTGGTCCACTGGAGCGGAATGGCAAACCACTTCAGTATTCTTGCCTTGAGAACCTCATGAACAGCATGAAAAGGCAAAAAGATAGGACACTGAAAAATGAACTCTTGAGGTCAGTAGGTGCCCAATATGCTACTAGAGATCAGTGGAGAAATACCTCCAGAAAGAATGAAGGGATGCAGCCAAAGCAAAAACAACACCCAGCTGTGGATGGGACTGGTGATAGAAGCAAGGTTCAGTGCTGTAAAGAGCAGTATTGCATAGGATCCTGGAATGTTAGGTCCATGAATCAAGGCAAATTGGAAGTGGTGAAATAGGAGATGACAAGAGTGAACATCGACATTCTAGCAATCAGTGAACTAAAATGGACTGGAATGGGTGAATTTAACTCAGATGACCATTGTATCTACTACTGTGGGCAGGAATCCCTTAGAATAAATGGAATAGCCATCATGGTCAACAAAAGAGTTTGAAATGCAGTACTTGGATGCAATCTCTGAAAAGACAGAATGATCGCTGTTCGTTTCCAAGGCAAACTTTCAATATCATGGTAATCCAAGTCTATGCCTTGACCAGTCACGCTGAAGAGGCTGAAGTTGAATAGTTCTATGAAGACCTACAAGGACTTCTAGAACTAATACCCAGAAAAGATGTCCTTTTCATTATAGGGGACTGGAATGCAAAAGTAGGAAGTCAAGAAACACCTGGAGTAACAGGCAAATTTGGCCTTGGAGTACAGAATGAAGCAGGGCAAAGGCTAATAGAGTTTTGCCAAGAGAACACATCGGTCATAGCAAACACCCTTTTCCAACAACACAGGAGAAGACTCTACACATGGACATCACCAGATGGTCAACATCGAAATCAGATTGATTATCTTCTTTGCAGCCAAAGATGGAGAAGCTCTATACAGTCAGCAAAAACAAGACCAGGAGCTGACTGGGGCTCAGATCATGAAGTCCTTATTGCCAAATTCAGACTGAAATTGAAGAAATTGCAGAAAACCAATAGACCATTCAGGTATGACCTAAATCAAATCCCTTATGATTATACAGTGGAAGTGATAAATAGATTTAAGGGGCTAGATCTGACAGAGTGCCTGATGAACTATGGATGGAGGTTTTTGCCATTGTACAGGAGACAGGAATCAAGACCATGCCCAAGAAAAAGAAATGCAAAAAAGCAAAATAGCTGTCTGAGGAGGCCTTTCAAATAGCTGTGAAAAGAGGGGAAGTGAAAAGCAAAGGAGAAAAGGAAAAATATACCCATTTGAACACAGAGTTCAAAGAATAGCTAGGAGAGATAAGAAAGCCTTCCTCAGTGATCAATGCAAAAAAAAATAGAGGAAAAGAATAGAATGGGAAAGACTAGAGATCTCTTCAAGAAAATTGGAGATACCAAGGGAACATTTCATGCAAAGATGGGCTCAGTAAAGGACAGAAATGGTAGGGACCTAACAGAAGCAGAAGATATTAAGAAGTGGTGGCAAGAATACACAGATGAACTGTACAAAAAAGATCTTCATGACCAAGATAATCACAATGGTGTGATCATTCAATTAGAGCCAGACATCCTGGAATGTGAAGTCAAGTGGGCCTTAGGAAGCATCACTATGAACAAAGCTAGTGGAGGTGATTGAATTCCAGTTGAGCTATTTCAAATCCTGGAAGATGATGGTGTGAAAGTGCTGCAGTCATTATGCCAGAAAATTTGGAAAAGTCAGTAGTAGCTACAGGTATGGAAATGGTCAGTTTTCATTCCAGTCCCCAAGAAAGACAATGCCAAAGAATGCTCAAACTACCATACAATTGCACTCATCTCACATGCTAGTAAAGTAAAGCTCAAAATTCTCCAAGACAGGCTTCAGGAATACGTGAACCATCAACTTCCAGATATCAGGCTGGATTTAGCAAAGGCAGAGGAACCAGAGATCAAATTGCCAACATCTGCTGGATCATCAACAAAGCAAGAGAGTTCCAGAAAAACATCTATTTCTACTTTATTTACTATGCCAAAGCCTTTGACTGTGTGGATCACATTAAACTGTGGAAAATTCTTCAAGAGATGTGAATACCAGACCACCTGACCTGCCTCTTGAGAAACCTCTATGCAGGTCAGGAAGCAACAGTTAGAACTGGACATGGAACAACAGACTGGATCCAAATAGGAAAAAGAGTACATCAAGGCTGTATATTGTCACCCTGCTTATTTAACTTATATACAGAGTACATCATGAGAAATGCTGGGCTGGAGGAAGCACAAACTGAAATCAAGATTGCTGGGAGATCTCTAACAATAACCTCAGTTATGCAGGTGACACCACCCTTATGCCAGAAAGTGAAGAAGAACTAAAGAGCCTCTTGATGAAAGTGAAAGAGGAGAGTGAAAAAGTTGGCTTAAAGGTCAGCATTCAGAAAACTAAGATCATGCCATCTGGTCCCATCACTTCATGGCAGATAAATGGGGAAACAGTGGAAACAGTGGCTGACTTTATTTTGGGGGGCTCCAAAATCACTGCAGATGGTGATTGCAGCCATGAAATTAAAAGACGCTTACTCCTTGGAGGGAAAATCATGACCAACCTAGACAGAATATTAAAAAGCAGAGACAATACTTTGTCAACAAAGTTCTGTCTAGTCAAGGCTATGGTTTTTCCAGTGGTCATGTATGGATGTGAGAGTTGGACTGTAAAGAAAGCTGAGTGCCGAAGAATTGATGCTTTTGAACTGTGTTGTTGGATAAGACTCTTGAGAGTCCTTTGGACTGCAAGGAGATTCAGTCAGTCCATCCTAAAAGAGATCAGTCCTGGGTGTTCATTTGTAGGACTGATTTTGAAGCTGAAACTCCAATTGGTCACCTGATGCGAAGACCTGACTCATTTGAAAAGACCCTGATGCTGGGAAAGATTGAAGGCAGTAGGAGAAGGGGATGACAGAGGATGAGATAGTTGGATTACATCACCGACTCAATGGACATGGGTTTGGGTGGACTCCGGGAGTTGGTGATAGACAGGGAGGCCTGACATCCTGGGGTTCATAGGGTCACAAAGAGTCAGACACGACTGAGCAACTGAACTGACTGACTTACTGCATTTTGGACTCTTTTGTTGACTGTGATGGCTACTCCATTTCTTCTAAGGAATTCTTGCCCATAGTAGTAGATATAATGGTGATCTGAGTTAAATTCACCCATTCCCATCCATTTTAGTTCACTGATTCCTAAACTGTTGATGTTCACTCTTGCCATCTCCTGTTTGACCACTTCCAATTTGCCTTGATTTATGGAGCTAACATTTCAGGTTCCTATGCAATATTGCTCTTTACAGCATTGGACTTCATTTCCATCACCTGTCACATCCACCTGGGTGTTATTTTTGCTCTGGCTCCATCTGTTCATTCTTTCTGGAGATACTTCTCCACTCTTATTCAGTAATATATTGGGCATCTATTGGCCTGGGGTGTTCATCTTTCAGTGTCATACCTTTTTGCCTTTTCATACTGTTCATGGGGTTCTCAAGGCAAGAATACTAAAGTGGTTTGCCATTCCCTTCTCCAGTGGACCATGTTTTGTCAGAACTCTCTGCCATGACCCGTTTGTCTTGGGTGGGCCTACATGGCATGGCTCATAGTTTTATTGAGCTAGACAAGACTGTGGTCCATGTGATATGTTTGGTTAGTTGTCTGTGATTGTGGTTTTCATTCTGTCTTCCCTCTGATAGATGAGGATAAGAGGCTTATGGAAGCTTCCTGATGGGAGAGGAAACTAGGTCTAGTTCTGATGGGAAGGGCCATGTTCAGTAAATCTTTAATCCAGTTTTCTGTCGATGGGTGGGGCTGTGTTCCCTCCCTTCTAAAAGTCCCATGCATGCACTGCTGCACTCAGTACCCCCAACCCTGTAGCAGGACTTCTCAGGTCATCTCAGGATTGGCTACTTTAAATTATGTAAAAATAAAACCTTTCCCATAAGTTATGAATAGGCTTCTATCAAATTTAGTTCAATCCTTCATCAAGGAAAGAGGCCTCAGATTGGACCATTTCAGAAACTCTCCTTTGGGGTGAACATATTATGGAAAAAGAGAGTGGTTAACACAGGACTTTTCAATTTCTGCATCATTGACATATTGCGCTGGATAAGTCTTTGTTTGGGGTGCCATCTGGCTTCCCTGGTGGCTCAGACGGTAAAGGCGTCTGCCTACGATGCAGGAGACTGGGGTTTGCTCTCTGGGTTGGGAAGATCCCTGAAGAAGGAAATGGCAACCCACTCCAGTTTTCTTGCCTGGAAAATCCCATAGATGGAGGAGCCTGATAGGCTACAGTCCATGGGGCCACAAAGACTCGGACAGGACTGAGCGACTTCACTTCACTTCACTTGTGCATTGTAGAATGTTAGCAGCAACCTTGGCCTCCACCCATAAGATGGCAGTAGCACCTCCTTGTGACACATGGAACATTTCTCCAGATACTGTCAATTTTCTCTTAAGAGGAAAATTACTCTCAATTGAAAACCACTGGGTTAGATACAAGTAAAAAAATAATGAAGCTAGTCACACAGTTAGATGGGTAACTTAGGTTCTAGAAGTTCTTCATGTCATTTAGTGACAGAAGAAAGCTGCTCAAGCATTTTATCAGAAATTAAAAGTCCTCCTGAGAGGGATGCGGTTGTCAACTACAAATTGGCACTTACCAAGAGCATTGCCAATGACAAGGCATTAGCCATCTGCCTCTAGGGAGAGTGAACCCCATGCTGCTATAGCTGGTGACCTTCCACAACCCCTGAGGGAGTTCAGGGTGGAGGGAGGCACTCTGTGCTCCAGGGAATCTGGTAGGTCAGGTATTTAGATGGTTGGATGTTTTTAGGAACAGATTTTATGATCTTAACCCTTGCATCTCCTCTCATCTAGAGAAGCACTAAATCCCTTCATAATGACATCAGACCCTCATGACTAACAAAAAACCTTTTGTAAATTGAGTGTTTCATGGTATTGAACTCCTCCTTCACCAAAACCTTATATATTGACTTTCCCCCATTGCCACTTTGGAGCAGTCTCTCAGAGCTATCTGAGATGGTGCCTCCTGGATTGCAGTCCTCATTTTGCCCCAAATAAAACTTAAACACAACTCTTAAGTTGTACATCGATTTTAGTCGACACTGTGAAACTCTTCTTGCAAAAAAAATTCACCTGTTTGGAACAATTGTTTCTCAATATTCTTCTTTATCAAATCACTATAACCTTTTCTGGGAAAGCATCTTATATGTTCTCTCATTTTAAATTAAAAATTATAATTTAAAAAGCTTTAGCTATAATCCTAATGATAAATAAGAGGAAAGTAACTTAAATGCAAATGATATATGCTTCAGCATGTTGATGCTCAGGCCCGATTACACAAGAAGAGATAAGGAAGCAGTTACATGGTTTCACCTGTAAAGGGAATCACCATACATGTTATAGTTACGAATGCAAACTAAGAACTGTGCTGCACTGGCAACTCAAATACATGAGCAGCATCACTAAGAGGGATATGATTTTCTGAAATAGCAAACTGATAGAATTCTAAACAAAACAAAAAAATTGCACAGCTTTCTTTCCACTTCTATAGTAGTGATTCTAGGAAACTTCAGTGTATTAAGTTAATGTAAAATTTTTGTTTATATATGAAAAACAGAATCAGGTTTTATGATCAGATGTCTATTAACATATTTTTTGCTTTCATAAATTTGTTAAGTACAATACTCCAAATTCAGGCAGGACGCAGGTCAGTTATGCATTGTGAAGGATGATTCACATGCAGGACATACAGCATCTCTGGACCTAGTGACTCAATGCCAGCAGTGTGCCACAATCATTATGCCAGTCAAAACTTAACTGAAAAATTTCAAAACTCTTTCTAGAAGGCAGAACCATGCTCTCAATAAGTCTCCTCAGGGTTCTAATTCTGTTCTTTGGTAAAATCCACAGTTTGTAGAATTCTGTGAAGAAATTTAAATGCAGAAGAGTATAATAATGGGATTCCCTGTGCTAATCATCACAGAATTTGATACAGTTGGATGTAAGTGGAGCTTAACAAATGCTGCAGATGAACCTGGTGTAGATGGTTTGTTGACAATACTTTGGGAAACTGTTGAAAATGTGTAAAATTCCTTTGTGAAAAGTTGAAACTGTTATGGGAAAATTATTGTAGTTGGGAATGTTCTGCATCTAGCAAAGAGTAGTGATCTGCATTTCCTCCTTCTTTACTTTATAATCTTTAAATCTTGTCTTTAAGTGGTTCATTGAATTCTTCAATTCAATGTGTCTCCTAATGAGGTTTCATCTTATTATTTAATTCAAAGCATGGAATAAGGTAATGCTATTTTTAAACTACAGAAATAAATGGAGCCTATTGTGAGAATTCTTTTCAATGAATGTTGTCATTACACTGAAAACTCAAAAAAAAAAAAAACTTCATCTGAAAGTTTTTACACTAGTATAGGATATATTGATACTAAAATGGATGTTAAATTTATTATTTACAGATGTATTATCTTTCCTTGTATATATCATACATAGAAAATATCATACATAGACAAACTTCAAAGGGAACTTCCTATAAAGACATGGTATGAAATATGGCAAGTGTAAAGACTTGAGGAAAGCTGATAAGAACCCATGATTATACACTTAAAGTTTTGCATGCAAAAGAATTGAAATGATCAGTCACTTAAAAGAAAACTTTCTATATATGTGTGTGTATAACATAAAATATTATTGTATTAATAGTGTGATTATGAAATTATAATTTTGAACAGTATCATTTTAACCAATTTGGGAGGCACGAAAGATTTTTAAGGTCTCTATATTTTTTCACCCTAAAGAAATTGGTATCCATTCCTCTCTCAAGCTTATATATTTGTATAAATGTAAAACATATAATTAAATTTTAACATCTGAATCCACTTGTGATTTCTTGTTATTGTGAATCAGTTTAGGAATGAAAATAATTTGTCTCACTTTTGACATACATTCAATATGAGTGAGACTATTTAAATACATCTAAAATACAATTCGGAGAAGGCGATGGCACCCCACTCCAGTACTTTTTCCTAGAAAATCCCATGGACGGAGGAGCCTGGTAGGCTGCAGTCCATGGGGTCGCTAAGAGTCGGACACGACTGAGCGACTTCACTTTCCCTTTTCACTTTCATGCATTGGAGAAGGAAATGGCAACCCACTCCAGTGTTCTTGCCTGAAGAATCCCAGGAACAGAGAAGCCTGGTGGGCTGCCGTCTATGGGGTCGCACAGAGTCGGACATGACTAAAATGACGCAGCAGCAGCAGCAAAATACAATTACTTGTCAAAATAATTTTGAATACAGGGATTAATATTATATCATTTTCAAACACACTACATTAATTCTATGAGACTCAAAAAGATAATTAATATGTGGAGTTCAGTACCTATTTTAAAATTTCATTGGTAATATTTGCCTATGCCGTATGGAAAAAAGCAACCTTTTGAAAGATAAATATAATTTAAAAAATCAGTGAATGCTATGAACTGTTACCTAGACTACTTTACATGCAAGATATGATAATGAAAATTATAGATATGCACACAAATTCCCAAATAATTGAAATGATACTATCAGTAAATTTAGTCTGTTCAGAGAAATTAAAAATTAAACTTTTAACTTTATTAATTCTCCAGGCAAGAATACTGGAGTGGACAGCCATTCTCTTATCCAGGGGACCTTTCCGACCCAGGGATCGAATCTAGGCCTCCTGCATTGCAGGCAGATTCTCTATAGTCTGAGCCACCAGGGAAGCCCACTATCAATAAGTTTAGTCTGCTCAAAGAAAGTAAGATTAAACTTTTAACCTTATATAGAAAATTGTTTTAAATTAAGATATATAAATATTAGTATCATTCTTAGGGTCAAATCATGTTGTTCAGTTTATACTGGGACTTTAATGTGTAAAAATTTTTGTCTAGATAATAGCATTTTACATTTATAGTGTCTTACATTTTTTGTTTCATTTACCCTTTATTTTTGGGCTTCCCAAGTACTGATAGTAGTGAAGAACCCCCTTGCCAATGCAGGAGACATAAGGGACCTGGGTGGGTGGATCCCCTGGTGAAGGGAATGGCAATCCACTCCAATATTCTTGCCTGGAATACCCCATAGACAGAGGAGCCTGGTGGACTCCAATCCATGGAGTTGCAAAGAATTGGACACAATTGAAGTGACTTAGCATGTACACACCCTTTAGTTTTATAAATTAGATCCTTCACTTGGGAAAGCAACCTGGTTTCCAATCTTGGTCTCATCAATTTTTAATTTTATCCCTTGCAGATTATCTAAGTCATATGTAAAATGTGTATAATTTCTATTTTTAGAGAATTAAATAAGTTACTCTATAGAAAGGATTTAACACAGTAGGTATATGCATATTATTTGCTGTTATTTTTATTTCCAGTTTATAGATGAGAAATGTGAAGCTCTGAGAGAGAAAATAAATAGTTCAAATCAGTGCTTTTCACGTTGTTTTTAAACTTCTGCCTGTGATATTGAGTGTAATACATTTTATTTTACAACCCCAAATGCATATGTACTCATAAACATATATACATAAACACACAAATATATATGAAATGAAAGTTTCATGAAGAAAATTTGCTTTTGCTATATGGAGTACACTTGGATTTTTTCATATTTTATCTCACTGTTTCTGCCCATTTATCTTTAGGGTGACTGTGACACACTAACTTGATTTCTCCATGTATAACTGAGTCACAGCCTATAGTTTAAAAAACATAGCTGTGATCACATAGCCAGGAAATGACAGAGTTTGCACTTGAACCTATAGCTGTTGTAGACTATGTAAGTACCTTGAAGGTAACAGCTGTCTTACTCAGCCTAGATTCATCATAACACCAAGTACAATGTTTTGAACAGAGGAGATATTTGTCATGCTTTCTGAGAAATTTATGACTCTAAAACTTTCTGACTCATTGGAACTTTTCTATGGGAGAACACAATCATATTTGCACATAAAATTTTAATTTCATATCAGGCAAAGAGGACAGACATGTTTCATGAAAAGAAATCAAAACACTAGATTTGAGAACCATTAACAAAATTTGTAAAAGCAGTAATTCTGAAAAAAGTGATGAATGGTGTATCACAAACCAGACAAGAATTGGTGATGGGACATGGTAAATCAATTTTGTGTGTGTTTCAAAACATCACAAATCAAAGGTGTAGTAAGTGATAAAGAATACATTAGTGATAATATGCATTCAGTTGAATCAATTGGGATGAATGTATGAATTAATAAATTGTCCAATAGTCCTAAAATACTATTTGTATCCATATTTTCCCATACCAAACTTTAAGTAAATTTGTCATTAAGAATTTATATTGGCCCACTATAAGCTGACTCCACTTCTCTTCCTAACCCTCAATAACTAAGTTTATCATTCTCCTTAAGACAAAGAAGGACACAAAATGAAGCAAGAGTCTGAATGATACAGAAGTTGTACAGGAAGACTTTCAATTATTAAAATTTGTATAAAATTTCTAACAATGTGAAGTATGTCAAACATGTTCTGTAAAGATTGAAATTTTATACTGTGAATTAAAAAGGGATTAATAGATAGATAACAATGTAGTAATCCATAAGAGGTGCAGATACAGTTGAAATATAAGTATTCTTTAACAATTACATTGTTTATGGCCTTTTCTGAAATATTGAGTATACAAGTTTTTCTCTAAGTCTTGACCCGACTACTAACTCACAGTATATTATTCCTAGACACAGAATCCCATGATCTCATATATATAATAATTTGAAACCCTCATCAGACCAAAGTATTGTAGTGAAATTTTCCTACTAGTGACATTAGGTAACATAAGCAGAGTTGTGATAGAAGTTACTTCAGTATCTACTTGCTTTACTTGAAAATCACTGAAAAATTGAGTCCATTTTAATGAAATATCTATTTCTGACCATATTTCACTATAGCATGGATATGATAGTCAACAGCTGCTGCTGCTGCTGCTGCTAAGTCGCTTCAGTCGTGTCTGACTCTGTGCGACCCCATAGATGGTAGCCCACCATACTGCCCCGTCCCTGGGATTCTCCAGGCAAGAATACTGGAGTGGGTTGCCATTTTCTTCTCCAAGGCAACAGCATTTGTCCATAAATAAAGAAGGTGGAATTTTATGAATGATTTAATTGGTGAAAGTGTATAGAATTTCCTCTATCAAAGGTAAAGAAAATATTTGCCCAAATAAATTTCACTTTCTAGTTACTTTTATTAATCTGGCCTGTTTTGATAAGTATCTGTAAAATGAGCTTTTCAACTGTAGGACCCACTAATGTATTCTGTGTGAAATCTAGTGGGTTGTAGTAACCATATTTAAAAATACGGTATGGAATGGAAAATTAAGAAGTAGAGTAGAATAGAAGGCAGTATCAAATTTCTATGTCCATAGTAAGGGTATCACTTTATAAAACTTTTTTTAAATTTTTCAGAATGTGTATGTGAGTGTGTAAACTATTTATTACTGTACATCATGCTCAAAATGTGTAAAATAAATATTCTGCGTGGATATAGTAAAGAATGACAATCATACATTGAAATTTTTACCTTGAAATTTATTTTAAAAATATAAGAGGGTTGTATTTTAGAATATTTTATATGTATAAAATTATATATACATACATATATATGTATACATAAATACATATATGCCTTAGAATTTGATGTTTTGAGAAGAGAATCCAGTGTATAAATCAACTATAGGTTATATTTATTCTTTTTAAGTTTGTTTCTTACTGAATTCTAAATGGATGCCCCAGTTTAAACCAATGTTTTATTAAATAGAATAAGAAGAAAGCTGAAAGCTTCAGCATAGATTTCATAGTGGTTCACATTTAAGCCTCTGAGCTATGAAATGGGCAAAAGAGAGAAGACTTGTTAGCATCTGAACTGACATATGATGACACACAAATAGGATGCAATGAATTATCAACAATATTCAACAGATAAACTGTAATGCATAATGCAAATAGTACATAAAAATATAGCACTATGAAGAAATTTCAGTTATCCAATATTTTTCACTAGCACTAAGATATGCACTTCAACATCTTTCAATATAGTTGTCATAACTGCTCCTATCAATATGTTACTATAGTTGAGATATCATTATCTTAATACAGTTCCAAAAACAATCTAATAGCATTCTTATTTTCATTCAACCTCTGTTTCATATGCCAGTTACTACACCATCTAAGCTTAGAACTGTATATTTAATTTCTTGTAAAATATGAAAATTTCTAACTCTTATTCTTCCTATAATTGCCACTTAAAAGTAATTAAATCCATTTAGGGTTTCCCAGGTAGCTCAGTGGTAAAGAATCAGCCCGTCAATGCAGGAGACATGGGTTCGATCCCTGGAGTAGGAAATGGCAACCCACCATAATATTTTTGCCTGGGAAATCCCATGGACAGAGGAGCCTGGCTGGTACAGTCCATGGGGTCGCAAAAGAGTCAGATGTAACTTTGCAACTAAACAACAAAACCAGTTAGTAACAGTCTTCATTTCACAAGTGTTCATGGTGACTATAGCATAACTAATATATAAAATAGTCCCTTGGCTGAAAACTGACTAAACCTCTAAATAGATATTTATTAATACTATAAATATACCTCTCTATTATTACCAGAAAGCAAAAGCATTTATGATCAAACATATAGACAATAAATGAAAGATTTCTGGACATCAATCATTTGTCACATCCTTAAAGCTGTTAAGACTGAATTAGAAAACAGAATCAATAAATGGTATTAATCTTTCCAGAATGACAGTTAAGTACAGGTACTTAAGCATATTTCCATTGCCTGTGTCTTTTTAATTTTGAAAGTAAATGGAAATCTAACAGAAGAGGTAGGCCAGACCAACCAATAATAAGAATAATAATAAAAAAAAGGCCCAGAAATAGACTAGTGAGCACAGGCAAAAAATGATACTCTAATTTGACACATGAGTTTCTATTTGGGGGCAGGATTTGAAAGCATTGTTGTGCCTTCAGGCCTATAAAGGAAATGTTTTGTATAGTAGTGTAAAATGCAAGTGAAAGGTATACTGAAAATAATGCTTTTTTGCATTCCTTGTTCTGCCATTCCAGTGTCAGAAACATTCAGTGTGTGCTGTAAAAAAATGATAGATTAGAAGCAGAAATGTATGAATAGCCTTATGAAGAGCAGTAATAGCTGTCACAACTTCCCCTGGTATTAACCAAACCATTCTGTCACTAAAAAGTAATCTGCTTGAATAAAAGGCAAAGCTTCCTGAGTTAAATCACATGAAATGCTACTGTTTTAGTGGATAGATTCAGTTATTGCCTTTTCTCCCTATACATTGTGGACTGAATCTGGCCTTTATGGGAACAGATTTTTTTTTTCTTTGATTGATTAGTCATAGACAATGGGATGGGAAATTGTTCTTTAGATTTCCTCCATTAAGGCAGAGAAGAAGAAACTAAACTATAGTTTCTATTGATTGCCTATTTAGAAATGTGACAACATGGGAATTGTAGATCACAGTTAATCAGAGACAAAAATCTGATGTTAAGAGAGATATGATGGCTCTGAAGCTAAAGTTAATTCTAAAACAGTGAAAAGAAAACAGGTTGATACTTATATCACATGGATTTAGGTGAGTTTGCCATTTATTATATCTTTAATTATCAGAGTCTACATTAATGTGATAATATGCACTTTATCTATAGCAGCCATTTCTTTCCTATTAACCTTTGTGCTATTATTACTATATGTGTTAACTACAGGTATATTATAAACCTCACAATATACTGTTAGCAATTTTATTTAAAAAGTAAAGTATCTTTAAGGGATATAAATAAAAGAAAAATTATATATACATATATGTGTGTGTATATATATATATTTACCCATATTGTTACCATTTTTGGTGTTCTTCATTCCCTTATTTATATCCATATATTTTTTTAATTTTAATTTTATTTTATTTTTAAACTTTACAATATTGTATTGGTTTTGCCAAATACCGAAATGAATCCGCCACAGGTATACATGTGTTCCCCATCCTGAACCCTCCTTCCTCCTCCCCCATACCCTCCCTCTGGGTCGTCCCAGTGCACCAGCCCCAAGCATCCAGTATCGTACATCAAACCTGGACTGGCGACTCGTTTCATATATGATATTATACACATTTCAATGCCATTCTCCCAAATCATCCCACCCTCTCCCTCTCCCACAGAGTCCAAAAGACTGTTCTATACATCTGGCATCATTTTCCTTCTGCCAGAATGTCTGCCTTTAAAATCTCTTATCATGTAAGTATGCCTATTATAAATTCTTTAAATTTTGTATGCCTGGAAAATTTTTAGTCACCTCTATTGTTGAAGGATTGTTCATGCAAATAGAATTTTAGGTTAAAAGAATCTTCACTCACTTCTTTAAAGATAATGCTCCACTGTCTTCTCACTTCCATTGTTTCAAAGAGGAAATCTGATGTCATCCTTATTTTTGTTCTTCTATTCATAACAAGCCTTTCTTTTCTTGTAGCTTTTATGCTTTCCTCTTTATCACTGGGTTTGAACACTTTAATTATGAAATGCCATTGTGTATTTTTTCTTGTACTTATGATTCATACAACTTCTTGAATTTGGAGAATTTTCATTCATCAGTTATATGGTTATTTCTTCTGCTGCTGCTGCTGCTGCTAAGTCACTTCAGTCATGTCTGACTCTGTGCGACCCCATAGACGGCAGCCCACAAGGCTCCCCCATCCCTGGGATTCTCCAGGCAAGAACACTGAAGTGGGTTGCCATTTCCTTCTCCAATGCATGAAAGTGAAAAGGGAAAGTGAAGTCGCTCAGTCGTGTCCGACTCTTCGGGACCCCATGGACTGCAGCCTACCAGGCTCCTCCATCCATGGGATTTTCCAGGCAAGAGTACTGGAGTGGGGTGCCATTGCCTTCTCCAGTTATTTCTTCTGCACCCCTTCTTTTCCTTCAGGGACTCTAATTATATATAATGACTGCCTGATATTGTCCCACAGTTCACTCATTTCTCTGTTCATATATTTGATTCTCTTTTCTCTTTGGGTCACACTTCAGATATTTTCTGTTGCTAAGCCTGCCAGGTTAGTAATCTTTTCATTTGCAATATCTAATTGGTTGTTATCACATACAAAATATCTAATACTTTTTTTATCTCTATTAGTATGATTTGGTACATTTCTATATCTTGTATAATTCTCCTTATCTATTTGGGCATATTGAATGCTGTTATAATAAATATTCTAATGCCTTTGTCTGCTAAACCTGACATCTATGACAGTAATTTATTTTTATTGAGGTGACATTCACATAACTTAAAATTATCCATGTTAAAGTGTACATTTCAATGGTACTTAATATGTGCACAATATTGTGCAACTGACACCTGTATTTGGTTCCAACATATTTTCATCAAACCCCCCAAACCATTTACTTATTAGATAATCACTACTCATTCCCCCTCCCCCAAGCACTTGGCACCACTCATCTTCTATGCCTCTATAGATTTACGTATTCTGGATAATCCATAGAAGTGGAATCATATAACACCTGACAATTTTGTCTAGCTTCATTCACTTAGCATAAGGATTTTTAGATTCACCCATATTGCACTATGTATAAGTACTTCATTGCTGTTTATGCTTAAACGATATTTCATTGTATATCAGTTTGCTCTTTTTCTTAATTGAAGTAAAATTGATGTATAATATTTAGACAGTTTCAGGCATATAACATATTGGCTCGACAATCAAATCCATTATGAAATGATCACAACTATAAGTCTAGTAACCATCTGTCACCATGCAAAATGATTTCAGTATTATTGACTATATTTCTTATACTGTAGATTACATCCCCTGACTTATTTATTTTATAACTAGATGGTGACTGTAGCCATGAAATTAAAAGACATTTACTCCTTGGAAGGAAAGTTATGACCAACCTAGATAGCATATTGAAAAGCAGAGACATTACTTTGCCAACAAAGGTTCGTCTAGTTCGTCTAGGCTATGGTTTTTCCAGTGTTCATGTATGGATGTGAGAGTTGGACTGTGAAGAAGGTTGAGCACCGAAGAATTGATGCTTTTGAACTGTGGTGTTGGAGAAGACTCTTGAGAGTCCCTTGGACTGCAAGGAGATCCAACCAGTCCATTCTGAAGGAGATCAGCCCTGGGATTTCTTTGGAAGGAATGATGCTAAAGCTGAAACTCCAGTACTTTGGCCACCTCATGCGAAGAGTTGACTCATTGGAAAAGACTCTGATGCTGGGAGGGGTTGGGGGCAGGAGGAGAAGGGGACGACAGAGGATGAGATGGCTGGATGGCATCACTGACTCGATGGACGTGAGTCTGAGTGAACTCTGGGAGTTGGTGATGGATAGGGAGGCCTGGCGTACTGCGATTCATGGGGTCGCAAAGAGTCGGACACAACTGAGCGACTGAACTGACTGAACTGAGAAGTTTGTACCTCGATCTCCTTCAGCTGTTTGTCAGACACTTCACCTGTCTCCCCTTTGGTTCCCATCAGTTAGCTCTCCATATCTATAAGCCTGTTTTTATTTTGATTGTTTGTTTTGATTTTTAAGATTCCACATATGTGACATCATGTGGTATTTGTTTTTCTTTATCTGACTTACTTCACTTAGGGAAATATTCTCTTTCATCCATGTTGTCATAAGTGACAAGATTTCATTCTTTTTTTTATGGCTGGATAATATTCCTCTGTGTGTGTGTGTGTATTCTTTATCCATTTATCTGTTGAAGGACATTTTGATTCCTTCCATATCTTGCCTTCTGTAAATAACATGTTTCAGTGGACATAAGGTGGTATATATCTTTTGAATTAGTGTTTTTTTACTTTCTTCAGAAAAACACCTAGGAGTGAAATTGTTGGATCTTATGGTAGTTATGTCTTTTTTTTTTTTTTAAATAAATCTCTATACTGTTTTCTACAGTGGCTCCACCAATATAAATTTCCTTCAACAGTGCACAAGGTTCGCTTTTCTCCACATCCTCCCCAACACTTGTTGTTTGCTATCTTTTTGAGGATAACCATTTGACAGATGTGAGGTAATAACTCACTGTGATTTGACTTGCATTTCCATATAATTAGAGATGTCAAACATCTTTTCATATGTCTTTTGGCCATTATATGTCTTTTCCTGGAGAAATGTCTATTCAAATCTTTCCCATTTGCTAATAGGATTATTTGTTGTTTTTTTTTTTTGATATTGAGTTCTATATACTTTTGATATCAACCCCTTATTGAATATATCATTGCAAATTTCTTCTACCATTCCATAGGTTGTGTTTTCATTTTGCTGATAGTTTCCTTTGTTGTGCAAAATATTTTTGATTTGATGTAGTCCCATTTGTTTATTTTTTCTTTTCTTGCCCTTGCAAGAGGAGACAAGTTCAAAAAAGCTATTGCTAAGACTGATATAAAAGAGCATACTATTCGTGTTTTTTTCCAGTTGTTTTGTGGTTTTAGTATTACATTTAAGTATTTGATCCATTTTGAGGGATATTTTTGTGGATATAGTGTAAGAACATGGTCTAGTTTAATTATTTTGCATTAGCCATCCATTTATATTTTAGGTTACTTTTTCCCTTTTGTATATTCTTGACAAATTTGCCATAGATTAATTGCCAATTTAAGCATAGATTTGTTTCTGGGCTCTCTCTTCTATTCCACTGATCAATGTGTTTGATTTTGTGCCAGCAACAAACTACTTCAATTACTATAGTGCTGTATTATAGTTTGAAATCAGAGAGCATGTCACCTCCATCTTTGTTCTTCTTTCTCAAAAATGCTTTGGATATTTAGGGTCTTTGTTGTTTCATATAAATTTAAAACTTATTTGTTCTAGTTCTGTGAAAAATGCCAAATCTGTTGATTACTTTGGGTAGTAGGGACATTTTAAAAATATTATCTTAGAGAAATATTTACTCATGTATCTTAGAGAAATATCTATTCAATTCTTTCAGCTTTTAAAAATTAGATTGTTTGCCTTTGTGTTGTTGAGTTTTAAATTTCTTTTTAACTGGAAAGTTGTTTGTTTTTTTTTAACTTCTCATCAGGTTCAGTTTACCTGTTTCTGTTCCTTGTGCTTCTGGTGGCATTCTAAGAATCCATTGCCAAATCAAAAATTATACCCGTGGTTTCTTCTAACAGTATTACAATTTTTATGAGACTGTTGCCTCACACACTTGCATGTGGATTTTTAGTTGTCACAGGAACATTGTTGAAAAGACTGTTTTTCTCCACTGAATCCTTTTGACATCCTTGCCACAAATAAGTTAACTATAGATATGAATTAATTTGGAGACTCTCAATTTTATTTCTTTAATTCCTATTCTTTTCCTCCCTAAGCTTACTGAGATATTATTGTTTAATAACATATGTAAGTTTAAGGTATACACTATGATAATCTGAGATGTATATATTACAAACCGATTAACACAATAATACCCCTACGTAATGGTGATTTGTGTGTGTGTGTGTGTGTGTGTTGATAATATCTAAGACCAACTGTCTTGAAAATTTTCAAGTATATAATACAGTACTATTGTCTTTGCTGTATATTAATTCTCCAAAACTTACTTATTTTATAAGTGGTAGTTTATACACTTTCACCCCATGTTCCCATTTCTTCCACACCACTCCCCCAGCCACTTAAAACCACAATCATATTATTTATTTCTGTGAGTTTGACATTTTAAATACTGCATATAATTAAGAATATATAGTATTTGCCTTTCTCATCCTGATTTATTTCACTTAGCATAATGCCTTCAAGATACATCCATATTGTTTCAAAAAATGGACTTTTCTTCTTTGTTTGACTGAATACTATTCCATGGTGTGTGAATGTGTGTGTATCACATTGTGTTTATCCATTTATCTGTCCATGTGCATCTCTGTGGACAGCAAATAGTCGGTCATGTATTTTAACCATTTCGTTTCTCCCCCCCCCACACCATACACACACACACACACACACACATGCATTTTACCTTGAGAATTTAATTTATTTTCTTTTAAGGATTAAAAAAAATTTACTTCTATCATTTGCTATTTGTTTTCTATGCATCATATATATTTTTTGTTTCCTCAATTTCTCTGTTACTACCTTCTTTTGTGTTTTAAACTTCCCCTAATATTACTTTCACAATACCTTCTCATATATTTTTACTGTGTATTTTTTTTTTCTTAGTAGTCAGGCAACAACTAAGTATAAAAAATCAGTGTGTGTGTGCTTAGTCGCTCAGTCGTGTCTGACTTTTTGTGACCCGATGGGCTTTAGCCTGCCAAATTCCTCTGTCCATGAGGTTTTCCCCACAATCATACTGGAGTGGGTTGCCATTTCCTCCTCTTGGGGATCTTCCCTATCCAGGGATTGAAAGTACATCTCTTGTGTCTCCTTCATTGGCAGGTGGATTCTTTACCACTGTGCCACTTGGGAATTGTATAATAATATAACTTTAATTAATACAAAATTACCTTCAATAGTATTCAAAACTTTACTCCTAAACAGTTCTTTCCCTACCTCTTTTGGAATTATTTATAATTATTTTTGGAGATTTGTCTTTTGCAAAAAAACAGGAAAAGAAGAAGAGTTCCTAATCAAAAATAAAATATTTCATGTTTTCTTTACCGATATATTTATCTTTCAGATCAGAAATGTTCAGATCAGTCGCTCAGTCATGTCCGACTCTGCAACCCCATGAATCGCAGCATGCCAGGCCTCCCTGTCCATCACCATCTCCCGGAGTTCACTCAAACTCACGTACATCGAGTTGGTGATGCAATCCAGCCATCTCATTCTCTGTCGTCCCCATCACCTCCTGCCCCCAATCCCTCCCAGCATCAGAGTCTTTCCCAATGAGTCAACTCTTTGCATGAGGTGGCCAAAGTACTGGAGTTTCAGCTTTAGCATCATTCCTTCCAAAGAAATCCCAGGGCTGATCTCCTTCAGAATGGACTGGTTGGATCTCCTTGCAGTCCAAGGGACTCTCAAGAGTCTTCTCCAACACCACAGATCAAAAGCATCAATGCTTCAGCGCTCAGCCTTCTTCACAGTCCAACTCTCACATCCATACATGACCACTGGAAAAACCATGGCCTTGACTACACAGACCTTTGTTGACAAAGTAATGTCTCTGCTTTTGAATATGCTATCTAGGTTGGTTATAACTTTTCTTCCAAGGAGTAAGTGTCTTTTAATTTCATGGCTGCAATCACCATCTGCAGTGATTTTGGAGCCCAAAAATATAAAGTCTGACACTGTTTCCACTGTTTCCCCATCTATTTCCTGTGAAGGGATGGGACCAAATGCCATGATCTTCGTTTTCTGAATGTTGAGCTTTAAGCCAACTTTTTCATTCTCCTCTTTCACTCTCATCAAGAGGCTTTTTAGTTCCTGTTCATTTTCTGCCATAAGGATGGTGTCATCTGCATATCTGAGATTATTGATATTTCTCCCAGAAATCTTGATTCCAGCTTGTGCTTCTTCCAGCCCAGCGTTTCTCATGATGTACTCTGCATATAAGTTAAATAAGCAGGGTGACAATATACAGCCTTGACGTACTCCTTTTCCTATCTGGAACCAGTCTGTTGTTCCATGTCCAATTCTAACTATTGCTTCCTGACCTGCATATAGGTTTCTCAAGAGGCAGATCAGGTGGTCTGGTATTCCCATTTCTTTCAGAATTTTCCACAGTTGATTGTGATCCACACAGTCAAAGGCTTTGGCATAGTAAATAAAGCAGAAATAGATGTTTTTCTGGAACTCTCTTGCTTTGTTGATGATCCAGCAGATGTTGGCAATTTGATCTCTGGTTCCTCTGCCTTTTCAAAAACCAGCTTGACCATCTGGAAGTTCACGGTTCTTGTATTGCTGAAGCCTAGCTTGGAGAATTTTGAGCATTACTTTACTAGCATGTGAGATTAGTGCAATTGGTAGTTTGAGCATTCTTTGGCATTGCCTTTCTTTGGGATTAGAATGAAAACTGACCTTTTCCTGTCCTGTGGCCACTGCTGAGTTTTCCCAATTTGCTGGCATATTGAGTGCAGCCCTTTCACAGCATCATCTTTCTGGATTTGAAAGAGCTCAACTGAAATTCCATCACCTCCACTAGCTTTGTTCGTAGTGATGCTTTCTAAGGCCCACTTGACTTCACATTTCAGGATGCCTGGCTCTAGGTGAGTGATCACACCAACGTGATTATCTGGGTCATGAAGCTCTTTTGTTCAGTTCTGTGTATTCTTGTCACTTCTTCTTAATATCTTCTGCTTCTGTTAGGTCCATTCCATTTCTGTCTTTTATCCAGCCCATCTTTGCATGAAATGTTCCCTTGGTATCTCTAATTTTCTTGAAGAGACCTCTAGTCTTTCTCATTCTGTTGTTTTCCTCTATTTCTTTGCATTGATTGCTGAGAAAGGCTTTCTTATCTCTTCTTGCTAGTCTTTGGAACTCTGCATTCAGATGTTTATATCTTTCCTTTTCTCCTTTGCTTTTTACTTCTCTTCTTTTCACAGCTATTTGTAAGCCCTCCCCAGACAGCCATTTTGCTTTTTTGCATTTCTTTTCCATAGGGATGGTCTTGATCCCTGTCTCCTGTACAGTGTCACGAACCTCCCTCCATAGTTCATCAGGCACTCTATCTATTTGATCTAGTCCCTTAAATCTATTTCTCACTTCCACTGTATAATCATAAGGGATTTGATTTAGGTCATACTTGAATGGTCTAGTGATTTTCCCTACTTTCTTCAATTTAAGTCTGAATTTGGCAATAAGGAGCTCATGGTCTGAGCCACAATCAGCTCCCAGTCTTGTTTTTGCTGACTGTATAGAGCTTCTCCATTTTTGGCTGCAAATAATATAATCAATCTGATTTCGGTGTTGACCATCTGGTGATGTCCACGTGTAGAGTCTTCTCTTGTGGTTTTGGACGAGGGTGTTTGCTATATCCAGTGCATTTTCTTGGAAAAACTCTATCAGCCTTTGCCCTGCTTCATTCTGTATTCCGAAGCCAAATTTGCCTGTTACTCCAGGTGTTTCTTGACTTCCTACTTTTGCATTCCAGTCCCCTATAAAGAAAAGGACATCTTTTTTTTGGTGTTAGTTCTAAAAGGTCTTGTAGGTCTTCATAGAACTGTTCAACTTCAGCTTCTTCAGCATTACTGGTTGAGGCATAGACTTGGATTACTGTGATATTGAATGGTTTGCCTTGGAAATGAACAGAGATCATTCTGTCGTTTTTGAGATTGCATCCAAGTACTGCATTTTGGACTCTTGTTGACCATGATGGCTACTCCATTTCTTCTAAGGGATTCCTGCCTGCAGTAGTAAATATAATGGTCATCTGAGTTAAATTCACCCATTCCAGTCCATTTGAGTTCGCTGATTCCTAGAATGTCGACATTCACTCTTGCCATCTCCTGTTTGACCACTTCCAATTTGCCTTGATTCATGGACCTAACATTCCAGGTTCCTATGCAATATTGCTCTTTACAGCATCGGACCTTGCTTCTATCACCAGTCACATCCACAACTTGGTACTCTTTTTGCTTTGGCTCCATCCCTTCATTCTCTCTGGAGTTATTTCTCCACTGATCTCCAGTAGCATATTGGGCCCTACCAACCTGGCGAGTTCCTCTTTCAATATCCTATCATTTTTCCTTTTCATACTGTTCATAGGGTTCTCAAGGCAAGAATACTGAAGTGGTTTGCCATTCCCTTCTCCAGTGGACCACATTCTGTCAGACCTCTCCACCATGGCCCCACAGGGCATGGCTTAGTTTCATTGAGTTAGACAAGGCTTTGGTCCATGTGATTAGATTGACTAGGTTTCTGTGATTATGGTTTCAGTGTGTCTGCCCTCTGATGCCCTCTTGTAACACCTACCATCTTATCTGGGTTTCTCTTACCTTGGACGTGGGGTATCTCTTCACGGCTGCTCCAGCAAAGCTCAGCCACTGCTCCTTATATATACCTTTGCCAGTGTTATATTTTCTGTTCCATATTTGAGTTCCTGCTCAGCGTCTTTTTATTCCAACCTGAAAGGCACTCATTATTGTTTCTTGTAGGGCAGGATTACTAGTGCTGAACTCCCTCATTTTTTAAAAATATGGGGATGTCTTAATTTCGTCTTTATTTTTGAAAAGTGGCTTTGCCAGAAATAGAATTATTGGTTAACAGGTTTATTTCCTGCAGTGCTTTAAATTTTCTTTCCCACTGCCTACTTGACTCCATGATTTCTGATGGGAAATTAGCTATTTATCTGAATGAAGATGCCTTATATGTGACAAATAATTTCTTTTTTGCTACTTTCAGGATTCCCTCATTTTTGTTCCTTTGACTTGCAGTGGTTTAATGATGATGTGTATAATGCATCTCAGTGCGAATGTCTTTGTGTTTTTTGTACTTAGAGATATTGAAGTCCTTGGATGTGTATATTTCAATATTTATCCAATTTGGGAAGTTTTGACCATTCTTTCTTCAAAAATTCTTTTTGTCTCTTTTTCCTCTCCCTCTGAAACTCCTACAACCTGATCCTCAGACTAGCTGTTTTTCACTGACCTATATTTACGTTCACTGAGTCATTTGTCTGTTTCGTCTGCTGTTGAAAATCTCTAGTGAAGATTTTATTTCAGTTATTGTACTTGAAAATTCAGAATTTCTATTTGGTTCATTTTAAAAAAAATAATTTATTTCTCCTTATTGACATTCTATATTTGTTGAGACTTTGTCTCCTCATTTCCTCAATTTATATTTTTCATGGTCTCCTTTATGTCTTTGATCATACGTGAGACAGTTGTTTCTAATTCTGTGTATTAAGTCAAAGTGTCCTCGGAGGCAATTCCTATTGATTTTTTTCCCCCCTCTGTGTTTATTCCAAATTTTGTTCTTTATTTTCATCCTTGGTTTTTTTGTTTTTTGTGTTTTTTTTTTTGTTAAAATATGGAATGTCTGGTATTATAATGTGATAATTCTAGAGATCAGATTCTTTCCCTCTCAGTGTTTGTGTTGTTGCTGTTTTTTGTAGGTTTTAGTTATCTTTCATTTACTGACTTATCCAAACTATTTTTGTTGGGAATGTCTTCCCTTTATGTATGGTCTCTGAAATCTCTTTTTCTTTTGTAAATTTTATTTTATTTAACTTTACAATATTGTATTGGTTTTGCCATATATCAAAATGAATCTACCACAGGTATACATGTGTTCCCCATCCTGAACCCTCCTCCCTCCTCCCTCCCCATACCATCCCTCTGGGTTGTCCCAGTGCACCAGCCCCAAGCATCCAGTATTAGTATACTGTATTGGTGTTTTTCTTTCTGGCTTACTTCACTCTGTATAATCGGCTCCAGTTTCATCCACCTCATTAGAACTGATTCAAATGTATTCTTTTAGCTTAATGTCATCAAGTGATTTGGTGAATTTCCATAAATACCTGGAGCAAGAAGGTAAAATAAAATACTTTCTGGAATTTGCTGACTGTCTCTGTGCTGAGGCACTCCTTGATTGCTTAACCAGACCATTTGTAACAGTAGCTTAACCTTCATTTCCTGTTTTTAGTGAGCCTAATGATCAAGCAGAGATGAAATCTTAAGGTCTTCTCAGATCTTTTTGAACATGCATCTTATCCTGGGCATATATGTGGCTTTCTAATGTCCATGATAAATATAAGAATTTTTCAGACTCTTACTTTCCAAAGCATTTCACTCTTCAGCTTGTCCTCCTAGTCTTTCATTATGTCTGCTGTTTGACACAAACATAATCTTTTGTCCTAGATGGCAGTGGCTTGTTCATTTGCCACTCAACACTATTTTTACACTATGAGAAATTTCCAAGTCAGGTTAATAAGGGCAAGTCTCTTCAGTAACTCAGGGAGCTCCCAGAGAGATCAAACAGACAAATATAGTTCTTTGACATCGAGTTTTATTCTGCTACCTCTAGAATTCAGGACCATAAACTGTCATCATCAAGACTCACCAAGCTGGGTCAGGTCATGGTATAAGAGCAAGTTGAAATACCATAGAACTCTTCTGTCATATTTCAATCACCTATTTCTTGACTGAGAATTTGCTTCGTTGCTATAGAGTTTTGATTATTTTACAGAATTCCAACTAAATTGATTCTGAAGAATTTTAGTTCATTTTTGGTGTTTCTGTGGAGGGAGGATTACTTCTAGATTCCTACTCTATGCTTTTCACTGATGCCTTCTGCAGTGAATTGCTTTTGATTGATTAATTTATCTCTTCATTGTGAGTTTTGTTTCCCTGTTTCTTTGTATGCCTGATGGATGCCAGATTTTGGGAATTTTATCTTATTGGATCCTGGCTTTTTGCATCCTTAGGCATATTCTTGAACTTTCTTTCGGGGCTCAGATAAGCTACTTGGGAACATTTTGGTCATTTCAGATTTCTCTTTAAGATGTCTAATCAGGTCCAGAGCATCAGGCAGTTTATGGTTAAGGATTCCCCACTTTTATGGACTGAATTGTGTCCTCTCTTCTACTCATATGTTGAATTCCTAACCCACATGTGATGATATTTGAAGATAGGACCTTTAAGGAGATAATTAAGGTTAAATAAGGCCATAAGGATGGGGTCCTAATTTGATAGGGTTGGTGTCCTTATAAGAAGAGGAAAAGTCATCATCATCTCTCTCTTTCTCTCTGTGTTGTGTGTTTCTCTCCCTCTATTTCTCTCTCTTGCTAGAGAAAAAGCCATGTTAGGGCACAATGAGTAATGCCAATCTACAAGCATGGAAGTGAGCTTTCACCAAGAACTGAATTTACTATCATTGTTTGTTTGTTTCTTGATATTTGTCTTTTTTAAATTAATTTATTTTTTTATTGAAGGATAATTGCTTTAGAGAATTTTGCTGTTTTCCGTCAAACCTCAACATGAATCAGCCCTAGGTATACATATATCCCCTCCCTTTTGAAACTATCATTTTGATCACGGAGTTCTTGCCTCCAGAACCATGAGAAAATAAATATCTGTTTTATTTTCTTTGTTTGGTTTTGGTTTTTAAAATTTTTTATTGGAGTATGGTTGATTTACAATGTTGTGTTAATTTAAGGTGTACAGCAAAGTGAATCAGTTTTACATGTACATATATCCACTGTTTTTTAGGTTCCTTTCCCATTTAGGCCATTACAGAGTATTGTATAGAGTTCCCTGTGTTATACAGTAGGCCCTTCTTAGTTATCTATTTTATATATAGTAGGGTATAAACATCTGTTGGTTAACCCACCAAGTCTGTGGCATTTTTTATGGGAGCCCTAGTGGACTAATATGCTAACACTGAGACAAGACCTTTCTTTGCACCTAGTATTTATGAATTGTGAAATTCTGTTACTTGTAGAAAGAAGCAGCATCGCCTGTTCTGTGTGTACCAGGTCCCATTACTTCCAGTACTTTGGGTGCTACTTTCCCTATTGTCTAAGAATTTCCTCACATGCATATGCTAATCAGTACTCAGGTGAATATTTGATTATTCATTTGAGAATTTTTGACTCAACTGAATCCATGCACATCTCTGGAATTTACTCTTTGGGAATCTCTTGCTTCTCTCTTACTCTGTCCTATAAACTGTAACTGCCTTGTTCTCATACTGTCATCTCCATCTGCTCTTCTTGCGTAGGTTACTGAGCTCTGCCTGTGTTCTGCCTTTGCACTGTGCCTAGAAAACTTAAGAAAGTAATCTGGGGCAACTTTAGGGCTCACTGTGCTTGATTTACATCTCAGTGAGATCGTTGTCCTTCCTTGCCTGATGAACAGTACCTTGAAAACTGGTGACTCTTGTCTTTTGCACATTTTGTGTATGTGTCAGGCAGCAAATAAAAGTAGTCTTTGCTAATCCTTCTTCATCAGAAGTGGAAGTTCTTTCCATTTATCAATTTGATCTTAAGCAGTCATTCTCTTACTGTTTCTACATACATAAATTGGGACTAATGATGTCACAGTATTATTGCAACCATTAAGTAGTATACCATGATTTTCAGTAGAGGAACATAGTGTGAAAATCATTATAGTTAATTATTTACCTCATAGATCAAAGCACTAGGGATTCTAGAAATTTTGATAAGCAAAGAACTAGAGATTACTTTGGCTATAGAAAATTTTTAATGTACTATAGTGTCCTCAGAATGGTATACTGGAACATTGGAATCCAAAACATCGGAAATGTCAATGTTTACCAAATATGTGACATGTATTTTTATCTCATTATAGTTTGAAAAAGAAGTCTAATTTTATTTGTTGAGTGAGCATTCTTTATCAAAACCCTTAGTGCTGTAATGAACAGATTTGCTGCTAGGTCTCTTTCAGCAGGAAGTATTTGAGTGTTAGACTGACTATCTAAGTGACGTTGTTTACTGCAAGTTGATTTCTTACCCAGTTATGTTTTAGGTCTATCTACATCTGCGATTTGGGAGTGACAGCTTATATAATGTTCATTTCAGGCAGTGGTAAGGTTGTTTCCTGTTTAAGTCCCAAGCTGAAGTCCTTCCCTCTGACGAATAAATATATCAACAAGAACTGGACAGTTTATAGTGTTCAAACTTTAGTTTTCTGTTAGAATTAATTTTCTGCATGAGGGAGAAAAGCACTGTTCAGCCAGACCCAACAGAGTAATCTATATGTAGGGGAAAATTCCCTATTGCCTTCACTGCCATTGTTCTAATATTGCTTTAAACTTTATTTCTCAGCATCATCTTGGATATCTTGCTGCTGACAAAGAATGTAAAAATAATGTTAGTCTCTGGGGCAAGTTATCTAATTTTTGTCACCTTTGTGACAGTTACATTTCTATCTTTGTCATACAACTCTATTTCTCCTCTCTCATTTCCCATATTTTAAACTTAGTGTAGGACTAACTTGATGAAGCTCTCAGCATAAGCATCACTGGTTTGGAACCTGCAGTCTTGTTTCCGGATTTTATAACTAAGCCTCTAAAACCCATATGTTGACTGGTATACCTCATGATTGTGACAACTGTATGAAAATGTGTACAAGCTTTATTCTTGCCATTTTCTTCTCCTTATAGGATTCCCTCCTACAAATTTGTTCATTCACTGTTACTGACTCATTTTGTTAGTTGTCTATTCTTTGATTTAAAAATATTTTTGGACCTTTACTCAGTAATAGGCAGTATGCAGGGTAACAGAGATAAAACAGAGTGAAATGGGTTGTGATTCAGCTTCTGTTTGAAGATGCCTAGTGATGGTTAGTCACCATGCCAAAAAGCAGTACATTTCATTTTAATTCAAATTGATTAACTACTTGTAGATAGAATGAGATATAATCTATCTCCCTCTAATTTCTAAGGTCATCTTATACAACCGTGCCTAGTGCTAACCTCTGGAGAATAATTCTTATTGCCCCAAGACACAATTTTATTTAATTATAATTATACCTGTCTGTTTCAGCATGGAAACTTGACTCCTCTCTAAAAATAATCTTAGAGGCCCAGCTAGAATAATGCAGCTGTAGTCAGAACTGGTAGAAGATAGAAATAAATATATACTAGCATCAATTCCCCAGAGAAGGCAATGGCACCCCACTCCAGTACTTTTGCCTGGAAAATCCCGTGGACGGAGGAGCCTGGTGGGCTGCAGTCCATGGGGTCGCTAGAGTCGGACACGACTGAGCCACTTCGCTTTCACTTTTCACTTTCCACTCTCACGCATTGGAGAAGGAAATGGCAACCCACTCCAGTGTTCTTGCCTGGAGAATTCCAGGGATGGGGAAGCCTGGTGGGCTGCCATCTATGGGGTCGCACAGAGTCGGACACGACTGAAGCGACTTAGCAGCAGCAGCAGCATCAATTCCCAATGTATGGGAATACTTTATCAGTACAAATTAAGCTACATTTAAAAATGTATGTGAATCTAGCCACTGCCTGCTTCATGTCATCCAGAGTGGTTTTTCTTTATATAAAACCACCCTACTGATACTTATAATTTCCAATCCTAGAAATTAAATGGCTATTTTATGTTAATTTTCCCATATTAATGTTTGTCATTAGGTCACCTTAGAATGATGTAACATTGAGATGACTTTAGAAAGTGGCATTAGAAAATTTATAGTGATTCATGAGCTCAGGAAACATTTCATCATAGTCAGTGGCAGACTAGACATACTGGTTAAAAATTGAAATGCCAATATATGTTCATTTTGTGTAGGCAGTAAAAACAATAATAGTTGATTGACAGAATGCACAAGTCAGACACTCCAGAGAATTGATGTAGTTACAAAATATCCAAAAGACATTCTCATCATTCATTAGTGTTTTATGAGCATATGGGGATTGGGATAAATGTAGAGCAATTAGCACATCAAGGCATTCCTCCTACCAGAAATGTGATATTGTTTCCATATATGCAATGGAAATTTATCTCTTCACACCCAGTGATAATTTTTGTTTCATATATCTATTGTTTCAACATCTAATTTTAAAATCCTTTATGTGCAGTCTCATCTTTGAACAATTAATATCTTTTTTCAAATAATGAGGCCAACAGTTTTGACATATTTTAGAAGTCAATTAATTTCATGGATTCAAGGTTCATCAAGCAATTAGAAGCATAACATTTCATTCAATATCTTTAGAAGTAAGAATCACGCTGGTGAAAAAATAACAATTTAGAATTATTAAATTTCAGCCCCCTAATTCAGTTTCAGAAACACAAACATTACATATATATATAGTCTAAGAATCTATTTATCAGGTATTTATTTGAAAGACATCCCGTGGTTCTATTTACTTGATATAGAACTGTGTGATATATTTGCTAAAAGATGCAAAATAGACTATGTAAATGTTTATAGCATTCAAAAATGTGAGTAAACACTACATAGTTTGTCAAACCACACCTTCTATAAGGTAATCAAAGTTTCTTGAACTCTAGATATATATCTCCCTTTTGCTGTGACTAATGTCCAAGTAGAGATTTATTTGGACCTTCAGAAGTTGCTGACTTGTAATAAGATATATCACTACCTCTTTTTTTCTCACATTGACATTACATTCATGTATTTGTATTACTTAAAAATTACTCTTATTAATGAGCTCTCTGTCTCTAGATAGGAATTAATTTCTTCCCCATAACCTCCAGTGATTAAACATGATAATTTTACTTTTATAGTGCTCATTGTATCTAACCAACAATTTCCAAACACACATCTCTTGGCATAGGGGAAAATCAATAAATTAAAAATTAGAAAATTTGAATTTATTACTATTTTTGTTTAAAATGTATCTCCAAACATAAACTCTACTTTTAGAACATTTTGAAAATGTTTATTATTTCTCATAGTACTTAGCACAATATTTTGCATTTGTTGTTCAGTCACTCAGTTGTGTCCGACTCTTTGTGACTCCATGGACTGCAGCATGCCAGGCTTCCCTGTCCATCATCAATTCCCAGAGTTTGCTCAAACTCATGTCCATTGAGTTGATAATACCATCCAACCATTTCATCCTCTGTCACTTTCTCTCTTCCTGCCCTCCATCTTTCCCAGCATCAGGGTCTTTTCCAATGAGTCAACTCTTTGCATCAGGTGGCCAGAGTATTGGAGCTTTAGCTTCAACATCAGTCCTTCCAATGAATATTCAGGGTTGATTTCCTTTAGTATTGACTGGTTTGGTGTCCTTGCTGTCCATGGAACGCTCAAGAGTCTTCTCCAGCAACACAGTCAGAAAGCATCAATTCTTTAGCACTCAGCCTTCTTTATGTTACAACTCTCACATCTGTACATGACTACTAAAAAAACCCATAGCTTTGAAAATATGCACCTTTGTTGCAATGTGATGCCTCTGCTTTTTTAATATGCCATCTAGATTTCTCATAGCTTTTCTTCCAAGGAGAAAGGGTCTTTTAATTTCATGACTGCAATCACTGTCTGAAGTGATTTTGGAGCCCAAGAAAATAAAGTCTGTCACTGTTTCCATTATTTCCCCATCTATTTGTCATGAAGTGATGGACCAGATTCCATAATCTTAGCTTTTTGAATGTTGTTTTAAGCCAGCATTTTCACTCTCCTATTTCACCTTCCCTATAGTTCCTTTTTGCTTTCTGCCATAAGAGTGGTGTCATCTGCATATCTGAGGTTATTGATATTTCTCCTGGCAATCTTGATTACAGCTTGTACTTCATCCAGTTCAGGATGTTGCATGATGTACTATGCATATAAGTTAAATAAGGAGGGTGACAATATACAGCCTTGATATACTCCTTTCCCAATTTTGAACCAGTTCGTTGTTCCATGTCCAGCTCTAATTGTTGCTTCTTGCCCTGCATACAGGTTTCTCAGGAAGCAGGTAAGATGCTCTGATATTCCCATCTCTTTAAGAATTTTCCACGGTTTGTTGTGATCCACACAATCAAAGGTTTTTGCATTGTCAATGAAACAGAAGTAGATGTTTTTATGGAATTCCCTTGCATTTTCTATGATCCAACAGACGTTGGCAATTTGCTCTCTGGTTCCTCTGCCTTTTCTAAACCCAGCTTTTACTTCTGGAAGTTCTTGGTTCAGGTACTATTGAGCCTAGCTTGAAGAATTTTGAGTATTACCTAGATAAGCATGTGAAATGAGTGCAATTGTAAGGTAGTTTGAATATTCTTTGGTATTGTCCTTCTTTGGGATTGGAATGAAAACTGAACTTTTCCAGTCCTGTGGCCACTGTGAGTTTTCCAAATTTGCTGGCATATTGAGTGCAACACTGTAACACCATCATCTTTTCAGATTTGAAATAACTGAAATTCCGTTACCTCCACTTTGTTTGTAGTAATGCTTCCAGAGGCCCACTTGACTTCACACTCCAGGATGTCTGACTCTAGGTGAGTGATCACACCATTGTGGTTATCTGGGTCATTAAGACTTTTTTGTATAGTTCTTTTGTGTATTCTTTTCACATCTTCATATCTTCTGCTTCTGTTAGTTCCATACTTTCACTGTCCTTTTATCTCTGCTGATTTATTTTTCTTTAATTGAAGGATATTTGCTTTGCAGAATTTTATGGTTTTGTGCCATACATCAACTTGAATCAGCCATAGGTACACACGTGTCCTGTCCCTCCCAAACCCTCTTTTCATCTCCCTTCCCATCCCACCCTTCTAGATTGTCACAGAGCCTCTGTTTGAGTTCCGTGAGTCATACAGCAAATACCCATTGGCTATCTATTTTACATATGGTATTATAAATTTCCATGTTACTCTTTCCATACATCTTACCCTCTCTCTCCTCACCTCCCACCATGTCCTTAGGTCTGTTTTCTATGTCTGTTTCTCCATTGCTTCCCTGAAAATAAATTCTTCAGTACCATTGTTCTAGATTTCATATATATGCATCAATATACAATATTTGGGATTCCCTGGTGTCTCAGACAGTAAAGCGTCTGCCTACAATGCGGGAGACCCGGGTTTGATCCCTGGGTCGGGAAGATTCCCCTGGAGAAGGAGATAGCAACCCATTCCAGTACTCTTGCCTAGAAAATTCCATGGATGGAAGGAGCCTGGTGGGTTATATTTCTTTTTCTGACTTATTCATTCTGTATACTAGGCTCTAGGTTCATTCACCTCATTAGAACTGACTCAAATGCCTTCCTTTTTATGACTTAGTAGTATTCCATTGTATATATATACCACAGCTTCTTTATCCATTCATCTGTTGATGGACATCTAGGTTTCTGTTCTTTATTGTGCCCATCTTTGCATGAAATGTTCCCTTGGTATCTCTAACTTTCTTGAAGAGATCTCTAGCCTTTCCCATTCTTTTGTTTTCCTCTATTTCTTTGCATTGTTCACTTAAGAAGGCTTTCTTATCTCTCCTTGCCATTCCTTGGAACTCTGCTTTCAGTTGGGTATATCTTTTCTTTTCTCCTTTGCCTTTCACTTCTCTTCTTTTCTCAGCTATTTGTAAGGCCTCCTCAGACACCATTTTGCCTTTTTGCATTTCTTTTGCTTGGGTATGTTTTGATCACCACCTCCTGTGCAATGTTATGAACCTTTGTCTATAGTTCTTCAGGCACTCTGTCTATCAGATCTAATCCCTTGAATCTGTTTGTCACTTTCACTGTATAATCATAAGGAATTTGATTTAGGTCATACCTGAATGACCTAGTGGTTTTCCCTACTTTTTTCCATTTAAGTCTGAATTTTTCAATAAGGAGTTAATGATCTGAGCCACAGTCAACCCCCTGTCTTGTTTTTGCTGTCTATATAGAGCTTCTCCATTTTCAGCTGCAAAGAATATAATCAATCTATTTTCAGTATTGACCATCTGGTGATGTCCATGTGTAGAATCGTCTCTTGTGTTGTTGGAGGAGGGTGTTTGCTATGACCAGTGTGTTCTCTTGATAAAACTGTTAGTCATTGCTCTGCTTCATTTTGTGCTCCAAGGCCAAATTTGCCTGTTACTCTAGATACTGTTACTCTTGGCTTCCTACTTTTGCAATCCAATTCCCTATGAGGAAAAGGATATCTTGTATTGGTGTTAATTCTGGAAAGTCTTGCAGGTTCTCATAGAAGCAGTCAACTTCAGATTCTTCAGCATTATTGGTTGGGCATAGACTTAATAGCATCATTACTGTGATGTTGAATGGTTTGTCTTGGAAACAAACTGAGTTCATTCTGTCTTTTTGAGATTGCAATGAAGTACTACATTTCAGACTCTTGGTTGACCATGAGGGCAACTCCATTTCTTTTAAGGGATTCTTGCCCACAGTAGTAGATATAATGGTCATCTGAATTATTTCTACCCATTCCTGTCCATTTTAGTTCACCTATTCCTAAAATGTCAATGTTGACTCTTGCCATTTCCTGTATGACCACTTCCAATTTCCCTTGATTCATGGACCTAACATTCCATGTTTCTATACAATATTGTGTTTTACAACATTGGACTTCACTGTCACCACCAGACACATCCACATCTGGGCATTGTTTCCACTTTGTCTCAACATCTTCATTTCTTCTGGAATTATTTCTTCACTCTTCTCCAGTAACATATTGGACACCTACTGACCTGGGGGTGTTCATCTTTTAGTGTCATATCTTTTTGCTTTTTCATATTTTGCATACAGGTGATTATGTTGCATATAGCTTAATAACTGTTTATGGTATTGCATTGAATTTCAATTGGAAATGAATCATTAGAAAATTGGACCTGGAGCTATTGTAATACCTTATGAACTTCTCTTCCTACCCTGAATTTCTCCACTTTTCATAAGATTCTATTAACTCCAAAGTCAACAAGCTCAAAATCCAACACATCATCTTCCCTGAAAAGGACTATTTTCAACTCAAGTGCCATAATGACAGTCAGATAGAACTTGGGTTGTGAGTGAATATTCACCATACTTTAAACTAGTCAAGTGAAAATTAAAGTAAAAATATATAATTCTATTTTGAACACTAAATATTATTGTCCAAAAGACTTTTAAAAATATAACTTATAATGAATTAACCTTTATTGATAAATAAGGGCATAAAATTATACTAACTCACATGAATCTTAATATTTTACTAGTTTGCTTTTGTTTCCTGATTATTTTTTAATTCCTGGGTTTCCCTTTTGCAAATTTTCTGTGTTACTGGTAATGAACTTAAGACATCAATACAGCTACAAATTTATAGGGAACTGGTCATCATATAATAAGACAGAAATAAATGGCAGTTAGTCATACACAGATTCCTTATTTCTTATATAATTAGTATGAAAGAACCTTGATTTCATTAGACATACTGTTATGAGAAAAATAGCTATTTACAGTCCTCATTGGCAATAAAATAATAAAGATGTAAACTTTTCTTTTTCTTTTTCTTTTTAATCAACTGACAAGCAGTAGGTTTTTGAGAAAGCAATCATATCTGTGTTTAAAATAAGTAATATGGCTATTGAAAATAAAATACCTCTGAAGATTCTTAAACGTGTCTTTTTGTTGACACATGTTTTCATTTCCCCTGGGTAAATATCTAGGAATGGAATTGCTTGATCATAGTGTAGGTGTATGGTTAACCTTATGACAAACTGACAGACTGGCTTTTAAATTGGTTTACCATTTTATACTCCCATCAACAATATATGGGAGTCAAGGTGCTCTAAATCCTTGTCAGCATTTGGAACTGACAGTCTTATTTTAGCTGTTCTAGATTATACATGATAGAAAATTCTATTGGACAGTGCTTTTTTTTTATATAGAAGTCTCTATTGATTGAAAATGAGCTATGTGTTTGAGACTTTAAAGAAATATAGATATATTTGTTTTATAGCTGAAATTTAAGGAACTTTTAAACAAAAAAATTAATGAAAATACACATTTGAGGTGATGTTTCATATATATATATATATATATATATATATATATATACTTACCTAGAAGGTACATCTTATTAGAATTTTCTCAAATTTCAAACATGTATGTTATTTTAGACAGTAGCTTCCTTTAATCACATTCTTTTTGTGTCTCAATATCCTTGAACAAAAAAAGAATATTTGAAGATGTTCTGGAATTTCTCTCACAGGCAGAATGTTCTGGATCTATCTCTGTTTCTGTTCCAGGTCTTCTGTGATACTTCAAATACCCTTTCATTTCTGGCCATTGTAAATCTAGATTGCTTTTATCACCCTTTAGGCCCATTTGTATATGATAATTTTATGAATTGATAAACAATCTTACAGATTGAGAGCACCATGCCATTTTAAAAAAACAATAAAAAAGACATAATAATCTACTGCAAAATCATTGCAGATAAAAGAAAAGAGAATTTAATATTGAAAGATTACTACATAGTTTTTATGTATAATGTATACATAATGTATACATTATACAAATGTACAATGACCTATATCCACCACTATAATATTATACAGAATATATACACTGCCCTTAAAATGTTCTATGCCCTGCCTATTCATCTTTCCCCGAAACCACTGGCAACCACTGATCTTCTTATTGTTTTCTTGGTTTCACCTTTTACAGAATATCATATAGTTGAAATTATATAATATGTAGCCTTTTATATTGGCTTCTTCTATTTAGTTGTATGAATTTAAGGTTTTTCAATGCCTTTTCTTGGCTTGATAGCTCACTTCTTTTTAGTGTAGAATAATACTCCATTATCTGGTTGTGTACAATTTATTTATCCATTCACCTACTGACATACACCTTGATTGCTTCCAAGTTTTGGCTATTCTGAATAAATCTGCTCTAAACATCCATGTGCAGTTTTTTGCTCTTTTGGGTAAATCCCAAGGGATGCAATTGCTGAGTCATATGGCAAGAGCATGTCTAGTTTTGTAATAAAGGAACCTTCAAACTGTCTTCCAAAATTGCTGTACTGTTTGACCTTACTACCAGCAACGAATGAGCGTTCCTATTGCTCCATATCCTCACTAAAAGATATATTTTTCATAGTTTAGGAATTATTTTCATATCTAATTTTTGTTGCTTTCAAAGGCTGCCACCTTCTTTATAAATCTATACTACCTGTTACCTAAGGGATAAATATGCATCATATTATTTTTCTTGAAATTTTAATTTTGTAACAATCTTCTCAGAAATAGAGGAAAGAAGAAAGAAGTGAGAATGTTTTGCCTTGGAAGAAAATTTTTAAAATCATGCTTTTGCCCTTAACAAAATATTTTTTATATTTAAGAAGTGAGAAAATTGGGACTTCATTATCAGAAACGCTGAAGAAAATTTTAAAATCTTTTTTTCACACCTCCATCTTTCAAAGATACCATTTAGTGTTTCTATAAGTTGGAAAGATCCTAAGTTATATGATCTCCTATGTACGTATCTTAAAGTATCTTAAGTAAACATAAAATGTTCAAAAGGGAGATCAAAGTAAATTGATGATCAAAATAAATAATTTCAATAAATAAATGAAAAGTAAATTAACTATAAGTTTACATATTTGCTTACCATTCTTACCTCAAAGACATGCATGTTAATTCATAGATTCAATATTATCATATGCACATTGTGTACGCATAGTATATATTTATACATAATTATGTGTAATTATGTGTATATGAGGGCATGCACATGATCATGAATAAAATATCACTCATCCAGACTTATGTGATTTTATATATTACACCTTCATATTGTAAATAAGAGTCCTTACTGTTGGATTTATTTTGTATTGGTGTATAGCCAATTAACAATGTTTTACTATCAAAACATTGTTAATTGGCTATACACCAATACAAAATAAATTTTTTTTTTAAAGTGACTTCATTTTGTGATTGATAGAACACATTTGTTTCACTACTAAGAAATGCGCTGTGCTTAGTCGCTCAGTTGTGTCCAACTCTTTGTGACCTATCCATAGGATTCTCCAGGCACTAACACTGGAGTGGGCTGCCATTTCCTATTAAGAAATGAGAAGCTCTCAAAACAAATGGTGATTAAAATTCCTAAATGTGCCTAAGAAAGTTCTAAAATACTCAGATTTGCATTAGATAAACCAAAGTACTCATGTAATTCCCAAGCAGACCCACTTATAAGGGCAAGAGTCCCTTTACAGAAAATGTGATACACTCTAGTTTGTCTTGTAAACTACTGTAAATTAAAATCAACTTACCAAGTGATTACGACTTGTTATAAGTTTTTTTTTTTTTTAAGCTTTGACCTCTGGAATCTTGGCCTTGGGAAATAAAAATTCTTAGTATTGTAATTTTGCAGAACGGGAAGCATGAAATTTTCTTTGTGTCAATATCAATGTTCTGCAAGCATATTTGAATTTAGCTCTAGCTGGTGTAATATACTGTACTATAAATTAATCCTTATTGAAACCCTCTTAGACCTTCTTTCTCAGGTCCCCAGAACTAACGAGCAAAGAACAACACTGCTAATTCCCCTTCTGCATTTAACTAATATTTTATGAAAATTGCAAGAAAAAATAATAACTTTATTAATTAATTTATCAATTTATAATATTGGGAAATCTTATTTGCCAAGTTTTTTTCTTTGACATGTTGATTGTATTAGCTCCAACTGATTTATAATAAGCAAAATGTTTAAGTGATCAACTCTAGCTTTATATTTGATATTATTGCTTCCATCCTAATTCAAGAATGAGAATAACTAAATAACTTGAATATCTAGTAGGTTCTTCATTTTAGAATTTTAACTGTAATTTTCATGAAAGAATTGAAGAACTTAACATATAGAGCATAAATGTAGCATTTTAGCTATTGTAAAGCTTAAAGTTATTACAACTATATTGTAAACATAAAAGCTTTCTCTGCTGAATTCTTGGCATACTTTTTGTAAAATATTATTTCCCTATGATTTAAAAGGTAGAGAGTTTCCTCCTGTAACATTCATAGCCACTTCCTGGTTGGATAATTTCTTGATAGTCCCACTCTGACTATGAAAGAAAAATCACACGCCTTGTGAAGTGTGGAATTAACAAAAAGCAAGGGATAAGGAAAGTAAAATGCCAGTTCCTTCTTTTGTTAACCATTTTGTTTTGTTTTCATTCCATGGTTCCATTTTATATGTTTGAATGGAATCCACTACAAGTATCATAAGAGAAGAATGAAAAATGCCATCTGTATATTCTTTTTCAAAAAGACATATGAAGAACTTGCATTATTTTTTACCAATGCCAAAATCACTTTCATCTAGACATCTGTATTTCTTTAAAAAAATTATAGCTAGTAGAATGATTATACAGACAAAAAACTACAGGGAATTAATTTCTCAATGGCTCAAGCTGCTTAGTTTTTCACAAATGGAGTATAAGGACTTCATTAATCTTTTATTTAAAAGTAAGAATTTTCCTTTTTTGACTAGTAAGTCTATTAAATTATTCTGTCTTAATTGCTTTTGATGTTCTAGGCAGTAGAGAAGGAAGACAATGTATGGTTAATTCTCTTATTACATATCTGACTACTAAATATTTGTGGTTTCTATGATTCCACAAGCAAGGAAAGTTGGGTATTTTTTACCTGATTATTTTGATTCTTTGTTTAATCTATGGTTATTCTGAAGTAAATATCAATTCCACAGGACAGAAGTAGAAGCATAGTGGACTTTAATTTTACTTTCCTAAATTTAAAAATGCCATCACTACACACTTCTGCTAATTCACCATAAGGGAAATGTTAAGAAAAACTTCAAAAGAATAGGGAGAACATTTCACCAGGTCATAGTTTTGAAATGGAATCAACTTGATATCAATTTGCTGGTAAATTTTTAAAATTCTAGCAAAAATAAGATTTTTAAATATATTTTTTGAAGGATAATTACTTTATAGAATTTTGCTCTTTTCTGTCAAACCTCAACATGAATCAGCCATAGGTATACATATATCCCCTCTCTTTTGAACTTCCCTCCCATCTCCCTCTCCATCACACCCCTCTAGGTTGATACAGAGCCCCTGTTTGAATTTCTTAGCCATATAGCAAATCCCCATTGGCTTTCTATTTTACATATGGCAATGTAAGATTCCATGTTACTCTTTCCATACATCTCACCCTCTCCTCCCCTCTCCCCATGTCCATTAGTCTATTCTCTGTGTCTGTTTCTCCATTGCTGCCCTGTAATTAATTCTTCAGTACCATTTTTCTAGATTCCATATATATGCAATAGAATACGATATTTATCTTTCTCTTTCTGACTCACTTCATTCTGTATAATAGGTTCTAGGTTCATCCAACTCATTAGAACTGACTCAAAGGCATTCCTTTTTGGCTGGATAATATTCCATTGTGTATATGTGCCACGATTTCTTTATCCATTAATCTGTTGATGGACATCTAGGTTGCTTCCATGTTCTAGCTATTGTAAACAGTGCTGCACTCAACAATGGGATACATGTGTCTTTTTCAATTTTTATTTCCTCAGGGTATATGCCTAGGAGTGGGATTGCTGGGTCATATGGTGGTTTTATTCCTAGATTTTTAAGGAATCTCTATACCATCTTCCATAGTGGCTCTATCAATTTACGTTCCCACCGACAGTGCAAGAGTGTTCCCTTTTCTCCACACCCTCTCCAGCCTTTATTGTTTGTAGACTTCTTGATGATAGCCATTCTGACTGGTGTGAGGTGATATCTCACTGTAGTTTTGATTTGCATTTCTCTAATAATGAGCGATGTTGAGCAACTTTTCATGTATTTGTTAGCCATCTGTATGTCTTGCTTGGAGAAATGTCTGTTTAGGTCTTTTCCCCACCTTTTGATTGGGTTGTTTGTTTTTCTAGTATTGAGTTGTATGAGCTGCTTGAATATTTTGGAAATTAATCCTTTGTCAGTTGTTTCATTTGTTATTATCTTCTCCCATTATGAGGGTTGTCTTTTCACCTTTCTTATACTTTCCTTTGCTGTGCAAGAGCTTTTAAGTTTAATCAGGCCCCACTTGTTTACTTTTGTTTTTATTTCCATTACTCTAGGAGGTGGGTCATAGAGGATCTTGTTTTGATTTATGTCATCGAGTGTTCTGCCTATGTTTTCATCTAAGAGTTTTAAAGTTTCTGGTCTTATGTTTAGGTCTTTAATCCATTTTGAGTTTACCTTTGTGTGTGGTGCTAGGAAGTGTTCTAATTTCATTCTTTTACATGTAGCCATCCAGTTTTTCCAGCACCAATTGTTGAAGAGGCTGTCTATGCCCCATTGTATATTCTTTCCTTCTTTATAAAAAAATAAGGTACCCATAGGTGCATGGGTTTATTTCTGGGCTTTCTATCTTGTTCCATTGGTCTATATTTCTGTTTTTGTGCCAGTACCATACTGTCTTGATGACTGTAGCTTTGTAGTATAATCTGAACTCAGGAAAGTTGATTCCTACAGTTCCATTCTTCTTTCTCAAGACTGCTTTGGCTATTTGGGTTTTTTTGTGTTCCCAAATGAATTGTGAAATTTTTTGTTCTAGTTCTGTGAAAAGTGTCATTGGTAATTTGATAGGGATCACATTGAATCTGTAGATTGCATTTGGTAATATAGTCATTTTCACAATATTGATTCTTCCTACCCAGGAACATGGAATATCTCTCCATCTGCTTATGTCATCTTCAATTTCTTTAATTAGTGTCTTGTAATTTTCTGTGTACAGTTCTTTTGTCTTCTTAGGTAAGTTTATTCCTAGATATTTAATTCTTTTTGTTGCAGTGGTGAATGGGATTGATTCCTTAATTGCTCTTTGTGATTTTTCATTGTTAATATATAGAAATGCAAGTGATTTTTGTATATTCATTTTGTATCCTGCTGAATTCACTGATTAGCTTTAGTAATTTTCTGATACTATCTTTAGGACTTTCTATGTACAATATCATGTCATCTGCAAACAGTGAGAGCTTTGCTTCTTCTTTTCTGATCTGGATTTTTTATTTCTTTTTCTTCTCTGATTGCTTTAGCTAGGACTTCCAGAACTATGTTGAATAATAGTGGGGAAAGTGGACACACTTGTCTTGTTCCAGATCTTAGGGGAATGGTTTCAGGTTTTCACCACTGAGAATAATGTTTGCTGTAAGCTTATCATATATGGCCTTTACTATGTTGAGGTAGGTTCCTTCTATGCCCATTTTTTGAAGAGTTTTAATCATAAATGGATGCTGGATTTTGTAAAAGGCTTTTTCTGTATCTATTGAGATTATCATATGATTTTTATCTTTCAAGTTGTTAATATGGTGTATCACATTGATTGATTTGCATATATTGAAGGATCCTTGTATCCCTGGAATAAACCCAAATTGATCATGGTGTATGAGCTTTTTGATGTGCTGCTGAATTCTGTTTGCTGAAATTTTGTTGAGGAGTTTTGCATCTATGTTCATCAGTGATATTGGCCTGTAGTTTTCTTTTCTTTTGTTATCTTTGTTTGGTTTTGGTATCAGGGTGATGAGTTTGGAAGTGTTCCTTCCTCTGCAATTTTTTGAAAGTGCTTTAGAAGGATAGGTTTCTGCTCTTCTCTAAATATTTGATAGAATTCTACTGTGAAGCCATCTGGTCCTGGGCTTTTGTTTTCTGGAAGGTTTTTGATCACAGCTTCAATTTCAGTGCTTGTAATTGGATTGTTCATAATCTCTATTTCTTCCTGGTTTAGTCTTGGAAGATTGAACTTTTCTAAGAATCTCCATTTCTTCCAGGGTATCCATTATATTGCCATATAGTTGTTCATAATAGTCTCATATAATCCTTTGTATTCTGCATTGTCCATTGTAATCTCTCCTTTTTCATTTATAATTTTGTTGATTTGATTCTTCTCTCTTTCTTTCTTGATGAGTCTGGCCAAAGGTTTGTCAATTTTATTTATTTTCACAAAGAACCACTTTTTAGTTTTATTAATCTTTACTATTGTTTCTTTCATTTATTTTTAATTTATTTCTTCTCAGATCTTTATCATTTATTTCCTTCTACTAATTTTGGGGTTTTTTTTTGGTTCTTCTTTTTCCAGTTGTTTTAGGTGTAAAGTTAGGTTGTCTATTCATTGTTTTTCTTGTTGCTTGAGATAGGATTGTCTTGCTATAAACTTCCCTCTTAGAACTGCTTTTGCTGCATCTTACAGGTTTTGAGTTGTCATATTTTCATTGTCATTTGTTTCTAGAAATTTTTGATTTGCCTTTTTTTTCAGTAACCTGTTGGTTATTTAGAAACATATTGTTTAATCTCCATGTGTTTGTGTTTCTTACAGTTTTTATTTTTTTATTTTTAACTTTACAATATTGTATTGTTTTTGTTATATATCAAAATGAATCCACCACAGGTATACATGTGTTCCCCATCCTAATTCATATCTAGTCTCATTGTGTTGTGGTCAGAGAAGATGCTTGATATGATTTCAATTTTCTTAAGTTTACTGAGGTTTGATTTGTGACCCAAGATGTGGTCTATCTTAGAGAATGTTCCATGTGCACTTGAGAAGGTGTATTCTTCTGAATTTGGATGAAATGTCCTGAAGATATCAATGAGATCCATCTCATCTAATGTATCATTTAAGATGAGTTCTTTATTAATTTTCCGTTTGGATAATCTGTCCATTGATGTGATTGGGGTGTTAAAGTCTCCTACTATTTTTGTGTTACTGTCAATTTCTCCGTTTATGCCTGTTAGTGTTTATCTTATGTATTGAGGTGCTCCTATGTTGGGTGCATAGATATTTACACCCAAGATGTTGTGTCTTCCTATTGGATTGATCCGTTGATCATTATGTAGTGTCCTTCCTTATCTCTTGTAATCTTTATTTTAAGGTCTGTTTTGTCCGATATGAGGATTGCTACTCCAGTTTTATTTTGATTCCCATTTGCATGGAATATATTTTTCCATCCTCTCACTTTCAGTCTATATGTGTCTTTAGGTCTGAAGTAGGTTTCTTGTAGACAGCATATGTATCGGTCTTGTTTTTGTATCCATTCAGCCAGTCTGTGTCTTTTGGTTGGAGCACTTAATCTATTTACATTTAAAGTTATTATTGATATATATGTTCCTATTGCCATTTTCTTAATTGTTTGGGATTGATTTTGTAGATCTTTTTTCTTCTCTTGTATTTCTTGACTATATAAGTCCAATTAACATTTGTTGTAAACCTGGTTTTATAGTACTGAGTTCTCTTAAATTTTGTTTGTCTGAAAAACTTTTTATTTCTCCATGAATTGTGAATGAGATCCTTGCTGGATACAGTAATCTTGCTTGTAGATTTTTCCCTTTCAGTACTTTAAATCTATCCTGCCATTCCCATCTGACCTGAAGAGTTTCTGCTGAAAGATCAGCTGTTAAGCATATGGGGTTTCCCTTGTTTCTTACTTGTCGCTTCTCCCTTGCTGCTTTTAATATTCTTTGTGTTTGTCTTTGTTAGTTTGATTAGTATGTGTCTTGTTATGTTTCTCCTTTGGTTTATCCTGTATGAGACTCTTTGTGCCTCTTGGACTTGATTGACTATTTCCTTTTCCATGTTGGGGAAATTTTCAACTATAATCTCTTCAAAAATTTTCTCATACCCTTTCTTTTTCTCTTCTTCTTCTGGGACCCCTATAATTCAAACGTTGATGCATTTGATATGCCCAGAGGTCTCTTTTCATTTTTTTTATTTTATTCTACTCTTCAGAAGTTATTTCAACCATTTCATCTTCCAGCTCACGGATTCATTCTTCTGTTTCAGATATTCTGCTATTGATTCCTTCCAGAGTATTTTTAATTTAAATAATTGTGTTGTTCATCTCTGTATGTTTATTATTTAATTCTTCTAGGTCTTTGTTAATTTATTCTTGCATTTTCTCCATTTTCTTTTAAGATTTTTGATCATCTTTACTATCATTATTCTGAATTCTTTTTCAGATAGTTTACCTATTTCCTCATCATTTATTTGGCCTTCTGTTTTTCTAGTTTGTTCATTCATTTGTATAGTATTTCTCTACCTTTTCATTTTTTTTAACATTGTGTTTGAGGTCTCCTTTTTCCAGGCTTCAAGGTTGTATTTTTTCTTCCTTTTGATTTCTGCCCTCTTAGGGTTAGTTCAGTGGTTTGTGTAAGCTTTGTATAGGATGAGATTTGTGCTGAGTTTTTTGTTTGTTTGTCTGTTTTTCCTCTGATGGGCAAGGCTGAGTGAAGTGGTAATCCTGTCTTCTGATGATTGGGTTTCTATTTTTGTTTTGTTTGTTGTTTAGATGAGGCATCCTGCACAGGGGGCTACTGGTGGTTGGGTGATGCCTGGTCTTATATTCAAGTGGTCTCCTTTGTGTGAGTTCTCACTATTTGATACTCCCTAGGGTTATTTCTCTGGTAGTCTAGGGTCATGGAGTCAGTGCTCCCACTCCAAAGGATCAGGGCTGGATCTCTGTCAGGAACGAAGAGTCCACAAGTGGTTTGTTATGGCATTAAGTGAGATTAAAATAAATACCCCAAAATGAGAACCCAAAGATGAACCCCAGACAAATGGCAGTTAGAAAATCAGGAAAATAATCATTAAAATAATGGAATATACACATATACCTATACACCCATAAGCAAAGTCAAAGCAGTCCAGCAAAAATAAAGTACAGTACATTGACCTGGTGAACAAAGGAAATCAAAAATTATACTTACCAATTAAGAACAATACTAACTTAAGCACAAAGTGGAAAACAAAACTAAAGCAAGGTGCCAAGTGGAGAATAAATCTATGAAAACAAAACTAACAAATATATTGAGAGGAAAGGAAAGAAAGAAAAGAAAGCAAGAATTGATATGCAGAGTTACATAGAGGTAGATGGAGAAGATTTATATACATTAAAGATTAACTGAAAGGGGAAAAGAACAGTAAGAAAGTTAAACAAAGGAAAAAATGTAGAGAAGTATAATAGGGTTAAAAATAAAAATAAAAATTTTAAAAAATAGAAAAGAAAAAAAAATGAAGAAGAAATTAAAAACAGAAAAAAAAAAAGAAAGAAAACTCCACAGAACTGAAAAAACCCAACATAGAGGCAGAGGTTTATAACAACAATAAAAATTGTGACTGAATATACACATATACATATACACCCATAAGCAAAACAAAACAGTCCAACAAAAATAAAGTATGACATATTGACCCGGAAAACAAAGGAAACCAAAAATTATACCTACCAGTTAAGAACAAAACTAACTAAAGCACAAAATGGAAATCAAAACTAAAGCAAGGTGCCAATTGGGGAATAAAGAAATGAAAATAAAAGTAACAAATATGTTGAGAGGAAAGGAAAGAAAGGAAAGAAAGAAAGAATAGATATGCAAAGTTAAATAGAGGTAGATAAAGAAGATTTATATACATTAAATATTAACTTCAAGGCGAAAAGATTAGTAGGAAAACCAAACAAAGGAATAAATGTAGGAAAAATAATAATAGGTGTAAAAATTTTAAAAGAGAAAAAAAAAAAAAACCACGAAAGCTCCACAAAATGGCAAAAGCCTGACATAGACGCTGAGGTTTATAACAACAACAAAAAAAGTGACTGAGGGGAAAAAAAAAGCTAAAAAGCTTAATTAGATTTCATAGTGCCAATAAAATCGACAACTACAATGGGGTTGGGGGGGGGAGAAAAAATAATCCAAAAGAATCTACAGAACAAGTCAAAACATAAGAATAATAAATGTTTTCTTTGAGTCACTGCTGTCAGAATCCTTTCCCTCACCGGGTGTCACAGTCCACCTCACCTCCCTAGGATGCCCTCCAACACTGTGCTGGTCTCTAGACCTGCTTTCGGGGCAGCTCAGATTCTAATCTGGTCCTACTCCTGTGTTCTGGCCTTCAATGTTCACAGCTATCAGAACTAGTGCATTTTCTTTTGTGGGAGCTCTAAATGTCCTTTTATATATTCCATAGACTCAGAGTCTGCCTTGTTGATTGCGTGGATTACTCTGCAGCTTGTACAGCTGGTGGGAAGGTTTTGGGTCTTCTTCCTTAGCCACACTGCCCCTGGGTTTCCATTTGTGGTTTTATTTTCACCTCTGCATGTGGGTCATCCACTGAGGTTTGCTCCTGAGGCTGTCTTGGAGGACTTGGGTTTGCCCCTGTTAGGGCCAGGTGTAGAGGTGGTTCAGCTGCTTGGTTCGCAGGGGTTCTGGCAGCTCCAGGTACTCAGGGGAATTGGCAGCTAGGGCAGCAGGAAATATAGTGCTCTAGAAGGGTACGGCAAACAGTATTGGCCAATTGTATTGGCCACAGCCTTGTCTAACTGAATGAAACTAAGCCATGCCCATGGGGCAACCCAAGACGGGTGGGTCATGGTGGAGAGATCTGACAGAATGTGGTCCACTGGAGAAGGGAATGGCAAACCACTTCAGTATTCTTGCCTTGAGAACCCCATGAACAGTATGAAAAGGCAAAATGATAGGATACTGAAAGAGAAACTCCCCAGGTCAGTAGGTGCCCAATATGCTACTGGAGATAAGTGGAGAAATAACTCCAGAAAGAATGAAGGGATGCAGCCAAAGCAAAAACAAAACCCAGCTGTGGATGTGACTGGTGACAGAAGCAAGGTCCGATGCTGTAAAGAGCAATATTGCATAGGAACCTGGAATGTCAGGTCCATGAATCAAGGCAAATTGGAAGTGGTCAAACAAGAGATGGCAAGAGTGAAAGTCGACATTCTAGGAATCAGCGAACTCAAATGGACTGGCATGGGTGAATTTAACTCAGATGACCATTATATCTATACTGCGGACAGGAATCCCTCAGAAGAAGTGGAGTGGCCATCATGGTCAACAAAAGAGTCTGAAATGCAGTACTTGGATGCAATCTCAAAAACGACAGAATGATCTCTGTTCATTTCCAAGGCAAACCATTCAATATGACAGTAATCCAAGTCTATGCCCCAACCAGTAATGCTGAAGAAGCTGAAGTTGAACAGTTCTATGAAGACCTACAAGACCTTTTAGAACTAACACCAAAAAAAGATGTCCTTTTCTTTATAGGGGACTGGAATGCAAAAGTAGGAAGTCAAGAAACACCTGGAGTAACAGGCAAATTTGGGCTTGGAATATGGAATGAAGCAGGGCAAAGACTAAGAGAGTTTTGCCAAGAAAACACACTGGTCATAACAAACACCCTCTTCCAACAACACAAGAGAAGACTCTATACATGGACATCACCAGATGGTCAATACTGAAATCAAATTGATTATATTATTTGCAGCCAAAGATGGAGAAGCTCTATACAGTCAGCAAAAACAAGACCAGGAGCTGACTGTGGCTGAGACCATGAACTCCTTATTGCCAAACTCAGACTTAAATTGAAGAAAGTAGGGAAAACCATTAGACCATTCAGGTATGACCTAAATCAAATCCCTTATGATTATACAGTGGAAGTGAGAAATAGATTTAAGGGCCTAGATCTCATAGATAGAGTGCCTGATGAACTATGGAATGAGGTTCGTGACACTGAACAGGAGACAGGGATCAAGACCATTCCCATGGAAAAGAAATGCAAAAAAGCAAAATGGCTGTCTGGGGAGGGCTTACAAATAGCTGTGAAAAGAAGAGAAGCGAAAAGCAAAGGAGAAAAGGAGAAGAGAAGTAAAAAGCAAAGGAGAAAAGGAGAAGAGAAGCAAAAAGCAAAGGAGAAAAGGAAAGATATAAACATCTGAATGCAGAGTTCCAAAGAATAGCAAGAAGAGATAAGAAAGCCTTCTTCAGTGATCAATGCAAAGAAATAGAGTAAAGCAACAGAATGGGAAAGACTAGGGATCTCTTCAAGAAAATCAGAGATACCAAAGGAACATTTCATGCAAAGATGAGCTCAATAAAGGACAGAAATGGTATGGACCTAACAGAAGCAGAAGATATTAAGAAGAGATGGCAAGAATACACAGAAGAACTGTACAAAAAAGATCTTCATGACCCAGATAATCACGATGGTGTGATCACTGTCCTAGAGCCAGACATCCTGGAATGTGAAGTCAAGTGGGCCTTAGAAAGCATCACTACGAACAAGGCTAATGGAGGTGATGGAATTCCAGTTGAGCTATTCCAAATCCTGAAAGATGATGCTGTGAAAGTGCTGCACTCAATATGCCAGCAAATTTGGAAAACTCAGCAGTGGCCACAGGACTGGAAAAGGTCAGTTTTCATTCCAGTCCCAAAGAAAGGCAATGCCAAAGAATGCTCAAACTACCGCACAGTTGCACTCATCTCACACACTAGTAAAGTAATGCTCAAAATTCTCCAAGCCAGGCTTCAGCAATACGTGAACTGTGAACTTCCTGACGTTCAAGCTGGTTTTAGAAAAGGCTGAGGAACCAGAGATCAAATTGCCAACATCTGCTGGATCATGGAAAAAGCAAGAGAGTTCCAGAAAAGCATGTATTTCTGCTTTATTGACTATGCCAAAGCCTTTGACTGTGTGGATCACATTAAACTGTGGAAAATTCTAAAAGAGATGGGAATACCAGACCACCCGACCTGCCTCTTGAGAAACCTGTATGCAGGTCAGGAAGCAACAGTTAGAACTGGACATGGAACAACAGACTGGTTCCAAATAGGAAAAGGAGTTCTTCAAGGCTGTATATTGTCACCCTGTTTATTTAACTTATATGCAGAGTACATCATGAGAAACGCTGGACTGGAAGAAACACAAGCTGGAATCAAGATTGCCGGGAGAAATATCAATAACCTCAGATATGCAGATGACACCACCCTTATGGCAGAAAGTGAAGAGGAACTAAAAAGCCTCTTGATGAAAGTGAAAGAGGAGAGTGAAAAAGTTGGCTTAAAGCTCAACATTCAGAAAACGAAGATCATGGCATCTGGTCCCATCACTTCATGGGAAATAGATGGGGAAACAGTGGAAACAGTGTCAGACTTTATTTTTCTGGGCTCCAAAATCACTGCAGATGTTGATTGCAGCCATGAAATTAAAAGACGCTTACTCCTTGGAAGGAAAGTTATGACCAACCTAGATAGCATATTCAAAAGCAGAGACATTACTTTGCCAACAAAGTTTCGTCTAGTCAAGGGTATGGTTCTTCCTGTGGTCATGTATGGATGTGAGAGTTGGACTGTGAAGAAGGCTGAGTGCCGAAGAATTGATGCTTTTGAACTGTGGTGTTGGAGAAGACTCATGAGAGTCCCTTGAACTGCAAGGAGGTCCAACCAGTCCATTCTGAAGGAGATCAACCCTGGGATTTCTTTGAAAGGAATGATGCTAAAGCTGAAACTCCAGTACTTTGGCCACCTCATGCGAAGAGCTGACTCATTGGAAAAGACTCTGATGCTGGGAGGGATTGGGGGCAAGAGGAGAATGGGACGACAGAGGATGAGATGGCTGGATGGCATCGCTGACTGGATGGACGTGAGTCTGAGTGAACTCTGGGAGTTGGTGATGGACAGGGAGGCCTGGCATGCTGCAATTCATGGGGTCGCAAAGACTCGGACATGACTGAGTGACTGATCTGATCTGATTGGCCAATATGATCCAGTATTCTTGCCTGGAGAACCCCCTTGACAGAGAAGCCTGGCAGGCCACAGTCTACAGTGTCACAAAGAGTTGGACACTAGTGAAGGGAAACTATGTGCATAGATGCAAGATTTTTTTTTTTTTGCCTGTGGCAGCTCTGCCCCAGTGAGAGTTGAACCGTGAAGATGGCACAGTCACTTGGCTTGCAGGGACCTTGGCAGTGCAAAGTGTGCAGGGACTCAGACTGCTTCTGCCCCAGGAGTTATGGCCCTATCAGAGTCTTTTTTGAGCCTCTTGTATTCCGCAATTAGAAGGCCTCTTTGGCCAGTCTTTCTCCATAGCTCCACCCATTCAGGCACTTAGAGGATTCCCTTGCCCGGGATCCTTCTCTGTTGTTCACCACGTCAGGCACATAGAGGGGCCCCCTTGGCTGGGGTCCTACTCTGTAGATTGGCACATCAGGCACTTAAAGGGGCACGCTGGGTGGGGTCCTACTCTGTAGTTCAGTGTGTCAGGCATTTGGATGGTCCAGCCTCTCTGTTGTTCAACTCCATATGCTGGCGTGTGGGGAGAGAGAGAGGCTGTGTGATGGCTCCACCCCCTACACGTGACTCAGCAGTATCGCCTTGCTTCCATGGCTGCCCGTCTTTCCTCCACAGGCATTTGCCACCACAGCCTCCTCTCTCATATCCCCTCAATCCATCTCTCCGCAGTCAACAGCAGTCCTCGCCCTGGGATGGCTCCACAATCCCTAAACTCCAGCTCCCAGCCACTGCACCTTCCAGGGGACCCGTGTCCCTTTCTGGGGTGTGTATGTCTGCAGCAAGGACTGTCTGATTCTCATTCCATTTAGGCTGCCACAGATCAGCTGTTTCACTCCCAGCCTTAAATGTTTCTCCTCTGACTCAGACAGTTGCCCTGATGTGGGGATCAGACCTCTGCTTCTGTTCTCCCACCTGCTGAGGGCAGGTCCAGTCCTACTAACACTCTTGTTTTACTCTCTAGTTCCTTCATCCTATTGAGTTTTGCATGGTTCTATGTATTCTTTCAAATGGCAATCCACTCCAGCACTCTTGCCTGGAAAATCTCATGGTCGGAGGAGCCTGATAGGCTACAGTCCATGAGGTCGCAAAGAGTCAAGACACAACTGAGCAACTTCACTTTCACTTCAGTTTATATATTCTTTTCCACTGGTCAGGTACTCCTGTCTGCTCTCAGCTGGTGTTCTGAATGCACTTCTGTTTCTGAGGCTGTATTCCCGAGGTGTCTGTGGAGAGATGTATTCCATATCCACCTACTCCTCCACCATCTTGTTCTCTCCAAAATTAAACTTTTATAGTCTGGAGAATAGCACATTTTTCTTCTTTGTATGAAAAATAACTAAAAAAAATGGAACCTGTGTCATCAATATACCTTTTATTCTAATTGAAACACTTCACTGAAAGTATGATTGCTGTTTTAATCTATCTTAATGGGATGAGAAATATATGGATTAACTAAAATTTTTAAAATTCAGGCATCAGTTGTCTGAAGTGGAGTGAAGTGGAGTGAAGTCGTCCAGTCATGCCTGACTCTTTGCGACCCTGTGGACTGTAGCCTACTAGGCTCCTCCGTCTGAGGGATTTTTGAGGCAAGAATGCTGGAGTGGGTTGCCGTTTACTATGTTTTATATTGTTTGCAAGATTTCATATGGAGTCATACAAATAATGTCCTATAATAAATGTCATAGGAAATGAGTGGATAGAGGGAGACAAAAGTAGGAGCATAGAAATATGAGGCAATGGAAATAGAAGCATATATAAATTTGACAATAATGTGCATTAGAATTGAATCAGTTCAGTTCTGTTGCTCAGTCATATCTGACTCTGTGACCATATAAAATGCAAAGTATTATGTGAGAAAATCTTCAAGAATTACATCATTTGCCAGTGTTAGAAAACCAACTAAAATGAATAAGAAAAATACAAATTTTAATGATATTCATATCTGAAAATTTAGAGATATCATGGATTTTAGGGATGACTGAAACCTGACTGATACCTTTAATACTTGTTCTCATGTGTTCTCCATCCCTAAGGTCTGTTTTCTTCTGTCCTGACTTCCTTTAGAATCATCTTAGGCTCTCTCCTTCTTCAAGTGAAAATATGGCCACTAGTAGCACCAAGCTAATATTCTCTTTTCTCAGAAATGAGAGCAGAAAAACAGAATCTCTCTTTCTAATACTTTATTCCCAAACTTAATCTTATTAAGACAGATTCATTTCTGTACCTATATGTGTGTGTGTGTGTGTGTGTGTGTGTGTGTGTATGAGTCACTCAGTCATGTCTGACTCTGAAACTCCATGCACTGTAGCCTGCCAGGCTCTTCTGTTCATGGAATTCTCCAGGCAGCATGCTGGAGTGGGTTGTCATTCCCTTCTCCAGGAGATCTTCCTGACCCAGGGATTGAACCCAGGTCTCCTGCATTGCAGGCAGATTCTTTACTGTCTAAGCCACCAGGAAAGCCCATTCCTATCTAAGGGATATTATAATCAGGGTTGTATGGTGCCTTTATTGACCAGGTCTGGGCATCTATAGTGTAAAGTTGTGTGAAGTCAGAGGTGGAGAAACTACTTCTCATGATAAATTAGGGTTCTCTAAGCAGAAGAAAACATGGATAGGGAAACAGTAGACATCCACTAGAAGGGGTTTGAAGAAGAGAATATGTTCAATTTGGAAAGGAAAGAAATTAGAAAAGAATTTAAAGGGTTCATAACATTTGAGATATGGTTTAAATGACACATCTAAAAGACATACTTAACGTAACAAGTGAAGTGCATCAGAGAGAATGGTATTCAAATCAGAATATATAGCAAGAGTGAAAACATGGATACAGTGGGGGAAAGAAAAAAACATGGAAATACTTTTCAGCAAACAACAGATAGTCAACAGCTAAGAATTCGCTTAAAAATCTTAAAATTCTTTGATTTTTAAAAATCTTTGATGAGACATTGAGAATTCTGTGTTCAGTTTTATAGAAAGACTACTGAATGAGTAAGAGAAGGGGTCAATATATGCCATCTGTGAAGATTAGTCTGTAAAACTTTGCAAGGCAAACAAAATGAGGAGATACTTGTGACAGGGAATAACGTTAAAGGTCTATTATGAAGGTGATGATTTTAAAAATAATTTGAAAGGAATGAAATTATCTGAATAGAAAGATTTCAACGGTTTTGGGTGAGGATGGACTGAAAGGCTGGGAAATAAGATCAACATTCCCCTCCATCCCCATCTCAAATAGTAAGACAGTATTTCTTCTTTTATTTGTATTAATTATTGGAATTTTATATTATATTTCATCCAGAATAATATTTTCTACTGCTTCTATTTTTTTAAATCAGTGATCTGGGTGATTTAAAATATAAATAATATAAACATGTTATGTACTCCTCTTGGCTGGTCTCAGTTTTTCTTTGCCTATTATGCGAATATGAACTAAGGAATAAGACAGCTGGGTGGGTTTCTATAATGGCAGTACTTTATTAGCGCTCAAATATTGTAGGGAATGTAAAGATATGGAAAATTTTTTGATGTATCTCAACACCTGATATGCAGAATATTCTGATAGGATATTTAGGGTAGAGTTTGAAAAATAATAAGCACTCTTCTATCTACAAGCCCAATGAGTAATTTTTAGTTGACAAACTGCTTCCTGGGGACACTGATTCCAGTTCATTTTATAGGGCTTTTGTTTGGATGAATCAACCATAAAAATTTGGGGATAGAAAAGAATTATTGAGGATAATAAAGGAGAAGCTGAATTATGCCTCGAGAGTCCTCCTGTCATTTCTTCCACAGTACTCAGACTTGCCTTTATATACATGTTGAAAATATATTTATATTTAATACATATGAAAATATATGTGGAAGGTACATCAACATGGCAACATCTATCTTAGCTATAACCTCGTTAAATTATTTAAAAAGTATAACAGCCATATATTAGGAAGACTACAATATCCAAGAGAGGTTCAGCAAAGCATTACAAAATAGGACATTACTGTGGGAACCAGGTTTGCTAGTAAATGGGATTGATATGAATCTTTTTTGTCATTGTTAATTTTAAAAAGCAATAGCAGAGGAAGTATCTATCATTGTGGATTTTTATCCTGGGAGATACAATTCCCACAAGTAAAGCACTAGAGAAAAAAGGAAAGACAGACAGATTTCTGATTACAGTGAATCCAGATAATTTTATTTTTACACATACCATCTCTCAGAGATTCAGTGAACCAACTATCTGCCTGAGGAAACAAGCCCACCACTATCCCACAGAATTGCTTTAGTTATATATAATCAATACTGGAAACATATTTCTCAGTTTTAGGTCTGGGAGTAAGATTCTACAATCAAAATATAACAGTATATATTAACACTATATAAATCCCTATTTGAACAAGGATGAGTAATACAAGGGAAAATGTCTAACAAGGGGCACTGAAAAGAGAGATTTTTTTTTTTTTTTGCACAGAGATTTAAAGTAAGAACAAATCTTTAAAACTGATTTTCTATAATGAACGGAGTAAATTTTTAAAAAGCATCTGATTTGCATCTCTCTTTAGAAAACATGCTCTATAAAATAAGAACTGGAAGCATAGATAGAAATAGTAAAATTAAAAGACTGCTGAAGCAGAAATGTTATTATATCTATGTTTAAGATAATTTGTAATCAGAAAAATGAAAAGTTAAACAGCAAAGCTATATTGGTTTTATCCAGTAGATGGGTATAATTTAAAGAGATTAAATATTTCTTTTTCTGCTCTGATTGCTGTGGCCAAAACTTCCAAAACTATGTTGAATAGTAATGGTGAAAGTGGGCACCCTGTCTTGTTCCTGACTTTAGAGGAAATGCTTTCAATTTTTCACCATTGAGGATAATGTTTGCTGTGGGTTTGTCATATATAGCTTTTATTATGTTGAGGTATGTTCCTTCTATTCCTGCTTTCTGGAGAGTTTTTATCATAAATGGATGTTGAATTTTGTCAAAGGCTTTCTCTGCATCTATTGAGATAATCATATGGTTTTTATTTTTCAATTTGTTAATGTGGTGTATTACATTGATTGATTTGCAGATATTGAAGAATCCTTGCATCCCTGGGATAAAGCCCTCTTGGTCATGGTGTATGATCTTTTTAATGTGTTGTTGGATTCTGTTTGCTAGAATTTTGTTAAGGATTTTTGCATCTATGTTCATCAGTGATATTGGCCTGTAGTTTTCTTTTTTTGTGGCATCTTTGTCAGGTTTTGGTATTAGGGTGATGGTGGGCTCATAGAATGAGTTTGGAAGTTTACTTTCCTCTGCAATTTTCTGGAAGAGTTTGAGAAGGATAGGTGTTAGCTCTTCTCTAAATTTTTGGTAGAATTCAGCTGTGAAGCCACCTGGACCTGGGCTTTTGTTTGCTGGAAGATTTTTGATTACAGTTTCAATTTCCGTGCTTGTGATGGGTCTGTTAAGATTTTCTATTTCTTCCTGGTCCAGTTTTGGAAAGTTGTATTTTTCTAAGAATTTGTCCATTTCTTCCACATTGTCCATTTTATTGGCATATAATTGCTGATAGTAGTCTCTTATGATCCTTTGTATTTCTGTGTTGTCTGTTGTGATCTCTCCTTTTTCATTTCTAGTTCTATTGATTTGATTTTTCTCCCTTTGTTTCTTGATGATTCTGGCTAATGGTTTGTCAATTTTATTTATCCTTTCAAAGAACCAGCTTTTGGCTTTGTTGATTTTTGCTATGGTCTCTTTTGTTTCTTTTGCATTTATTTCTGCCCTAATTTTTAAGATTTCTTTCCTTCTACTAACCCTGGGGTTCTTCATTTCTTCCTTTTCTAGTTGCTTTAGGTGTAGAGTTAGGTTATTTATTTGACTTTTTTCTTGTTTCTTGAGGTATGCCTGTATTGCCATGAACTTTCCCCCTGAGGACTGCTTTTACAGTGTCCCACAGGTTTTGGGTTGTTTTTGTTTTCATTTTCATTTGTTTCTATGCAAATTTTGATTTCTTTTTTGATTTCTTCTGTGATTTGTTGGTTATTCAGCAGTGTGTTGTTCAGCCTCCATATGTTGGAATTTTTAACAGTTCTTCTCCTGTAATTGAGATCTAATCTTACTGCATTGTGGTCAGAAAAGATGCTTGGAATGATTTCAATTTTTTTGAATTTACCAAGGCTAGATTTATGGCCCAGGATGTGATCTATCCTGGAGAAGGTTCCATGTGCACTTGAGAAAAAGGTGAAATTCATTGTTTTGGGATGAAATGTCCTATAGATATCAATTAGGTCTAACTGGTCTATTGTATCATTTAAAGTTTGTGTTTCCTTGTTAATTTTCTGTTTAGTTGATCTATCCATAGGTGTGAGTGGGGTATTGAAGTCTCCCACTATTATTGTGTTATTGTTTATTTCTCCTTTCAACTTGTTAGCATTTGTCTTACATATTGCGGTGCTCCCATGTTGGGTGCAAATATATTTATAATTGTTATATCTTCTTCTTGGATTGATCCTTTGATCATTATGTAGTGACCGTCTTTGTCTCTTTTCACAGCCTTTGTTTTAAAGTCTATTTTATCTGATATGAGTATTGCTACCCCTGCTTTCTTTTGGTCCCTATTTGCATGGAAAATCTTTTTCCAGCTCTTCACTTTCAGTCTGTATGTGTCCCCTGTTTTGAGGTGGGTCTCTTGTAGACAGCATATGTAGGGGTCTTGTTTTTGTATCCATTCAGCCAGTCTTTGTCTTTTGGTTGGGACATTCAACCCATTTATGTTTAAGGTAATTATTGATAAGTATGATCCTGTTGCCATTTACTTTATTGTTTTGGGCTCGAGTTTATACACCGTTTTTGTGTTTCCTGTCTAGAGAATATCCTTTAGTATTTGTTGGAGAGCTGGTTTAGTGGTGCTGAATTCTCTCAGCTTTTGCTTGTCTGAGAAGCTTTTGATTTCTTCTTCATATTTGAATGAGATCCTTGCTGGGTACAATAATCTGGGCTGTAGGTTATTTTCTTTCATCACTTTAAGTATGTCTTGCCATTCCCTCCTGGCTTGAAGAGTTTCTATTGAAAGATCAGCTGTTATCCTTATGGGAATTCCCTTGTGTGTTATTTGTTGTTTTTCCCTTGCTGCTTTTAATATTTGTTCTTTGTGTTTGATCTTTGTTAATTTCATTAATATGTGTCATGGGGTTTTTTGCCTTGGGTTTATCCTGTTTGGGACTCTCTGGGTTTCTTGAACTTGAGTGATTATTTCCTTCCCCATTTTAGGGGAGTTTTCAACTATTATCTCCTCAAGTATTTTCTCATGGTCTTTCTTTTTGTCTTCTTCTTCTGGGACCCCTATGATTCGAATGTGTAGCGTTTAATATTGTCCTGGAGGTCTCTGAGATTGTCCTCATTTCTTTTAATTTTTCTTTTTTCCTCTCTGATTCATTTATTTCTACCATTCTATCTTCTAATTCACTAATCCTATCCTCTGCCTCTGTTATTCTACTATTTGTTGCCTCCAGAGTGTTTTTTATTTCATTTATTGCATTTTTCATTGTATATTGACTCTTTTTTATTTCTTCTAGGTCCTTGTTAAAACTTTCTTGCATCTTCTCAATCCTTGTCTCCAGGCTATTAATCTGTGATTCCATTTTGATTTCAAGATTTTGGATCAATTTCACTATCATTATTTGGAATTATTTATCAGGTAGATTCCCTATCTCTTCCTCTTTTGTTTGGTTTGGTGGGCATTTATCCTGTTCCTTTACCTGCTGGGTATTCCTCTGTCTCTTCATCTTGTTTAAATCGCTGGGTTTGGGGTGTCCTTTCTGTATTCTGGCAGTTTGTGGAGTTCTCTTTATTGTGGCATTTCCTCGCTGTGTGTGGGTTTATACAGGTGGCGTGTCAAGGTTTCCTGGTTAGGGAAGCTTGTGTCGGTGTTCTGGTGGGTGGAGCTGTATTTCTTCTCTCTGGAGTGCAATGAAGTGTCCAGTAATGAGTTATGAGATGTCTATGGTTTTGGGGTGACTTTGGGCAGCCTGTATCTTGGATCTCAGGGCTGTGTTCCTGTGTTGCTGGAGAATTTGCTTGGTATGTCTTGACCTGGAACTTGTTGGCCCTTATGTGGTGCTTGGAATTCAAATTGGAAAAGAAGAAGTAAAACTCTCACTGTTTGCAGATGACATGATCCTCTACATAGAAAACCCTAAAGACTCTGCCGGAAAATTACTAGAACTAATCAATGATTATAGTAAAGTTGCAGGATATAAAATCAACACACAGAAATCCCTTGCATTCCTATACACTAATAATGAGAAAACAGAAAGAGAAATTAAGAAACAATTCCATTCACCCTTGCAACTAAAAGAATAAAATACTTAGGAATATATCTACCTAAAGAAACTAAAGACCTATATATAGAAAACTATAAAACACTGGTGAAAGAAATCAAAGAGGACACTAATAGATGGAGAAATATACCATGTTCATGGATTGGAAGAATCAATATAGTGAAAATGAGTATACTACCCAAACCAATTTATAGATTAGGTGCAATCCCTATTAAGCTACCAATGGTATTCTTCACAGAGCTAGAACAAATAATTTCACAGTTTGTATGGAAATACAAAAAAAACCTCGAATAGCCAAAGCTATCTTGATAAAGAAGAATGGAACTGGAGGAATCAACCTGCCTGACTTCAGGCTCTACTACAAAGCCACAGTCATCAAGACAGTATGGTACTGGCACAAAGACAGAAATATAGATCAGTGGAACAAAATAGAAAGCCCGGAGATTAATCCACGCACATATGGACACCTTATCTTTGACAAAGGAGGCAAGAATATACAATGGACTAAAGACAATCTCTTTAACAAGTGGTGCTGGGAAAACTGGTCAACCACTTGTAAAGGAATGAAACTAGACCACTTTCTAACACCATACACAAAAATAAACTCAAAATGGATTAAAGATCTAAACATAAGACCAGAAACTATAAACTCCTAGAGGAGAACATAGGCAAAACACTCTCCGACATACATCACAGCAGGATCCTCTATGACCCACCTCCCAGCATATTGGAAATAAAAGCAAAAATAAACAAATGGGACCTAATTAACCTTAAAAGCTTCTGCACAACAAAGGAAACTATAAGGTGAAAAGACAGCCTTCAGAATGGGAGAAAATAATAGCAAATGAAGCAGCTGACAAACAACTAATCTCAAAAATATACAAGCAACTCCTACAGCTCAACTCCAGAAAAATAAATGACCCAATCAAAAAATGGGCCAAAGAACTAAATAGACATTTCTCCAAAGAAGACATACAGATGGCTAACAAACACATGAAAAGATGCTCAACATCACTCATTATCAGAGAAATGCAAATCAAAACCACTATGAGGTACCATTTCACACCAGTCAGAATGGCTGCAATCCAAAAGTCTACAAGCAATAAATGCTGGAGAGGATGTGGAGAAAAGGGAACCCTCTTACCCTGTTGGTGGGAATGCAAACTAGTACAGCCACTGTGGAGAACAGTGTGGAGATTCCTTAAGAAACTGGAAATAGAACTGCCTTATGACCCAGCAATCCCACTGCTGGGCATACACACTGACAAAACCAGAATTGAAAGAGACACATGTACCCCAATGTTCATCGCAGCACTGTTTATAATAGCCAGGACATGGAAGCAACCTAGATGTCCATCAGCAGATGAATGGATAAGAAAGCTGTGGTACATATACACAATGGAGTATTACTCAGCCATTAAAAAGAATACATTTGAATCAGTTCTAATGAGGTGGATGAAACTGGAGCCTATTATACAGAGTGAAGTAAGCCAGAAAGAAAAACACCAATACACTATACTAACACATATATATGGAATTTAGAAAGATGGTAATGATAACCCTGTATACGAGACAGCAAAAGAGACACTGATGTATAGAACAGTCTTTTGGACTCTGTGGGAGAGGGAGAGGGTGGGATGATTTGGGAGAATAGCATTGAAATATGTATAATATCATATATGAAACGAGTTGCCAGTCCAGATTCGATGCACGATACTGGATGCTTGGGGTTGGTGCACTGGGACGACCCTGAGGGATGGTATGGGGAGGGAGGAGGGAGGGGGATTCAGGATGGGGAACACATGTATGCCTGTGGTGGATTCATTTCCATATATGGCAGAACCAATATGCTATTGTAAAGTTTAAAAATAAAATAAAAATTAAAAAAAAAGAACTGAAAAAAAATAAGGAGATTAAATATGTGCAGTGCTTACAAATATATGGAGAACCATATGCTCCTTTACATTAATGATAGAAATATAAATGGATACAGCATTTGGAGAAGGTAAATTGACAGAGTATATCAAAATTTGAAATGTGAAAATCACTTATCAACATTTTGCCATCAATAAATCACTTTAACCATTTTACAAATATATTCCACTGATCAACTGTTTTGGACCTGTGTCTATCAACAATCTATTCTTGATGAAAACCCTACTTCCCTAGTCTGTGTGGTTCTAGTAAAGATGTTGTTGATTGTGACCCAAATCTCCTAACACAAGATTTCATATATCCAACCTAAAGACCTGGCAGTGAAAGCACTCAGTCTTAACCATTGTACCGCCAGGAAATCCCCAAGAAATTCTACATATTTTTGTTGAGAGAAAATGATGAGAGGGTGTGGACTTGGGACTTTGAAGATCTGACAAAGGTGCACTTTTAAGATAAATAAGTACTAGCGATGTTATGTACAATGTGGTAAATATCATTAACACTACTGTATGTTCATGTTAATTGTGAAAGTTGTTAAGAGGATAAATTCTGAAAGTTCTCATCACAGAGAAAAATACTTTTCCCTTTTTCTCTTACATGAGATGCTCAATTGTGGTAACCTTCTCATGCGTGTGTGAGGGGCAAATCATTATGCTGTATACCTCAAATTGACACAGTTGTGTATGTAAATTTTATCTCAATAAAAGTGAAAGAAAAAACACAAGTTTCAAGAAAAGATAATGTAAGCTGTAAAAAAAAAGACAGAAATTCCAGTGTAAAATGCGCATAAGCAGTAAGTAGTTAACTCACAAATGGAAAATCCCGAAAGGCTTAAAAGTAAATAAATACAAGTGCAATCAAATCTCAGTGGCAATTAGAAAAGAAAAGTAAGTTAAAATAGAAAGAGAGACCACTTATAGCTATCAGCATTGCAAAAATCTGAAAGTCAGCTAATGCTAAATCTTGATGTAATGTGTTGAAATAGGAACCCGTGCGTTCTGAAGGAAGGAGTACAAAATGTTAGAGATGATGTGGGCAGATTTTTTAAAGTACTCAGTTAAGTATGCACATACTCTATGTCTAGGATGATTTTGTAATTTTCATACAAACTGTGACACTTCAAAACTATTTTAGGATATTTTGCATAAACTGGAATTATTCTGACTAACTGGAATACATGGTCATCCAATATATTACCTCAACCCCTTCATACACACACACACACACACACACACACATATATATATCTCTCTCTCCAAGAGATTAAAGCATCAATCAATATAGGGGCATATATATATATATTTGTTCATTACTTTATTCATGGTAGCAATAGAATATTATGAAAACTAAACATCCATCTATAGGCAAAATAAAGAGAATGTATAATATTCACTGGTTAGGTGCAGTTAAATGTATATTCCACAACATTAAAAATTATTGTGAAATGAAGTGATAAACTGTATATTTCATTTAAGATACATGACCATCCAAATTTATGTACATATGGTGTCTATGGGCAGTTTGTAGACTAGAAAAGTGAAACAACATTATAGATTAAAGGAGAGGAGGGAAAATAGTAAATTAAAAAATTAATAAAGGGAAAAGTCTGAATTTGAACTGTTGAGTATTAATTCAATAACCTTTAAATAATTTTTTTTTATTTTTCCTCATAGTAGTAACATAATTAAAACTTAACATGTCCATCTACTCCTTGCACCGATCTATGTATGACAATATATAATGTTGAAATAGAGTATCTACATTTACAATGCTTTGTTAAGAATCATAACAGATGTCTCAGTGTTTGAGAATTCCTAGCTGAAACATTACTGTGGTCATCTTTTGGCTTCAATGCCACTTCTGTGTTTTTATTGATAAATTGATTGAAGAGCACTTTTATTTTCTCAGCTGCATCAAGGAGAAAAGACAAGTGATGGCAAATAAAATAATCTTAAAAGCATAGAAGGTTTGACTTAAGGATTTTTAAAGCTTCTCTCATCGATAGAGGCAAAAAAAAGTGAACAAGCTCTTCTCAGATTGATGCTTCTGACACAAACCTAGTCAGAGAAGACTGCAAGTTTAAAGCAACAGTTAACGAAGGTTAGGCAAATTAATGTAACATTATATTCACAGATGTTACAAATTGTCAGTGAGATTTTTGTGTGTGTGGTATTCCATGGCATCAAATGCAAATTTCAAGTATGCTGGGTTTTGAAGGTCAGGTTCAAACTTCTGGTGGAAATTACATTCAAATGAATACACATTTATACATTCAAGGAGAAGACCACATAATCTTCATGGTCTTCATTTGATTGTTAAAAGGGAACCTGATGGAACATTTTCTTCCCCATGCCTTATTGACACTAAAAGCATTAAAATTGCTGATTGATTTTAACAACTGCTCTGTGTTCCTAAATATTTTTAATTTTTTTTAATTTTGAGATAATTGTGAAGTCACAAGAAGTTTCAAAAATAGTACAGAGAAGTCCCATTTCTTTCTCCAGTTTCCTCTAGTGATTATATCTTACACAATATAATACAAAATCAAAACCAGGAAGTTGACATTGGCACATGAGTGTAGAGTTCTGTGTCATTTTTGCACATATGTAAATACGTACATCTACTAACACAGTCAAGTTACCTAACAAGGCCATCGCCCCCAAGGATCTCCCTCAGGCTATCCCTTTATAGTCACACCTGTCATGCTCCCTTCCACCATTCCTAACCCCAGACAACCACTAATCTCTTTTCTATCTCTATAATTTTGTCACTTCTAGAATGCTATGTATGAATCATACAGTATGTGACCTCTTGAGGTTGTCTTCTTTTTTTTTTTTACTCAGCATAACACCCTTGAGATACATCCAACTTGTGTATCAATAGTTCATTTATTTATCAAGCTGAGTAATATCCCATGATATGGATATATCATAGCTTGTAAACCATTCACCTATTGCAGAACATTTTTGTCATTTCTATTAATAACTTTTGTCCATTTATAAATAAATTGACATAAATAATCATGTACACTTTTATAGATATAAATTATCATTTCTGAGAGATAAATGCTCAGGAGTGAAATTGTTGAGTCATGTGGTAAATTTATATCCCAAATTTTAATGTTTATTTTCCTTAGGTTAATCTCATTATTTCTTTATATGTAAGTCTATGTAAGTAAGTCCCTTCTTACTCAAGGATAAGCTATGCATGGGAAATAATTTAACCTTGGCCCATAAATAATTATAAAATGTAAAACAAAAAGAGATTGGCCAAAAATATTTGCAAACAAAAATCCACACTTTTCATCTTGGGTTTTAACAGCCTCCATAATAATCTCTGAGCAACTAAGCACATAATAATTTCTTGTAATTTAGGAAAGCTGGACTCCTCAGCTCTCCTAGTTTTTTTTTGTTGTTGTTGACTGTCTTGATAGCTTATCTTTGAGCTAAAAGATATACCACTGTAGTACATATTTATCTATATAAGAGTATCCATGAATTTATAGTATTACCCTCTTCTCTGGATTGTGCCTTGCTTTTACTCCAATTTCTGAATCTTTCTTTAGTTGGTTTAGTCTTTCATGAATTATTTCTCCCTTATTTTCAGATTTGGCATTGCATTTATTGCTTTGGCTTCTAAAGTTACGTTCACACTCAAAACTTTGGCTTGACTTGCTCCTTAACTTTTAGTCCCAATTTGAGCTAACTTGGAAAGGCAACATATTAAATTAGTCTTTCAAAGATAATTCTGGAGCTTTGAAACAGGATGCAGAAAGGTAAGGCAAGGTCAGATTCTGCATCACTTCAAGTAATTTAGTTAATATCTCTAGACTTCAATTTTCTCATTTGTATATGGTCCCCTCAGTTAATGTTATCCTATTGTTTTGCATTATAAATTACCAAGACACTCAAGCTTTTATGGTTCTTTCTCTTTTTTATTAGTTTTTTAAAAATTGCTTTTTATTGGAGTATACCTCTTTTACAATGTTGTTAGTTTCTCCTGTACAGCAAAGTGAATCTGTTATACATATACATATGTCTATTCTTTTTTTTTAGATTCTTTTCCCATTTGGGTCATAACGGAGTAATGAGTAGAGTTCCCTGTGCTATACAGTAGGTCCTTATTAGTTAACTATTTTATGCATAATAGTATGTAAATATAAATATAAATCTCCCAATTTACCCTCGGCCACTTTTCTGCCCTAGTAACCGTAAGTTTGCTTTTTATATCAGTGACTATTTCTCTTTTGTAAATAAGAAATACCATTTGTAAATACCATTTATTTTTAAGATTCCACATGTAAGCAATATCATGTGATATTTTTCTTTCTCTGACTTCACTTAGTATGATAATCTCTAGGTCCATCTCAGTTCAGTCAGTTCAGTTCAGTTCAGTTGCTCAGTCGTGTCCGACTCTTTGCGACCCCATGAATCGCAGCACGCCAGGCCTCCCTGTCCATCACCATCTCCCAGAGTTCACTCAAACTCACGTCCATCGAGTCGGTGATGCCATCCAGCCATCTCATCCTTTGTCGTCCCCTCTTCCTCCTGCCCCCAATCCCTCCCAGCATCAGAGTCTTTTCCAATGAGTCAACTCTTTGCATGAGGTGGCCAAAGTACTGGAATTTCAGCTTTAGCATCATTCCTTTCAAAGAACACCCAGGGCTTATCTCCTTTAGAATGGACTGGTTGGATCTCCTTGCAGTCCAAGGGACTCTCAAGAGTCTTCACCAACACCACAGTTCAAAAGAATCAATTCTTCAGTGCTCAGCTTTCTTCACAGTCCAACTCTTGCATCCATACATGACCACTGGGAAAACCATCTATGTGGCTGCAAATGGCATTATTTCATTTTTTTATGGCTGAATAACAGTCCAGATTTTTTTTTTTTTTGCTATCCAAAGCAATTTACAGATTCAATGCAATCTGTATCAAATTCCTATGCATTTTCCTTATCCAGTCTCTTTCTTCTGTAAGTATCTTGGTCAGTTCTCAGAGTCTACATTTTTTCTAAAAGTGTCTCACTGAACTTCCTCATGCAGTGCTTAACAACCATTAATCATTATGCTTGTTTAAGGTCCATACAGCTCCAGAGCCTATCTAAGTTCTAATTTTCAACCAGTTCTGTTTTTGTTTTTTTTTTTTTTTTTCCCACTAGCATTACACGTCCACCATGTAAAATGGTCCTAATTATGCATTCCAAGCTTTCATTGTCTTCTTTAGGAAGCCAGTAAGGGGAAAAAGCTCTCTGATTGATAAAAAGCCACCTACTAATAGAGGGATCAGTGGAGTATTTGTAAAGGAGGTTATTTGATTTATGTAATGTTCTATAAAAAGTTACCCTTATTTAAGAGGAGCTAAACTGAATAGTTCTAATTCAGCATATCTCAGAAAGTTGGAGTCAGTGGCTGTAACTAGAGTCATTTTGGAGGCTTCTTCACTCTTGGCAGGGCCAGAACAGCTGGGACTGGAAAAGTTGGCTTTCTTCAGCTATCTCTATGCCTATGGGATTTCTCAACACAAGCTTGGAGACGGAAATGGCAACCCACTCCAGTATTCTTGCCTGGGGTCCTATGGACAGGGAAGCCTGGTGGGCTGCTGTCCATGGGGTCGCACAGAGTCGGACACAAATGAAGCGACTTAGCATGAATGTGTGCATTGGAGAAGGAAATGGCAACCCACCATAGGATCCATATACTGGTGTAGATCCTTTTAAAATAGTTGTCTGTAATGAGACAAAAAAAAAATACCTTTGTTTCATCCTCACCTGGTGATTTTGAGAAGTAGAAATTCAGTACGGTTAATGTGATATATATATATTTCCATTTTTATTCCCCAACTTTAAAATATTCTATCTGAGTTATTTTTCTTTGGAAAATGAGTTCATTGAATAGCGAGTTAGATAGGAATAATCTTCTGGTCACGTTTTGTCCAGAGGTGGATTAATATGTTTGAAGCTATAAACACTAAAATACTAACATTTGCCAACTGCTCTCATTCTCTCTGCCAACATGCCACTATTAAGTATTAAACAATTAAACCATAAAATAAATTTACAAGTATCCAAATGTGTCTAACTTTTAGATTGATGACTAAAGTAGAACTTTAAAGTATGGCAAATGCCATATAATATCCAAATATTATATTAGGTGCCTCTGCTTTGCAGGTGCCCTCAACACATGCTTAGTGAGCCCATTGGTTAACTGACAAAATTTTATTCATAAGTCATTTATACTATTAATGTTTCAAACATAGAGCTTGTTAAAGTTTCACTACAAAGTTTTCAGTTTTATAAAAACCAAAGTAAGTAGAATCTGCTCTCTTATGCTAGAGATTTAAGGCAAAAAATACATAAATTTATATTCATATTTATATGTTATATATAATACATAATATATATACATGTAATAAATATATATTCATGTGTAAGTATATTTATTACCTATTACTTCTATTAATTATTTATTTGATTTTTAATAATAGTAGCAATGTATGCAGAGAATAATAAAGAAATATGTGAGAGGTTTTTTGTTTTTACTTTCTTTTAATTTCACAAAACAGTAGAGAAAATGAATGGTAGGAAGGCAGGAATGCTAAACTCTGAGGTCAAGCAGGTTCCATGGAGAGCAACCTGTAATAAATAGTGAACAGACTCCATTTCCTCCTTTTATATTCTAGGGATTAAGAAAAGTGAATGCCCTAAAAATACAAGTTGATTGTCTACATTATGGCTAAAGTTTAACTGGAGTGCCCAAAACATTAATCTAGCACTCAGAATCAAAGAAATTGAGCTACACAAGTCCTCTGGAGTTAGAATAGTAAAAAAAGAAGTCAAAATTTGCTGATATACTAAACTGTCTTAGTAATAATAAAGGAAGAAGATTGGGAGAGGTCAAGATGTAATGACTATACCAAGAAAGCTGAGCACCGAAGAATTGATGCTTTTGAACTGTGGTGTTGGAGAAGACTCTTGAGAGTCCCTTGGACTGCAAGGAGATCCAACCAGTCCATCCTAAAGGAAATCAGTCCTGAATATTCATTGGAAGGACTGATGCTGAAGCTGAAACTCCAATACTTGGGCCACCTGATGTGAAGAGCTGACTCTTTGGAAAGCCCCTGATGCTGGGAAAGATTGAAGGAGGGAGAAGGGGAAGACAGAGGATGAGATGGTTGGATGGCATCAGCAACTCAATAGACATGAGTTTGAGTGAACTCCGGGAGTTGGTGATGGACAGGGAGGGCTGGCGTACTGTAGTCAATGGGGTCAAAAAGAGTCGGACACGACTGAGTGACTGAACTGAACTGAAGATGTAATGATTAACAGAGATCTTCCAAAATCAGCCTTCAGGTCATTCTGAAGAATCTTCTCTCTGAAAGACTTTATTTTTTATAATAGGGAACCAGTAATTTCTAAAGTGTATTTCATTAGGATAGGAAACCAGGGGTAAGAATGAATCACATATTTTGTTATTTTTGCAATGACATGCAAATGGAATTACCATAGGCAGATTTTTTTTTTTTTACTCTAATATTTGTGGTGTATGGTGTGTTCCTTGTGTGTTATCCTTTTGTCCCAACCATACTTCCAATAAGCTGCCAAATTAATTTTGGAAAAATAATAAAAAATGATTTTGATGAATTTCTTTAAAAGGTTGAAAAAAGTCCGTGGACACTCTGGAAAAAAAGGACACAAAGAGATTGCTTGTTTTATTATAAATACATATTGTACATGGAATTGGAAGATCTATGTTGTATTACTATCTAAAGATAATAGTAAGAAAATAATAATGTATTAATGTATATGCTTCTTTATCAGAGAATTTTGTGTGCATGATTTCTGTAGTACTATGACAAGTATTTAGTTACCTTCACCCATGTCAGGTTAGATATATAGGTAAAGAAAAAAATTAAAGAGGAAGAAGGGAAAAATGAATGGAGATCTCTGATGCCAACCATCATTCTCAAGCTGGCTCCCCACAAGTAGTAATTATATGTTTGGGAATTACCCCAAGTTCTAATTAGGCAGAGATGAATTACTTAAACCTGTTTTTTATATAGTGTAAAATCTAGAATACAACCTTGGTCACTATATAGCCAAGAATTGTTATTTAGGAATTATGTTGATAGCAAGTTGCACAGTTAATCCAGAGGTTTACTCATACACTCAGAGGGTGCACTCTTTTCCCCTCAGCTTTATTGACATGTAATACATTGATTACAATGTATAATTGATGTATAGCATTGTATAAGGTTAAAGGTACAATGTAATGGTTTGATAGTATATATGTTTTGCATTATGATTACCACAATAAGTTAACCCATTCATCACCTCACATAGTTACTTTTTTGTGTGTGCCTTGAGAACTTTTAAGATCTAATCTCTTAGCAACTTAAAATATACAATAGCAGTATTATTAGCATTATGCTATATAAAATAAGTCAGACAAAGAAAGGCATGCTGTTTGATCTCACTTATATGTGGAATCTAAAAAAAAAAAAAAAATATCTGAGCTAATAGAAATAGAAAGCAGCAGTGGTTGCCAGAGGTTGGGGTGTAGTCTGGGGAAATGGATGAAGGTGATCAAAAGATGACTTATTCTTTTGTGGGTGAGGTTAATTTCATCACTACTTATACAGTGTGTACATTTTGGAATAATCTGGAAACTATCGTAAAGAAACAAGTTGATACAAGTTTAAAAATCCTTGTTTTTATATTATTAGCTTATTGTGCCTCAGATCCCTGAAAAACTAAACTCCTATGAGTTTAGCATTATTTGTTCACCTTAACAGAGTTTCTCAAACATGAGCATGCATCAGAATCACCTGGAGGGCTTCTTAGAATAGGAGGCCTCACCTCAGACATTCTTCTCCTGCAGATGTGTGGCCAAAGAGAATTTGCTATTCTGACAAGTTCCTAGTTAATACTGCTGCTGCTGATCCAGGAACAAGGTTTTGGAATCACTGCCTCAGAATAAGAGCATCTCACCAATAATTTTCTGAGGTCCTCAAATTGAAAAGAGAAATCATCCAAATTTGATTATTTTGTCCTCCTACTTTGTCCATTTTAAACTTTTGTATTTCTTTTATTATATATAAAAAAGTATGTTTCTGTATTCTCAAGTCAAATCCTCCAATTGTGTAATACCTCACTGCCTATTCTCCTTAAAACACCTCATGAACAGCAAGCAAATGATAAGTGAGATAAGAACATACACTTATCACCAGGTTTATTGTCTGATTTTTGTTCAATGCCTATAGGTAACTGTAAGATTTGGTTGCATATGCTGATTACAGTGCCAGTTTTCTAGTACTCATATTCCTCTTTTTCTTCTCTTCACGGGCCCATGATTCATTCCTGCATTTTTGTATTAATTACAGACATATGCTATTTATTTGTTGATTTTATGTGTTTGCTTTTGGTTGTGCTGGGTCTTCGTTGCTTCGTGGGCTTTCTCTAGTTGCTCTGAGTAGGGGCGACTCTCTAGTTGTGACGTGCGGGCTTCTCATTGCTGTGGCTTCTCTTGTTGTTGAGCATGGGCTCTGGAGCACGGGCTTCAATAGTTGTGGTGCCAGGGCTCAGTAGTTGTGGCTCATGGGCTTAAGAGTAGGACCAAAGAGTAGCTCTTTAGTAGTTGTGGTGTATGGGCTTAGTTGTCCATGGCATGTGGGATCTTTCCCAGACAAGGCACTGAACCTGTGTTTCCTGCACTGGACCACCAGGGAAATCCCTATATTCCTTTTCCATAGACAATCTCTGTCTTAAGTTTTGGAGATTATGATACTCTTTTATTTTTGCCAATTACAAACATGTGCTATTTAAATCAAAATTTTAAAAATGTATTCAACTTATTATAGAGAAAAGGTAAACCACACACAAAAATCAAGCTATAGATAAAATTAAGTATATATTATAAAAGGCAATAAGTATATCACTCATTGTTCTTTCTTAATTATCAGTTCATGTTTGGACTCCAATAGCTGCTCGCTATCATTGATTTTTGCCTTCAGTTTGTCACTATTTTTATCTGCTCAAATATAGTGGCCAAAATTTTCTAGCTCAAATAATGTTTTAACGTGTGGCTGCCATATTTAGGGGCCTCAAGTAAATCTCTTTTGTTTATCTTTTCAAATCTGAACACCTCTAATATATATTTTTTCCTTTACAGGGAAAATTAACTAGCAAAACACTCCTGAGTAAAGAAATGACCTACTCTAAGGATCAGCGCTCATCTTAATCAAAACTCTCTTAAAAGCCATGCGAATCATGGAGAAAAAAGGACAGGAAGACATGGGTGGTGGTTCATATTACCAGGAGAGAAACCTGCAAGAAACAGGAATGGATATCTTTTTCAAGTAAATCCTTTTGATTTTTTTGATAGATGAGATAAGCTGTGGAAAGCAGTAGAGAGAAGTTCCTTCCCAAAATAGGGACAATAATAGTGACTCTGGTGTGCCTATTTACCACTATAATGCAGACTAGTACCTATTTTAATGCTCAGTATATATATTTTAATCCAAAAAAGTAAGTCCTGTTTATAATCTGCCTTACTATATAATTATATAATCATATAATTGCAATGATAGCCTTTACTCTCAATCAATGGATCCTAGTAGATGAACCTTCAGGTTGTGCTTGAATACAAGTGACAAGGTGATTACTGTTTTGTTATCCCCCAAAACCTGTTTCATTATTAAACAGCTTTAACTGTTTGTCTGTCAGTATAGAAATTTTATATATTTTCTGATATATATTATATAAAATAATATATATCTGATATAAAATATATGAAAATTTATATATTTTCAGTTTATTTTAATATTTTAAATAATTTGCAGAGATTGTTCTGCAGATTTAAATTGATATATTGGTTAAATAACATTTCCCAATGATCAAATACATTTAAGTAAAAGTATGTGAAATTTATGTAGGGATGTCTGATAACAGTGCCAGGTTCAGAGACATTAGTGATTGGAAAAGTTTTGGGAGAATTCTTTTGATTTCTCAAAGGAAAATCCTTTGGGTGCCTTTAAAATGCAATTCTGAGAAGCCAAGGAAACGTTTCTGCATTCTGATGGGTAAAATAATTAGCTTTGCATCTTATCCCATGCACCAGCATTTACCTACTCCTGAGAGTGCTACAGAGAACAAATTTGCTCAAAGAGGTGCCTTGCACAAATTGAATTCCAACTGTTCTGTGTGGCCTAAATTGCTCTAGCAAAGTCACAAAGTAAATATGAGATGAGTTTGATGAAATAATTGCTAGTTTTATCAGTAGTTATGGTTTTAATACAATTGAGCATATTAAGGTATTTATTTGGTCAGTGTGTTATATGAGTAAAACCATATTTAGTTATATATATGCATATATATTAAAATATTATATATACATATACATTTGTATATATTTTATGTATATATTCTATATAAATAAATACATTTAGAATGGACTATTATTGGCTATAGATTCCATGCTTATTTTTGAAAAATATTTTGTGCTGATCAAGTGATATATAAATTTACATGTAAGTTTATGCAAATGAACACTCATTTCTTACTTGTACAACTAAAAATTTAGAGAACAATTATGAAGAAACATTGATAAAATACATTCATAATTTCAGTTATTTTTTAAAATTAATTTTTCATCCTTTATGGATATGTCACAGTCCCTTCTCACAGTTACTTCTTGATCACTCCAAATCAATAAATTTAAATTAATAAAAGGAAAAATGACAAGAAGAAAACATTATAAAGCAAATATTTTGTATAGAGTACATTGTCAGTCACCACAAACATCTACTTTTTCCTTTCATGTCATTTTATATGAAAAATAAATTGTTTTAGATTATTTGAGCATTTTCCAGCTGTACTCATTCAAGAGTCATTTATTTCTAAAAATCTTCTTAAAATATAAACAGTAGTAATGAAATATTGGTTTATTGACACTTCATAGAAAGCGATTTATTTCCACTTTTCTATGTGATTGTTTACATAAATATAAATTTGCTTTTGATGTTAGAGACAGTTTAAAATGTTTAGACCTAGCTTGCAGGGGCTAAGTTTATCTGTCACATTGTTAATGCTTCATACATTTAATATATTTTGTAGGTACCTCAAAATTCATTTATGCGAAATATTTAAAAATAATTGCCCTTCATCAACAAAGAATAAAATTCTATCACACTATTGTCATTGGTCAGCTTGATGAATTGCTTAGTACAAAACTTGCTTGTTTCCCAACAGAAAAGCGCAATGAGTTTATCTCAACTTACCAAGAGAAATGAATCTCTAGAGAATTGGTATTAAAATTAAGTCCTGTGGTTTGGCTTGTCTCTATTTTGATGGATGTCCTGTTGCCTATCTTCCCGTAAGTAGAAGAATTAAAATAAAATGGCTACACTGGATGTTTTAAGGTTATCATGACATTAAATACCCACTGCTGGCATTAAAAGATAATTAAATTACATTTTAAAATAGAATGATATGAATTGACAATGAATGAAATAATTAGACTAAGAAAATCTATTACAACACATCACTTCTAATATTCCTCAAGATATTTTAAGGTTTGTTTTAAAGTCAAAGAGGGAAGATTCTGAAAAACTTGTCTTTTGAACAATTTGTGTCTTATTGTCTATCTTTGATGACAGAGTATTCACTGTGATTTAAAAAAAAACAGTTCATTAATACTTAGGAAATAAAAAGACCTCTGGGGAAATTATCATTCTATGTGTTCAAGATTCTGCCCTCCGACATGTAAAAAAATCTGTAAAGGAAAGACAGGCCCACCCATTTTAGAGGAGATTTGATAAAGCAATTCATCAAAAATTTGTATTATCACTTGAAAGACTATACTAAAGTAAAAGAAAATACATGTTTTTGTTAAAATTTTGTTTTCTTTAGAATCCATACCTGGTGTATGTGCATGTGTGTAATTTAGGAACTTGAAGGTTTTGAAGGAGTAAGGGATAAGTTTATTTTATTGTTTTAATGAGTTGTACTAGAATAAAGCATGACTTAGGGCTTCCTAGGTGGCTCCGTGGCAAAGAAACCACCTACTAATGCAGGAGATGCAAGAGATGTGGGTTCAGTCCCTGGGATGAGAAGATCCCCTGGAGAAGGAAATGCCCACCCACTCCAGGATTCTTGTCTGGGAAATCCCATGCACAGAGGAGTTTGGCAGGCTATAGTCCATGAGATCACAAAGAGTTGAACACAAATGAGTGACTGAGCACATATACACAAAGCATGATTTATCATTTTTCAATAATTATTGCTACTCTGCTTTTTTCAATATTCCTATTTTAAGATATATTTTTTCCTATTTAAAATTACTTAAATTTATTTTAAAATAAAATAATAGATGGTATTCAATTAAGAGCAAACTATTAAATATAATGTTTTTCATATTTATACAATAATTTGAATTAATATAAAATATTTGCCATACAGAAAATAAAATATTTCATGGAAATAAAATGTTCCTTCTATAGAAAATAAGCTATCCTGTATGCTATAATACTTTGCATTTAGTAGTTACTCAATAAATATTTGCCAGAAAACAATATTTGCCAGAAAAATATTTGCCAGAAAACATTATCATTCTAATTCTGGTAGACTTGGCAGGACCAAAGAGTTAATTATTTTTTTTAAAGTTGTAGTGTAGGTGTAAGAAATCGTATTTTAATCATTCACACCCAAGCAGTAGAAATAATTCATTAGCTAAAACTGCAAGATCTATTTGTCACTAGAGAAACTGAGCAGAATTATGTGAGAAAAATTACCCAGGAAATGGGCTGGTCCTAATTGAAGTGAGGGGGAAATATCACAAGAAACACACTTCATCATTATGTATTTTTTCTGGAGGGAGTGAGATCTACTTAAAAGTGTTTGATTTCAAACTGGTCTGCATGGAACATTAAGAATGTATAGATTTAATTCAAGAGTTGTGATAGTTGTCAAGCCTTGACAGCTAGTTCTCATTCTCTTTACTTTCAATAAGAAAAGTGTCCAGTTTATTTGATGAGCCCAAAGGAAAAATGGCTAAAATAAACTTAAAGGACAAACAGCAAAATACAAATGGAGCAAATGGCAAATGGATATACAAATATACATGAATGTAATTTTGCTCTGCAATTTTCCAGAACCTACACACACACACACACACACACATATACATTTATCTGAATCAGGTAAATCTAGAACGCACTAGTGTTACACACGAGTCCCGCCAGGCTTGAAGGATATGTAAAATAATACAAGTTCAAAATTTAGAAAGAGAACTGTCTCTCGTGTTCAAACTATTGCAGGCTTCCCAGAATATTTGTCCAAGCTTTTATTAGCTATCTGTCTAAAGGCATGAAGCTCCACTGTATCCTTGTCACTTTTGACCATGGGAATCTTTTTCCTTTGAAGCTACCAGGCATTAACACATTAGATAATGTGGATTGTTGGTTTTTTTTTTTAATTTAATTTTATTTTTTAAACTTTACAATATTGTAATGTGGATTGTTGTCAGTGAATTGGGAACAAATCCCCTTCAACCACAATCCTCTTCCCATGTGTATCATGGAAGCCACACCCAAGCTTGAGCCCTTAAATCTCTTTAACTCAAAAATGTAGTCTTCTCTACCTCAGGACTAAAACAGTTTGTATTCACTTAACGATTCTAAACATAAATTCTATTCACTGGTTGTCAGAAAGAGTGGGAGTAGGGAGCTGTAAGGAAAGTTCAGATTTCTAAAATCGTCTATTCTTTTTCTCAATCTGTAGGTAGAAAATGGATCTGCTTTGTTTCCTGCTGTTGAATTCATAGCAACTGATATGAACCAAGACACAGGTGCTTGTCCTGTTCTTGCTGCATATACGTACAGTCACTTCTCATTATTCATGTTCAGTTCAGTTCAGTTCAGTCACTCAGTCATGTCCAACTCTTTGCGACCCCATGAATCGCAGCACGCCAGGCCTCCCTGTCCATCACCAACTCCCGGAGTTCACTCAGACTCACGTACATCAAGTCAGTGATGCCATCCAGCCATCTCATCCTCTGTCGTCCCCTTCTCCTCCTGCCCTCAATCTTTCCCAGCATCAGGGTCTTTTCAAATGAGTCAGCTCTTCGCATGAGGTGGCCAAAGTATTGGAGTTTCAGCTTCAGCATCAGTCCTTCCAATGAACACCCAGGACTGATCTCCTTTAGGATGGACTGGTTGGATCTCCTTGCACTCCAAGGGACTCTCAAGAGTCTTCTCCAACACCACAGTTCAAAAGCATCAATTCTTCGGCGTTCAGCTTTCTTCACAGTCCAACTTTCACATCCATACATGACTACTGGAAAAACCATAGCCTTGACTAGACGGACCTTTGTTGGCAAAGTAATGTCTCTGCTTTTCAATATGCTGTCTAGGTTGGTCATAACTTTTCTTCATGTTAGTTATATTCTATAAGGTGTATGCAAAATTCAATTAGCAAATACTAAATCATTATTCCTAGGTGAAATGTAGACTTAGGTTCTTGCAAACCTCTGGTCACAGCATTTTTTGTTAACCAATTTATAAGTAAACCTTTTCTTATGTGTTTGTGTGTGTTTATATTAAATAACTTATCTAATATCTATTGTTGATTCATTAACATTGAACTCACAACAAACAGCTTGGTGACTCATGCTTAAACAAACATTATCTCACATACATATTTTATCCATAAAGAACTTTACAGCCTCTTGCACTTAATAACATTAGATAGCACTTCACCACTATGCTTGGGGGCCATTTTAAACAATAAGACAACCAACCAAAAAATAAAAAGCACAAAATAAGAAAGAGGTGATTCTAAATACATCACAAAGAGGACACTTGTTTACAGTATCAGAGTTGAAATAAAAAGGCAGAGTGTGGGTCTTGTTAGATCTTGGCTGGGAATGTGCACTTTGGTTGATTCAATTTTTTTCTTTTTTGTTACTGCTGTAAACATGTCCACAATTGACTATGGAATCCCTGTAGGAACTGATTTTGGGTTTACACATAAATTTTAGTGAGTGCATAAATTTGCAAATATGAATCTATGAATAATGAGAATTGATTGTATATATGTACACCTTAATAATTATATATTATATATAATAAGTGATGTGTGCAACATATAATTGCTATATATAGATATATAAATAGATAGTTAATCAGAACTATATAAATGGCTTTGAGCTTATCACCAGACTAGGCAGGAATAATTAAATTAAAGAGAAGAACTGAATTATATATATTAAAAAATATTTGGCAACTATAGTTATGTGCTTTTGACTTCCAAAGTATATAACTAAGCCTCAAAAAGGACATACAGAACTGAGTGAGAGAGAAATTAAAGACTTGAGTAGAGATGTTGAATGTAATTTCATAGACCATTGTGAAAAACTAATTAAAGAAACTCCAAATGGAATGAAATATCACTTAAAGGAGTAATCATTGTGGAAAAGCCAAGGTGCGTAAATACTGACAAAATTATAGAAAACTATAAGACTATCTGTTATTGATAACAAACGTGCTAGTTGAACTTTGGGTCACATGGAAGTTAGAAATATTAATCCGAAGATTCAGCAAATGTAAATTATAAATTATTAAGTAGTTTATGTTATATTATGACATAAGCCTAAACTATCCATTCATTTATGTATTTATTTACTTCAGTGATACAAAATGTCCATTTCTAGGAGCTGTTGGCTATAATTGAGACAGAATTCTGTGGAAAGCAATTTTTAAATTTTAATGAGGAAGTATAAATAAAGGGGAGTCTTTTCTAGAATGTTTGCATTTTATAGTTTTTAGAATGGTTATGAGTTAGATAATAGTTTCATAATTTAATATCACCCTGCTTTCACTCTGCCAAAATTAGGCATTCTGTCCCATAGCAGAATGAGACAGGCCCATCCTACTAGAGACAGTTAGACCTATTCTATAAAATAGGATAAGTACTGGATCAGGTGCTGAGTGCTAAGTCGTTTCAGTCGTGTCCGACTCTGTGACCCTATATGAACCATAGCCCACCAGGCTCCTCTGTCCATGGGATTCTCCAGGCAAGAATACTGAAGTGGGTTTTCATTTCCTCTTTCAGGAGATCTTCCCAACCCAGGAATTGAACCTGTGTCTCTTATGTCTCCTCCATTGGCAGGCAGATTCTTTACCACTAGAGCCACCTGGGGTCAGGTAGTTCCGTGCAAATCTTGGCAAGGATGCATAGAGTGGTGGTGAATTCTGTTGTGTTAACACTTAGACTCAGACAAGCCATTGGTTTTGCATGGTCTTCTAGGACCCTGAAAAGAGTGTGGTATGTTTTTAACATACTAAAGCAAACAAGATAATAGGTAATTTCACAACCCACACTTGTAGCATATACTAAAGCAGACTGACCGACAAGTGAAAGGCATCAGAAACAGATAATGAGGATCAATCCGAAGGAAAACTGTGCATGTGTGTTTGTTGCTCAGTCTTGTCTAACGCTGCGACTATATGGCCTGTAACCGGCCTGGCTCCTCTGTTCATGGAATTCTCCAGGCAAGAACACTGGAGTGGGTTGCTACTTCCTTCTGCAGGGATCGAACCCAGATCTCCTGCATTGCAGGTGGATTCTTTACCATCTGAGCCAGAAAAATTAGCTGATATTAAAGCTAATCAAAATTGCCTCCTGATTCAGACTCCATTTTATCAGGAAGCTTGAGGATGATATTTTAACATACAAATGACATGTGTACAATTTCTCTGATGAGAATGAAAGGAGGGGATTTTCAAAAAAGTTCCAGTAGATAATTTCTGTGCCAATCATCAGCCCTATATGTGGTGCAGGAGAGGGAGAAGTGATAAGCTAGCCTTGGGTATGTGTAGTCATTTGGATAGCAGGTCTTCCTAGTTCAGAGAAATGCTGAAATGTGTTCGCCTCATTCTATACAATGAAAATGGATCATTATAATATTAAATGCTGGGCAATCTAAAATCTTGGTAAGTTAATATTTCTGAAATTAACTTTCTTGGCTTCTAATCCTATATCTTGGTAAAACACACACACACACACACACACACACACACAGAAAGACAATGCATGTGTGTAATCCCAGCAGGTTAAGTTCCTATAGAGTTCATAGATCTCAACATATTTCTACCATTTAAAGTACTTATTGTTGAGGATTTTTAAAAACAGTACTCTGTTCATGACCTGGGTGAGAAATATATAACATTTGCTTTTATAAATTTTTGCCGTAATAATAATTCAAGCATTTCTATACAAAACTAAATCCTTCAACACAATATGAGAGTGATCATAATTTCTGATAAACATCCAACTCCATTGTGAAGGCATCCTATTTAAAGAATTAAACATATATTATTCAAAATTTAGTATTTTACTATAATTTCAAAGCACCCTCATATAAAACTTTCTTGCCACTCTGCTGAACCTTTTACATTTTTGACATAGCTGTCCTTCAGCAGACATTAAGCTATTTCATTTGTAATTTGTAAATCCCCTTTGGACTGAGAAGATGAAAGCACTTTCTAATGCTATAAATGTGAGCTTGGGAGTCCAAAGAGAGAGGAATATATATGAAGCTATTTAATCAATCTATTCTACTAATTTATTTTTTCCTCTAAAGATTAGTCATAACAGTGAAAATTAAGAAAGCATAAGTGAATTTCATTATTATTTCCAAAAAGTTATTTCTTTATATTAAATATATGTTAATCAAGTGTAGTTAACCTATAATCCCAAATAAGGTGTCAACTTAAAAAAATATGGAACATCTATTAACTTATTTAAGATTCAAAAAAATTTTACAATTTTTTTTAGCTTTGTTGCATTTGGTCTCATTGCTTCAAATAATAAAAAAAAAGAAAAGTGTCCTTAATTATTTAAATTTACAGAAAATGTAAATTTGTTGTTGTTCAGTGACTAAGTATTGTCCGACTCTTTGCAACTCCATGGCCTGTAGCACGCTAGGCTTCCCTATCCTTCACTGTCTCCTGGAGTTTGCTCAAAATCATGTCTATTATGTCGATGATGTCATCAAACCATCTTATCCTCTATTACCTGCTTCTCTTGCCCTCAGTCTTTCCCAGCATCAGGGTCTTTTCCAATGAGCTGACTCTTCACGTCAGGTGGCCAAAGTATTGGAGCCTCAGTTTTAACAACAGTCCTTCCAATGAATATTCAGGACTGATTTCCTTTAAGGTTTCCTTGTTTGATATGCTTGCTGTCCAAGAGACTCTCAAGAGTCTTCTCCAGGACCACAATTTGAAAGCATCAATTCTTTGGCACTCAGCCTTCTTTATGGTCCAACTCTCACATCCATACATGACTACTGGAAAACCATAGCTTTGACTATATGGACCTTTGTCAGCAAAGTGATGTCTCTGCTTGTTAATACTCTGTCTAGGTTTTTCATAGCTTTCCTTCTAAGGAGCAAGCATCTTTTGATTTCATGGCTGCAGTGATTTTGGAATCCAAGAAAACAAAGTCTGTCACTGTTTCCCATTTTTCCCGCACTTGCCATGAAGTGATGGGACCAGATACCATGGTCTTAGTTTTTTGAGTGTTGAGTTTTAAACCAGCTTTTTTCACTCTTCTCTTTCACCCACATTAAGAGGCTCTTTAGTTCCTCTTCACTTTCTGCCGTTAGAGTGGTTTCATTTGCATATCTGAGGTTATTGATATTTCTCCAGGCAATCTTGATTCCAGCTTGTGCTTCATCCAACCTGGCATTTCACATGAGGTACTCTGCATATACCCTGGATGTACCCTGTCCTTCCCTGGTGGCTCAGAGGGTAAAGCATCTGCCTACAGTGCAGGAAACCTGGGTTCGATCCCTGGGTCCGAGCCCTGGGTCAGGAAGATCCTCTGGAGAAGGAAATGGCAACCCACTCCAGTACTCTTGCCTGGAAAATCCCATGGACGGAGGAGCTTAGTAGGCTACAGTCCATGGGGTCACAAAGAATCGGACACGACCGAGCGACTCCACCTCACTTCACTTCACTCTGCATATAAGTTAAATAGCAGGGTGACAATATAAAAACTTGATGAACTCCTTTCTCAGATTTGAACCAGTCAATTGTTCCATGTCCGGTTCTGACTGTAAATTCTTGTCTTGATCACAAGTTTTTCAGGAAACAGGTAAAATGATCTGGTATTCCCATTTCTTTAAGAATTTTCCATAGTTTGTTGTGAACCACACAGTCAAAGGCTTTCAGGTAGTCAATGAAGCAGAAGTAGATGCTTTTCTTGAATTCCCTTGCTTTTTCTATGATCCAATGAATGTTGGCAGTTTGATCTCTGGTTCCTCTGCCTTTTCTAAATCCAGATTGTACATCTAGAAGTTCTGGGTTTATGCATTGCTGAAGCCTAGCCTGGAGGATTTTGAGCATAACCTTCCTAGCATGTGAAATGAGTGCAGTTGTACAATAGTTTGAACATTCTTTGGCATTTCCCTTCTTAAGGATTGGAATGAAAACCTTTTCCAGTCCTGTGGCCGCTGCTGAGTTTTCTAAATTTGTTGACATATTAAGTACAGTACTTTAACAGCGTCATCTTTTAGTACTTGGAATAGATCACCTAGAATTCCATCACTTCCGCTAGCTTTGTTTGCATAATGCTTCCTAAGACCCATTTGATTTCATAGTCCAGGATTTCTGTTTCTAGATGAGTGACCACATCATCATGGTTATCTGGAACTTTCTCATTCTATTGTTTTCCTCTATTTCTTTGCATTGTCCACTTAAGAAGGCTTTCTTATCTCTCCTTGGTATTCTCTGGAACTCTGCATTCAGATGGTTATGTCTTTCCCTTTTTCCCTTGCCTTTTGCTTCTCTTCTTTCCTCAGCTATTTGTAAAGTTTCCTCAGAGAACCATTTGCCTTCTTCCATTGCTTTTTCTTGGGGATGATTTTAATCACTGCCTCCTGTACAGTGTTATGAACCTCTATCCATAGTTCTTCAGATACTCTGTCTACCAGATCTCATCCCTTGGATCTATCTGTCACCTCCACATATAATCATAAGGCACTTGATTTAGGTCATACCTGAATGGCCTAGTGGTTTTGCCTACTTCAATTTAAGCCTGAATTTTGCAATAAAGAGTGAAGTGCTATTCCTAAATCATGCTGTACTAGAAGGCATAGAAGTTCTGTCATGCTTGATTTTAGAGACCTCAGTGATACCGGTAGCATTCAATGATCTTCCTAGAAAGCACTTTAAGAGTTGGATTGCTAAAACCTTAGAGAAGCAGAGTCACTAGATCTCCTCTAATAAAGATTAAAATGAATCCTTAAAAAAACTTTTCCTACTGATCCACAAGTATATTAACTGATTGCCAGAATAAATCCCAGTAGTCTCTTAAGGAAGAAACCCAAATTCAGACTCTCAACACACAAAATCTAAAATATACAGAATACTATAAAAATTAATGGGTGTGTGAAGAAGTGACCCATTTGCAAAATAATAGTCAAAATAAAATTTGATATGAGGCAGGAATTTAAATGATCACACTTAAAATAGCTACTATAAATATGTACAAAGATTTTTAAAGTAAGGTCATTTTGAATGAACAGATGAAGAAATATAGAAATGGAAACTAAAAAATGATCTAAATGGGAAGTATAAAACTGAAAATTCTAGTATCTATAATTAAACTTACCCTGGATGAGTTGGATGGAGTAAAAGAAGAGGGTATCAGTCTACTCTTCGCGACCCCATGGACTGCAGCCTACCAGGCTCCTCCGCCTATGGGATTTTGCAGGCAAGAGTACTGTAGTGGGGTGCCATTGCCTTCTCCACTTTTATACATACAAAAGGAAATTATCCAATTTATTTTTTTAAATCCTGAAGAAAAAATGAACTGAACTTTAAATAAAACATGGGGATATTTTAAGTGGTGTAACATACATATATCTATATATATGAGTCTTTATGAGAAAAGAGAGAGAAAATGGGCAGAGTAGGTGTTTGATGATGTAATGGATACAGATTCCCCAAATGTAATGGAAAATATGAACTTACAGATCCATGAAGCTCAGCAAAATACAAGCAGGATAAGAAATGTGATTAAATAAATAGACACTTCATCACCAAACTACAGAAGACCAAATGTAAAGAAAAAGTCATGAAAGCAGCCAGAGTAAGTTGGAGTATTATACACAAGAAAATAATAATATGAATGGCTTTTGTTCTCATGAGAAACAATGGAATACAGAAAATAATCAACAGATATATTTATTTATTTTTCATTTTATTAATTGGAACATAGTTGTTTGCTGTGTCAATTTCTATTGTATAGCAAAGTTAATCAACCATATATACATATATCCCCTCTTTTTTGTATTTCCTTCCCATTTAGGTCACCACAGAGCACCAACTAGAGTTCCCTGTGCTACACAGTAGGTTCTAATCAGTTATCTGTATTACACATAGTAGTGTATATATGTCAATCCCAATCTCCCACTTCATCCCACCCTCTTTTCCTCCATGTTATTCATACATTTGTTCTCTACATCAGTGTCTCTATTTCTGCTTTGCAAATAAGATCATCTATACCATTCTTCTAGATTCTGCATATATGCATTAATATATATTTGTTTTTCTCTTTCTGACTTACTTCACTCTGTATGACAGTCTTTAGGTCCAGCCACATCTCTGCAAATGACACAATTTTATTCTTTTTGATGGCTAGGTAATATTCCATTGTACATAAGTACCACATCTTCTTTATCTATTCCTCTGTTGCTAGACATTTAGGTTTCTTCCATATCCTAGCTATTGTAAATAGTGCTTCAGTGAACATTTGGGTACATGTATCTTCTTGAATTATGGCTTTCTCTGAGTATATGTCCAGGAGTGGGATTTCTGGATCATATGGTAGTTATATTTTTAGTTTTTTAAGGAACCTCCATACTATTCTCCACAGTGGCTATGTCAATTTACATTCCCATCAACAGTGTAAGAGGGTTCCCTTTTATCCACACCCTCTTCAACATTTATTGTTTATAAAATTTTTCATGATGGCCATTCTGACCAGTATGAGGTAATATATCATTGTAGTTTTGATTTACATTTCTCTAATAATGAGCGATGTTGCATCTTTTCATGTGCTTTTTAACCATTTGTATCTTCTTTGGAGAAAAGTCTATTTAGATCTTCTGCTGATCACTCTATGAGGGCAACAAAATTAACTGTAGGCCAAGAAATCTATCAGTAAAACTCAGCGGGGGAAAAAAAAACCCTAAGGAAAGTCTTCTTGGAGTCAATAAAATTGTTAAAAATTGAGCACAAAAACTACCTTTGCTAAGGGACTCAATTTCAATTGGATTGAATTATTTAACATTTTATGCCCCAGGGTATTGTTGAAAATAATAGTGGATGTGTTGGTCAGGGATCTTCAGAGAAACAAAACCATAGAGTGTATATATGTAAAAGAGATTTATTATGAAAAATTAGCTCACACAATTATGAGGGCTGACAAATCCGAAGAACTGCAAGGTTAAATTGTCAAGTTGGAGAGCTGATGGTGTAGTTCCAGTTCAAGCGAAGCAAGTTTGAGATCCAGGAAGTGCTGATATTTTAGTTCAAGTTCAAAAGTTTGGAAAAAGCTGATATCCTAGTTTGGCTACAGTCAGCCAGAAAGAATTCTCTTTAATTTGAGGGAGAATAAACCTTTTAGTTCTATTCAGATCTTCAACTGATTGGGTGAGGTCCACTCACATTAAGGAAGGCTACCTACTTTACTCAGTGTATCAATTTAAATGTTAATCTTATTTAAAAAAAATCCTTATAGAAACACCCATAATATTGTTTGACCAAAATATCTGGCTATCCCATGACCTAGTCAAGCTGATACATAAAATTAACTCTTGTAGAACAATCAACTGACAGTTAGTAGAGTCTAACAGTTGAGTGCGATAGGACAAATTAATATAGTGAGCAAGAAAGAGATAGTCTAAGAAAGCCCTACAAAAAAATGGTGTCATGTTCAGATGGCTTGGACATGTCACACACACACACATACAAAAGGTGAAATATGAGCTGATTAATGGCACTCCCAGAGTAGGCACTGAGGCACTGGACACCGAGCAGGTTCTCACTCCAGTGGCTTTGTAAAGGATGATCAAGCCAGTTACCAGCACCCCTACGATGAGGCAGCCCCTGAGGCTAGCACCAGAAACAATGATCTTTGTGGGCATGGACACCACGTAGCAGGTGGCATATCAGAGTCACACATCTTGGTGGGAAGTTCCTGGGGAAAAACATGCAGCAGCTCATTTCCCAGAAGGAGCACTCCAGTTCTGTTTACCTCACACTGCAGCATAGAACTGGATATGGGGTCTTCTACTCCAACAACTGGGGAACAGACCCTGCCTCTGAAAGAGCTGTGACAACCACAAAGCAAAGAGTAGTCCTCATTCAACATCCAGGGAAGGCTCTAGTCACAACAGCAAACATATTCCTATCAAGGGGACAGAGACAAGGACACCCTAAGGAAAGAGCCTGGCAAGCATCCATCCCCAAAACCACCTTTGAACCAAAAGTATGGGACTCATACAATCTATACAGGGTTACCCTCATATAAAAGCAGCCCTTCAAGACTAAAGTAAATAACAGTTTTTCCTAAATCCATAGAGCCCACCTACAATGCAGGAGAACCCAATTTGATTCCTGGGTTGGGAAGATCTCCTGGAGAAGGGATGGGCTACCCATTCCAGTATTATTGGGCTTCCCTGATGGCTCAGCTGGTAAAGAATCTACCTGCAATATGGGAGACCTGCGTTTGACCACTGGGTTGGGAAGATCCCCTGGAGAAGGGAAGGGCTATCCACTCCAATATTCTGGCCTGGAGAATTCCATGGACTGTGTAGTCCATGGGGTTGCAAAGAGTCGGATACAACTGAACGACTTTCACTTTCACAGAGTCAGAGGAATATGAGCAAAGTGGAAAAGTAGAGGAACTACTCACAATTAAAAGAACAGAAGAAATCCTCTGAAAGAACAAGCAATGAAAGAGACCTCTCCATTCTACCAGACCTTGAGTTCAAAAAGGAGGTATTAAGAATGCTGAAGAAAATACAAGTATCAGGAGAAAGGCAGATCATTGTAACAAGAAACTAGAATCTATAAGGAGCAGCCAATCAAAATTAGATGACTCATTTGCCAGGATGAAAACTGAGCAAAGGCAATAAATAGCAAACTAAATAATGCAGAAGAATGAATAAGTAATCTGGAAGATAGAATCATAGAAACCACCCAATCAGAATAGCAGACAGATAAATGAAAAAAGAAAAAAATATGAAGGCAATATATGAGACCCATGGAATAATATGTAAGTGTGGAATATGGGATCATGTGTAAGTGTGTGTTAGTCATTCAGTTGTGTCTGACTCTTTGCAATTCCATGGAATATAGCCCACCAGGCTCTTCTGTCCATGGGATTTTCCAGGCAAGCATACTGGAGTGGGTTGCCATTCTCTTTTCAGGGATCTTCCCTGACCCAAGGATCTAATGAGCACAGGTCTCCTGCATTGCAGGCAGATTCTTTACCATTATAAAGCACACCAATCTACACTTAATAGAGATTCCAGAAGGAGAAGATAGAGAAAAGGGGACCAAAAATAAATTTGAAGAAATTATGACTGAAAACTTCCCAAACCTAGAGAAGGAAATAAATATCCAGGTACAGGGAGTACAAAGGGTCCCAAACAGGATGAACTCAAACGGGCCTACACAGAGACATAACATAATTAAAATGTCAAAAGTTAAAGACAAAGAGAGAATTCTAAAGGCAGCAAGAGAAAAACAGAGTAAGTCACAAGGGAATCTCCATCAGTTCAGAAGGGAGGTCAGAAGGGGGTAGCAAGATATATTCAGTCATTAAAGGAAAAACACCTGCAACCTAGGACACTCTATCTAGCAAGATTATAATTTGGAATAGGAGAAATAAAGAATTTCTCAGACAAGCAAAAACTAAGAGAATACAGCAATACTAAACCTATCCTAAAGAAATAGTGAAAGGTCTTTTCTAAATAGAAAAGAAGCAAGAATCTACAAAGGGAAAAATCACAATATGAAAGGATTGAAGATTACTTAATAAACCAATATATGCACAATCCAAAAAAATTCTGTGAAAGCAATTACAACTTCAATGAACAGTGAAAGGGTAAACATGAAGGTGTAAAGTAGGACATCAAATTACATAATGTGGGGAGGGCAGTAAGAAAATGTACATTGTTTAGAATGCATTTGACTTCATATGACTGTCAGTTGATAGCATGGAGATATAGTTATGGGTTAACATACTTGAAAACCAAAGTAACCACAAATCAAAAACCTACAATAGATTCACAACATCCAAAATGAAAGGAACTCAAAGACAAAGGAAAACCATCAGACCACAAAAGGAAAAATAAAAAGGAGAAGAAAGTTATAAAGAAGTAGAAAATCAATGGAAATCCAGGTTTAAAATGGCAACAAACATATACTTACTAATAATTATTTTAAATGTCACTGGACTACATGCTCCAATCAGAAAACATGGAGTGGCAGATTGGATAATGAAAGAAAAACCAAATTATGCTGGCTGAATAATACCCACTTTAAGATGAAGGACTGACAAACTGAAAGTAAGGGAATGGATAAAGGTATATCTTGCAAATGGAAATGACAAGAAAGCAGGAAAAGCTTACAAAATATCAGACAAAAATGGACTTTAAAATAAAGGCCACAAAGAAAGACAAAAAAAAAAAGAACACTATAAAATGATAAAAGGATCAATACATGAGGTGGATATCACACTCATTAACATATATGCTCCCAATAAAGTAGCACCTTACACATAAAGCAGATATTAACAGACATGGGGGAGAAATTGATAGGAATACAATAATAGTAGAAGACTTAAACCCTTCATTGAAATCAATGGACAGATCTTCCAGACAGAAAATCAATAAGGTAACAGTGATCCCAAATGACAAAATAGCAAAGTTAGATTTAATTGATATATCTACATCCAAAAACAAAGAAACAAAAAGATACATATTTTTCAAGTGCACTTGGAACATTAACAGAACACAAAACAACCCTCAACAAATTTAAAAGGATAGACATTATTTCAACAATCTTTTTCTGACCGTAAAAGCATGAAACTTGCAATCAACCACAGCAAGAAGCAAGGTGGAAAAAAAGCGATTATATGGAGATTAAACATGTTACTTAAAGACCAGAGAGTCAGTGATGAAATCAAAGAGGAAAAAAAAACCTGGAGACAAATGACAATGAAAACATAACCATAGGAAATCTATGGGATATAGCAAAAACAGTCATAAGAGTGAAATCCATGGGAATGTAAACTTTCATCAAAAACAAGATAAATCCTAAACAAACAATCTTACCTATCACCTAAAAGAATTAGAAAAAGAATAACAAATTAAACTTAAAGTCAGCATAAGAAAGGAAATAATAATGATCAGAGAGGAAATAAATAAAATAGAGATTTTTTAAAAATTGAAAAAAATCAATAAAACCAAAGGTTGGGGTTTTGAAAGGATAAACAGAATAGATGAATCCCTGATCAAGCTCACCAAGAATAAAAGAGAAAGGACCCAAGTGAACAAGATAAAAAATGAAAGAGGAGAAATAGCAACTGATATCACAGAAATACAAAAAAATATCATAACATATTATGAACAGTTCTATGGCAACAAAATGGAAAATGTAAAAGAAGTACACAAGTTTCTAGAAACCTACAACCTGCAAAGCTGAATCAGGAATAAACAGATAATTTGAACAGTGTGAACACCAGAACTGAAACAGAATCTGTAATAATAATAATAAATCTCTCTGAAAACAAAAGTCCAGTACTCAATAGCTTCACTGGGGAATTTAACTAAACATACAAAAAATTTATACCTGTCTTTTTCAAACTTCTCCAAAAGTTTGAAGAGAAATGAACACTCCCAAAGTTATTCTATGAAGTCACCATCACCCTAATAACAAAACCAGACAAAGACCCTACCAAAAAAGAAACTTACAGAATCCAACAACAAATAAAAAGGATCATACACTATGATCTAATTGGATTCATCCCAAGGTCAAAAGGATTGCTCAAGATATGCAAATAAATCAATGTGATACATCACATCAACAAAAGAAAATACAAAAATGACCTGATGGGCTACTCTCTAGTTGTGGTGCAATGGCTTATCATTGTGGTGGCTCTCTTATTGTGGAGCACAGGCTCTAGGGTGTGCAGTTTTCAGTAGTTGCAGCACATGGGCTTAGTAGATGTGGCTCCCAAGCTTTAGAGCACAGGCTCAGTAGTTATGGCACATGGGCTTTGTTGCTCTATGACATGAGGGATCTTCCTGGACCAGTGATCAAATCCATGTCTCCAGCATTGTCAGGTGGATTCTTTACCACTGAGTCACCAGGAAAGCCTTCCATGCTCTTAAATTGGAAGAATGAATATAGTTAAAATGACCATGCTACCTAAAGCAATCCACAGATTTATTGCAATCTCTATTAAATTACTCATGACAAATTTTCCACAAAAATAGAACAAATAATCCTAAAATTTATATGGAACCACAAAATACCCAGAATTGCCAAAGCAATCCTGAGGAGAAAGAACAAAGTTGGAGGTGTAATCCTTCCAGGCTTCTGGCAATCCTATAAAGCTACAGTAATCAAAATAGAATGATATTGGCACAAAAACCGATACGTGGATCAATGGAATGTAATAGAGAGACCATAAATAAACCCACACACCTACAGTAAATTAATCTTTAACAAAGGAGTCAAGAATACACTCTGGAGAAAAAAGAGTCTCTTCACCAAGTGGTTTTGGGAAAACTGGACAACTGTATATAAATCAATGAAGTTAGAATACTCTCTAACACCATACATAAAAATAAATTCAAAATAGCTTAAGGACCTAAATATAAATGACACCATAATACTCTTAGAAGAGAACATAGGCAAAACATTCTCTGACATCAATCATAGTAGTGTTTTCTTTGGTCAGTCTCTAAAGGCAAAAGAAATAGAAGGAAAAATAAACAAATAGGACCTAATCAAACTTATAAACTTTTGCAAAGCAAAGGAAACCATAAGCAAAACAAAAAGATAGTCTACAGACTGGGAAAAATATATTTGCAAAGGATGCAACCAATAATGGTTTAATTTCCAGAATACACAAACAGCTCATACAACTCAATATCAAAAAACCCCAAACAACACCATCAAAAAATGGGCATAAGACCTACATAGATATTTCTCCAAAGATGTGCAGATGGCCAGCAGGGACATGAAAAGATGCTCAACACTGCTACTTACTAGAGAAATGCAAAACTACAATGAGGTATCACATCACACTGGTCAGAATGGTTATCATCAAAAAGTCTACAAATAACAAATGCTGGAGAGGGTGTGGAGAAAAGGGAACCCTCCTACACTGTTGGTGGGGATGTCAATTGGTGAAACCATTGTGCACAGCAGTATGGTGGTTCCTTAAAAGCTAAAAATAGAGTTAATACACGATCCAACAGTCCCACTCTTAAGCGTAAATCCAGAAAAGACAAACGATACATACATCTCATTGTTTATAGCAGCACTGTTTACAATACCCAAAACATGGAAGCAACTTAAGTGTCTATCAACAGATGAATGGATAAAGAAGATTTGATACATACACAAACACATACACACATGGCTTCTCTGGTGGCTCAGATGGTAAACAACCATCTGCAATGTTAGAGACTGGGATTCAATCCTGGTACTTTTTCATATATATATATATATATATATATATATATATATATATATAGCTCCCCAGGTGATGCTAGTGGTAAAGAACCACCTGCCTGCCAAAAAGCAGGAAACATAAGTAACATAAGAGATAAGAGACATGGGTTTGATCCTGGGTCAGAATGACCCCCTGGAAGAGGGCATGGGCAACCCACTCCATTATTCTTACCTGGATAATCCTATGAACAGGGAAGCCTGGCAGGCTATAGTCCACAGGGTCACAAACAGTTGGACATGACTGAAATGACTTAGCACACACTTATATACATATATTTACATATATATATGATGGAATATTAATCAGCCATATAAATGAAAGATATAAATGTCATTTGCAGTAACATTGATGGACCTAGAGATTATTATACTAAGTGAAGTCAGAAAAATAAATATATGATATCATTTATATATGTGAAATTTAAAAAAATAGTACAAATGAACTTATTTACAAAACTAAAAACAGACTCATATGACATAGAAAACAAACTTATGGTAACCAAAGGGAAAGGGGTGGGAGAGGTAAATTAGGAGAATGGGGTTAACAGATGTATAATACTATATATAAAATAAACAAGTATTTACTGTAGAGCACATGGAACTATGTTCAATATCTTGTAATAACCTATAACGGAAAATAATCAAAAAATTCCCAAAACACTTTGCTGTCCACTTGAAACTAACACAATATTATAAATCCACTATACTTCAACAAAATATTAAAAGATGAACTGTGAAAACATTATGCTAAATGAAATAAACCAGTAAAAAAAATCACATATATTGTGATTTAATATATATAAAATATCTAAAATATGAAAATATACAGAGACAGAAAGTAGATTAGTGGTCATCTAGGTCTGGGAGGGTCAGTGAGAGGGAAATGGAGAGTAACTGCTAATGGGGAACTGGCTTCTCTTAGAAGATGATAATGTTCTAAATTGACTGAGGTGCTTTTTAATTACTGTGAACAAATTGAAAACTGGCAAATTGTGCACTTTAAGTGAGTGAATCAGATGTATATGGCAAAGACAAAAGTAAGAGAAATAAACTTCAAAATTCAATTCTTCCTGGTACAAAAAGGAAAAAAAACTCTAGCCCCTCCCTTTTTTTAGAACATTTTAATAAAAATTTGTGAATTCTTCCTCTGCTACTTAGATATGTAAATCTTTTTAAAAGCTAAATAAACTCGCTAGCTTTAACCCTGAAATGTTTTTTTCTCAAAACTTGGCAGCCATGGTTTTGAAACTTAATCATTACAGAAGATAGTACACATATCTCCTATTTTCTGTAGGATGATAAGAGCTTAACTTTGTCTGGTGCCTGGCTCCAAGACACTAATCTAGCTCCTATTATAAAAATATTAGTAGTTTATTTTCATTTAAGAGTAATGAATAAACACAAGTGGCCACCCTAATAACAAGGTGAACTTAGAATACATCGTGTAACAAATGGAGATGTAGTGTTCTTTTACTTGAGGAATAGTTATCATTTATCTACAGAAAATATATGCAAAGGGATATATCTTCTGGGATACATAAAAGAATCTTAGTTTAATGCTTATCCAATAATAAAACAGTTTTCTCTCTCATACTTTTGTGGAGAAGTTTTTTGCGTTGGCAGATTTTATTTTTAATTCTATTTCTACAACATATGGTATGTGAATCATATCTTAATAAAGATGTTATTTTAAAAATGAAGGCTACAACACCTCATTTATTCTCTTCAATTTATAATTGTCAAATATTTCCTCTACATACAGTGAGTGCCGCATTAGACACTTATTATTTTTCCTTTACCCAAAACTGTAATTTAGAAAACTCAGTAGAAAAGAGAAAGTCTATTTAATTTTATCTAACCATGTATTTTCTCTTTTTGTTCTTCCTTCCAATGTTCCAAGGTTTCTTTCATCACATCGTTAGTCAGGCCCTATATTAGTTGTTTCAAGCTGCCATAAAAAATACTGTAGCCTGGATGATGTTAACAACAGAAATTTATTTTCTCACAGTTTTGAAGGCTAGGAGTCAGTCTGAGGTTAGGGTGCCAGCATGGCCAGGCTTTTGTGAGAGATCTCTTTCTGGCTTACAAATGGCTGCCACCTTGCTATGTCTTCACATGGCAGAGAGAGAGAAGGAGAGAGAGAGAGATTGACAGTGAGATATTGAGAGAGAGAGAGAGAGAGAGAGAGAGAGAGAACAATCTTCTTTTTATAAAGCCACAGTCCTATCAGATTAGAACCCCAACTTTATGACTTCGTTTAGCTTTAATAACCCCTGTAAACTTTTTTCACCAAAGTCTTATTGGGGGTTAGATGTTAAAAGGGGCTTCCCAGGTGGCGCTAGTAGTAAAGAATCTACCTGCCAATGCAAGAGGACACAATAGATGAGAGTTCATCCCTGGGTCAGGAAGATCCCCTGGAGTAGGGAATGGCAAACCACTATATTAAACATACATATTTAGGACAGACAAAATTTAGTCTATAGCAGATTCCAAGGTCCCTGGCCAATCAGCCTGCTTCTCTCCAATTATCAGTGTCTTCTTCTTATCTTTTTAATATGTAATGTCCAGGAGTTTTGCTTGTCCTTAATGAGAAGAAAAGGGAACAGTGTATTTACCACATCTTTCCAGAAGTCTACCCAGGAGTAATTTTGAGTTCTACCTTACACTTGAACTAGGAAAATGTCAACACCAGGAGATTGAGAAAGAATGTATTAATAACGTAATAACTACAGCAATTACACACACAAAACTCTATATATGCACTAAAATTTTAAAAATGGATAAATAAAAATAGAATTCTAAAACAATGTTCAGTAAATCTGCAGGAAGGCAGGAGAGAGAAAACAAACAGAAAATGAAAAATAAAATGGCAAATTTAAACCCTACATGTCAATAATTAGAGCAAATGTAAAAAAATTGAATACACATTTAAAAGACAGAGATTGTCAAAGTGGATTTTAAAAATGACCCAACTGTTTCTTGACTACAAGTATCTTATTTTAAGCAATTCTGAATGCATATATAACAAACAGAAGAAGCACCAAATATATGAATCAAAAACTAACAGAAAAGAAAGGACAATATACAAAACAAAAATTATAATTAGGGACTTCAGTACCCCTGAATCAACAATGAGTTGGTTGACAAAACAAAATCAACAATGATATAGAACAAAATGGTACTATCAGCTAAAAAGATCTAATTAACATTTAATAGAGTATTTCACCCTGCAACATTAAAATATACATTCTTTTTAAGCATCATGAAATATATACTAAAGTAGAAGTTTTTAGCACAAACATAAATAAAATTAATCTAACTGAAATAATATAGAAAGTGTTCTCTGGCCACAATGGAATCAAACTGGATATCAAATACATACATAACAGGAAAAATTCCAACTACTTGGAAAATATACAGCATGCCTCTATGAGGAAGAATGCTGTAAAGAATGCTGTTTAAAAAAAAAAAAGCATTCTTTTTTTTACTGAATAATAATTAACTTGCAATTTATATTATTTTGGACTTCCCTGATAGCTCAGTTGGTAAAGAATCTGCCTGCAATGCAGGAGACCCCAGTTCAATTCCTGGGTCAGGAAGATTCTCTGGAAAAGGGATAGGCTACCCACTCCAGTATTCTTGGGCTTCCCTTGTGGCTCAGCTGGTAAAGAATCCACCTACAATTCGATCCCTGGGTTGGGAAGATCCCCTGGAGAAGGGAAAGGCTCCCATTCCCACTCCAGTAGTCTGGCCTGGAGAAAGAGTCGCAGAGTCAGATATGACTGAGCGATTTACACTTTCTCTTTATATTAAGTTGTAAAACACAGTGATTCAATATTTTTATAGACTATACTTCATTTAAAGTTATTTTAAAAATTTGTATATATTCCCTGTGCTGTATAATAAGTGCTGCTGCTGTGTCGCTTCAGTCGTGTCTGACTCTGTGTGACCCCATAGACAGCAGCCAACCAGGCTTCCCGTCCCTGGGATTCTCCAGGCAAGAACAATGGAGTGGGTTGCCATTTCCTTCTCCAATGCATGAAAGTGAAAAGTGAAAGTGAAGTTGCTCAGTCGTGTCCTACTCTAGCGATCCCATGAACTGCAGCCTACCAGGCTCCTCCGTCCATGGGATTTTCTAGGCAAGAGGACTGGAGTGGGGTGTCATTGCCTTCTCCGTATAATAAGTATATCCTTATAAATTATTTATTTTATGCAAGGTAGTTTGTACCTCCTAACCCTTTACTGATATATCGCTCCCACACATCCTTTCATTTCCCCATAGTAACCAGTACTTTGTTCTCTATATCTAAGAGTCTGTTCTTGTTTTGTTATATTCATTCATTTACTTTACTTTTTAGATTCTACATATAAGTGAAAACATACAGTATTTGTCTTTCTCTGACTTATTTCAAGAAGTATGATATCCTGCAGTTCAGTTCAGTTCAGTCACTCAATCGTGTCTGACTCTTTGTGACCCCATGAACCGCAGCAGCCAGGGCACCCTGTCCATCACCAACTCCCAGAGTTTCCCAAACTCATGTCCATTGTGTCAGTGATGCCATCTAACCATCTCATCCTCTGTCATCCCCTTCTCCTCCTGCCTTCAATCTTTCCCGGCATCAGGGTCTTTTCAAATGAGTCAGCTCTTCACATCAGGTGGCCAAAGTATTGGAGTTTCAGCTTCAACAACAGTCCTGCCAATGAACACCCAGGACTGATTTTCTTTAGGATGGACTGGTTGGATCTCCTTGCAGTCCAAGGGAGTCTCAAGAGACTTCTCCAACACCACAGTTCAAAAGCATCAATTCTTCGGCACTCAGCTTTCTTCACAGTCCAACTCTCACATCCATACATGACCACTGGAAAAACCATAGCCTTGACTAGATGGACCTTTGTCAACAAAGTGATGTCTCTGCTTTTCAATATGCTATCCAGGTTGGTCATAACTTTCCTCCCAAGGAGTAAGCATCTTTTAATTTCATGGCTGCAGTCACCATCTGCAGTGATTTTGGAGGCCCCCAAAATAGTCAGCCACTGTTTCCCCATTTATTTGCAATGAAATGATGGGACTGGATGCCATGATCTTAGTTTTCTGAATGTTGAGCTTTAAGCCAACTTTTTCACTATCCTCTTTCATTTTCATCAAGAGACTCTTTAGTTCTTCTTCACTTTCTGCCAGAAGGGTGGTGTCATCTACATGTCTAAGGTTATTGATATTTCTCCCGGCAATCTTGATTCCAGCTTGTGCTTCTTCCAGCCCAGCATTTCTCATGATGTACTCTGCATATAAGTTAAATAAGCACGGTGGCAATATACAGCCTTGAGGTACTCCGTTTCCTATTCGGAACCAATGTGTTGTTCCATGTCCAGTTCTAACTGTTGCTTACGACCTGCATACAGATTTTCAAGAGGCATGTAAGGTGGTCTGGTATTCCCATCTCTTTCAGAATTTTCCACAGTTTATTGTGATCCACACAGTCAAGGGCTTTTGGCATAGTCAATAAAGCAGAAATAGATGTTTTTCCGAAACTCTCTTGCTTTTCTGATGATTCAGCGGATGTTGGGAATTGGATCTCTGGTTCCTCTGCCTTTTCTAAAACCAGCTTGAACATCTGGAATTTCACGTTTCATGTATTGTTGAAACCTGGCTTGGAGAATTTTGAGCATTACTTTACTAGCGTGTGAGATGAGTGCAGTTGAGTGGTAGTTTGAGAATTCTTTGCCGTTGCCTTTTTTGGGACTGGTATGAAAACTGACCTTTTCCAGTCCTGTAGCCACTGCTGAGTTTTCCTAATTTGCTGGCATATTGAGTGCACCACTTTCACAGCATCATCTTTCAGGATTTGAAATAGCTCAACTGGAATTCCATCACCTCCACTAGCTTTGTTCGTAGTGATGTAAGGCCCACTTGACTTCACATTCCAGGATGTCTGGCTTAGGTGAGTGATCACATCATTGTGATCATCTGTGTTGTGAAGATCTTTTTTGTACAGTTCTTCTGTGTATTCTTGCCACCTCTTCTTAATATCTTCTGCTTCTGTTTTGTCCATACCATTTGTGTCCTTTATTGAGCCCATCTTTGCATGAAATGTTCCCTTGGTATCTCTAATATTCTTGAATAGATCTCTAGTCTTTCCCATTCTATTGTTTCCTCTATTTCTTTGCATTGATCACTGAGGAATGCTTTCTTATCTCTCCTTTCTCTTCTTTGGAACTCTACATTCAAATGAGTATATCTTTTATTTTCTCCTTTGCCTTTTGCTTCTCTCCTTTTCATAGTTGTTTGTAAGTCCTCCTGAGACATCATTTTGCCTTTTTGCATTTCTTTTTCCTGGGGATGGTATTGATCACTGCCTCCTGTATAATGTCACGAACCTCCGTCCATAGTTCTTCAGGCACTCTTTCTATCAGATCTAATCCCTTGAATCTATTTGTCACATCCACATCTAGTCTGCTGTTAATTCTTTCTAGTGTGTGTACCCTTTCAGTTATCTTTTTCCTCAGCTCTGACTGGTTCTTCTTTATATTTTCTAGTTCCTTGTTAAAATTCTCGCTTTGTTCATCTATTATTTTCTCTAATTTAGTTAGCGTTCTTAGTATTACTGCTTGAACTCTATCTAGTAAATTATTTACCTCTGTTTTATTAGTTGTTTTTCTCAGCTTTTTTCTTCTTGTTTTTAATTTTAAACAAATTCCTCTGTCTTCTCATTTTGCTTAACTTTCTCTGTCTCTATGAAATCAGATGAAACAATTACCCCTTCAGGTCTTGAATGAGTGTGGTGAGCTTGTATGGGAATATCCATATGCAGTCTGTGTGTGTCCAGTGGTTTTAGTGGGACAGCTGGATTTGAAGTAGCATAGGTTATATCTTCTCTTAGGATATGTTGGCAGTTATCACTTGGGTGGGAGGTGGGGCTGGAGATGGAAAGGCTAGATCCAGAGCCAGGTGTGAGCAGGGCTTCTTCTGTGCTCCGTGGCTACCACCACCCAATTAGGAGTGGGGTCATGTCCCAAGGTGCTGAGCCAGAAGCCATGAGGGTTGGGTCCAAGCTGGTTTCTTTCCCCCTAAGTCTGAGCTCTCTTCCCTCCCAACAATGGCACTTTTGCTTCAGAGGGGAACAGCACCAGAGGAAGAGGGGCTAGAGTGAATGTCCAGTGTAACTGGGACACTTACTGGTGTGATCTCTCCACTTCAGTCAGAGTTCAAGACAGTTCCCAATCTGTGGCTTCCATGAACACCAATGGCCTTCCTTGCCCATTCAGGTGCAGTAACAGGTCTGAGCTGACTCTACCCCACCCCCAACTGTAATAGGTCTGAGCTGACTCTACCCCACCCACAGCTGTTCACTCTAGTTAGCAAAGGCAGCCCTTATCCCAGTGGGCAGCTGCACCTAGGCTCGAGGTACCTGAGGAGGCTCTCAGAGTAGGTTGGGGAGAATTGTGGGGAATCAGGCAGATTTCCAGGAAGTTTCAGTCAGCTTCCTCCATATTCTTCCCAGGACTAAACCAGTATTTGCACGCTCTTGTGTGAGCCTAGGTTTCTTACAGTCCTCCTGTGTTAGTCCCACTGGTTTTCAAACCAGCTGAAGACACTCACCTTCTTGATTTTGGACTCCAGGGCTGTCGTTCAAACCACTTACTCCCCAAGGAAGATCTCCAATCTTGTATACTCCTCCGCCTCTTCTATGTCTTCTCCTAGAGGCATAGATTCTGCCCTGATCACTTCTCTTTTCCCTTCCTACTGAACACTGTGTTGATCTTTCTTTATAGTCTTGGTTGCATGAGAGTCTTTCTGCCAATTTTTAATTTGTTTTCAGTGAGAATTGCTCGAAATGTAGATGTATTTTTGATGTGATTTTAAGGGCAGATGACCTCAGTGTCCTCCTCCTCTGGCACCTTCTAAGCACCCCCCCCCCTTTAGAAGAATTCTTAAGGGAAATTAAAAAGAAATACTTTGAACTGAATGAACATTAAAAATACAACATACCAAAATCTGTTGGACATACTTAATGCTGTGCAGAGAGGGAAATTTATTTATAACACTAAATGCTTATTTTGGAAAATATAAAAAGTCACAAATTACCACAATTCAATCAATATGAACTAGATAATTGGAATGAATGCATAGTTTTTTTTGAATGCATAGTTATTAATAAATCAAATTATTTTAAAAATCATAAATAAAAGCCAAACATATTCAAGCCAAGATGATTTTATTTAAGAATTCTACAAACATCAGAAAATTATCACCACTGAGATAAGTCAGACTGACAGATGCAAATACTGTATGATATTACTTATATGTGGAATCTAAAGAAACCAATCTCATAAAAACAGAAAGTAGAATGGCAGTTACCAGGGGCAAGGCAAGGGGATTAGGGAGTTTTTATTAAAGGGTACAAACTTGCAATTAGTAGATAAATAAGTTCTGGAGACCTAATGCACGGTGTACTGATTATAGTCAATATTATTGTATTATAACTAAGAAATTGGATATTACTTGTTCTCACTAAAGAAAGAAATAATTTTGTGACATGACATAGATGTTAGTCAACACTACAATAGTAATTGTATTGCAATATATAAGTGTGTCAAACCAACACATTGTACCCCTTAAATTTATACAATGTTATATATCAGTTATATATTTATTTAGGAAAAATTTTGAAAGAATTATAAAAGTGCTATGCAATTATGTCCACAAAATACAAAAGACTTCTCAACACATTTTATGTTTCTAGTATCACCCTGATGCCAAAACCTGGCACATATATATTCTGTGCTGTGCTAAGTCACTATAGTTGTGTTCAACTCTGCAATCCTATGGACTGGAGCCCAATAGGCTTCTCTGTCCATGGGATTTTCCAGGCAAGAATACTGGAGTGGGTTGCCATTTCCTTCTCCATATATATACCATGAATATCAATGCAAAAAAAACTAACAAAAATTATCAAATATAAATCAGAAATGTTTAAAAAAGGATACAACATGAGTAAGAATATTTTATTCCAGAGACGCTGACTGGTTCACTATTTGAAAATCAACCAAAGTAATTCATCATATCAATAGGCAAAAGATGAAAAATTATATGATAATATCAATTGATGCAGAAAAAGTCTTTGACAAATTCAACAGTATTCATAAGTTAAAAAAAATAGGAATACAGTGTATGTTCCTCAACTTCATGAAGAACATCTGTGAGAACACTATAACTAATGCCACAGGTAAGGGTGAAAGACTGACTGCATTTCCCCTGAGACTGGGAACAAGACAAGTATACTGTACTTGTCACTACTTTACAAACAGGGTTGAAAATGTTAGATAGAAAATAAAAGGCATACAAATTGAATAGAAAGAAATAAAATTGCTCTATTTGCAGGTGCCATGATATGCTACATAGAAAATCCCAACTAATCAACTCACAAAATAAAACTCCAGAACTCATTCTTAAGTGAATTTAGCACTGTTGCAGGATACAAAATCGACATAAAAATCAATTTTATTTCAATTTACTAACAAAGAACAAGTGAACACTAAAATTAAAATAGTATAATTTATAATCTCTAAAATATCTTATTGTTGTTGTTCAGTTGCTAAGTCATGTCCAATTCTTTGTGACCACATGACTGTAGCCCACCAGACCCCTCTGTCCTCCACTATCTTCAGGAGCTTGGCAAATTTATGTCCATGGTGATGCTATCTTAACAGCTCATCCTCTGCCATCACCTCTTTTCCCTTCAATCTTCTCCATTATAAGGGTCTTTTCTAATGAGTCAGCTCTTTGCACGATGTGGCCAAAGTATTGGAGCTTCAGCTTCAGCATCAATCCTTCCAATGAATATTCAGGATTGATTTCCTTTAGGATTGACTGGTTGCTCTCCTTTCACTCCAAGGGTCTCTCAAGAGTCTTCTCCAACACCACAGTTCAAAAGCATCAATTCTTTGGCACTCAGCCTTTCTTATGGTTCAGCTTTCACATCTGTACATGACTACTGAAAAAACATAGCTTTGAGTATACAGACTTTCTCAGCAAAATTATCTCTCTCCTTTTTAATATGCTGTCTCAGTTTGTCATAGCTTTCCTTCCAAGTAGCAAACATCTTTTAATTTCATGGCTGCAGTCACTGTCTGCAGTGATTTTGGAGCCCAAGAAAATGAAGTCTGTCACTGTTTCCAATTTTTACCCTTCTGTTTGCCATGAAGTGATGGGTCCAGATGCCATGATCTTAGGTTTTTGAGTGTTGAGTTTTAAGCCAGCTTTTCTACTCTCCTCTTTCACCCTCATCAAGAGGCTTTATAGTTCCTCTTTACTTTCTACCATTAGAATGGTATCATTTACATATCTGAGGTTGTTGATATTTTTCCCAGCAATTCTGATTCCAGCTTGTGATTTATCCAGCCTGGCATTTCATATGATGTACTCTGCATGTAAGTTAAATATGCAGGGTGACAATATACAGCCTTGATGTACTCCTTTCCAATATTGAATCAGTCCTTTGTTCCATATCCAGTCCTAACTGTTGCTTCTTGATCCGCATACAGATTTCTCAAGAAGCAAGTAAGATCGTAAGTTACGCCCATCTCTTTAAGAATTTTCCACAGTTTGTTGTGATCCACATAGGCTTTAGCATAGACAATGAAGCAGAAGTAGATGTTTTCTGGAACTCCCTTGCTTTGTCCATAATCCAATGAATGTTGGCAGTTTGATCTCTGACTTCTCTGCCTTTTCTAAACCCAGCTTGTACATCTGAAAGTTCTCGGATCACATACTGTTGAAGTCCAGCTTGAAGGGTTTTGAGCATTACCTTGCTATCATGTAAAATGGGCACAATTGTACTGTAGTTTGAACATTCTTTGGGCTTCCTGTGCTTTGGAATTGTAATGAAACTCGACCTTTTCCTGTCCTATGGCCACTGCAGAGTTTTCCAAATATGCTCACATATTGAGTGCAACACTTTAACAGCAGCATCTGTAAGGTTTTTAAAATAAGGCTCAACTGGAATTCTCTAACCTCCATTAGCTTTGCTTGTAATAATGTTTCCTAAGACCGACTTGACTTCTTACTCCAGGTTGTCCAGCTCTACGTGAGTGACTACACCATCATGGTTATCTGGGTCATTAAGACCTTTCTTATAATAGTTCTTTTGTGTATTCTTGCCAACTCTGTTTTAATTTCTTCTGTTTCTGTTATGTCCTTACCATTTCTGTCCTTTACCATGCCCATCCTTGCATAAAATGTTCCCTTGATATATCCAATATTATTGAAGAGATCTCTAATCTTTCCCATTCTATTACTTTCCTCTATTTCTTAGCATTTTTCATTTAAGAAAGCCTTCTTATCTCTCCTTGCTATTATCTGAAACTCTGAATTCAGTTGAATATATCTTTCCCTTTCTGCCTTGTCTTTCACTTCTCTTCTTTCCTCAGCTATTTATAAAACGTCTTTAGACAATAACTTTGCATTCTGACATTTCTTTTTCTTTGGGATGGTTTTGGTCATGGCCTCCTAGGTGTAAATTTCATGTAACATATTCAGAACTTGTATATTGAAAACTATAAAACACCAACAAATCTAAGAATTACTTAGAGAGATATACTGTGTAGATGGATTAGAAGACTCAACACAGTAAAAATGTTAATTCTACTAAAAAATGTATCCATGTCAAATGGATTTCTATCAAGCTCCTAGCAAGACATTTTTGATATGACATAATTATGCTACTATTTCTATGTAAAGGGATAGGAACTGGAATGGACAAATAATTTTGTAAAATAATTAAATGGGAACAATAAGCTCACATGATTTCAAAATTTATTTTATAGCTGTAGTAACCATGACTGTGGGGCTTCCCTGGTGGCTCAGATGGTAAAGCGTCTGCCTGCAATGTGGAAGACCCAGGTTTGATCCCTGGGTCGGGAAGATCCCCTGGAGAAGGAAATGGCAACCCACTCCAGTACTCTTTCCTGGAAAATCCCATGGACAGAGGAGCCTTGTAGGCTACAGTCCATGGGATCTCAAAGAGTTGGGCATGACTGAGCGACTTCATTCACTTAATCGTGACTGTGATATTGTCAGAGGGGCAGACATAGAAATCAATTGAAAAGATCAGAAAAACCAAAAATAGTGCCCCCAAAGTATGGCTCATTTGTTTTTTACAATGACACAAAATTGACTCAATTGAGGATGAATAATCTTTTCAACAAGTGGTGCTGGGGAATTTTGGATAGCTACAGTGGGAAAAATAAATCTCATCCTAAACCTCACATCTTATATAAAAGTAAGCTCAAAATAAATAATAAATGTCTATGTATAATAGGCTCCAGTTTCATCCACCTCATTAGAACTGATTCAAATGTATTCTTTTTAATGGCTGAGTAATACTCCATTGTGTATATGTACCACAGCTTTCTTATCCATTCATCTGGAAGATTTGGGAGAATGGCATTGAAACATGTAAAATATCATGTAAGAAACGAGTTGCCAGTCCAGGTTCGATGCACGATACTGGATGCTTGGGGCTAGTGCACTGGGACAACCCAGAGGGATGGTATGGGGAGGGAGGAGGGAGGAGGGTTCAGGATGGGGAACACATGTATACCTGTGGCGGATTCATTTTGATATTTGGCAAAACTAATACAATTATGTAAAGTTTAAAAATAAAATTAGAAAAAAAAAGTCTATGTAAAGTAAAAAGTATTGATTGTTTCAAACACAACCTAAAAACAATTTGCAAACTCTAGACTTGGTGAAGAGTTCTTAAACGTGACAACAGAAATACAATCCATTAAATAGTAGCTAAATTGGAATTCCTTAAAATTTAAAAGTTTCCCTGTGTGAAAGTCATGTTTAAGAGAATTAAAAAACAAAACAAATGACACACTAGTAAAAAATGCTTGCGAACCATGTATCTGATAAAGAACTCACATTTGGAACATAAAAAATCCTGAAAACTCAATAGTAAAAAATTATACAAAATATGATCAAAGAGTACGATTGTGTGGTAGTTTGAGCATTTTTTGGCATTGCCTTTCTTTGAGATCGGAATGAAAACTGACATTTTCCAGTCCTGTACCCACTGCTGAGTTTTTCTAATTTGCTGGCATACTGAGTGCAGCACTTTCACAGCATCATCTTTTGGGATTTGAAGTAATTCAATTGGAATTTCATCATCTCCACTAGCTTTATTCGTAGTGATGCTTCCTAAGGCCCACGTGACTTCACATTCCAGGATGTCTGGCTCTAGGTGAATGATCACACCATCGTGATTATCTGGGTTGTGAAGGTCTTTTTTGTATAATTCTGTGTATTCTTGCCACCTTTTCTTAATATCTTCTGCTTCTGTTATGTCCATACCATTTCTGTCCTTTATTGAGCCCATCTTTGCATGGAATGTTCCTTTGGTATCTCTAATTTTCTTGAAGAGAGCTCTAGTCTTTCCAATTCTATTGTTTACTCTATTTCTCTGCACTTATCACTGAGGAAGGCTTTCTTATCTCTCCTTCTATTCTTTGAAACTCATCTCACATGCTAGTAAAATAATGCTCAAAATTCTCCAAGCCAGGCTTCAACAATACATGAACTGTGAACTTACAGATGTTCTAGCTGGATTTAGAAAAGGCATAGGAACCAGAGATCCAATTGCCAACACCTGTTGGATCATCAAAAAAGCAAGAGAGTTCCAGAAAAACATTGATTTCTTCTTTATTGTCTATGCCAAAGCCTTTGACTATGTGGATCACCACAAACTGTGGAAAATTCTTCAAGATATGGGAATACCAGACCACCTGACCTGCATCTTGAGAAATCTGTATGCAGGTCAGGAAGCAACAGTTAGAACTGGACATTGAAACGACAGACTGGTTCCAAATAGGAAAAGGAGTACATCAAGGCTGTATATTGTCACCATGCTTATTTAACTTATATGCAGTGTACATCATGAGAAATGCTGAGCTGGATGAAGCACAAGCTGGAATCAAGATTGCCAGGAGAAATATCAATAACCTCTGATATGTAGATAATACCACCCTTATGGCAGAAAATGAAGAAGAACTAAAGCGCCTCTTGATGAAAGTGAAAAAGGAGAGTGAAAAAGTTGGCTCAAAACTCAACATTCAGAAAACTAAGATCACAGCATCTGGTCCCACCTCTTCATGGGAAATAGATGGGGAAACAGTGAAAACAGTGGCTGACTATTTTTTGGGGCTCCAAAATCACTGTAAATGGTGACTGCAGCCATGAAATTAAAAGATGCTTACTCCTTGGAAGAAAAGTTATGACCAACCTAGACAGCATATTAAAAAGAAGAGACATTCCTTTTCCAACAAAGGTCCGTCTAGTCAAGGCTATGGTTTTTCCAGTAGTCATGTGTGGATGTGAAGTTGGACTATAAAGAAAGCTGAACACCAAAGAATTGATGCTTTTGAACTGTCGTGTTGGAGAAGACTCTTGAGAGTCCCTTGGACTGCAAGGAGATCTAATCAATCCATCATAAAGGAAATAAGTCCTGAATATTCATTGGAAGGACTGATGTTGAAGCTGAAACTCCAATAATTTGGCCACCTGATGCGAAGAGTTGACTCATTTGAAAAGACCCTGATGCTGGGAAAGATTGAATGTAGGAGGAGAAGGGGACAACAGAGGATGAGATGGTTGAATCGCACCAACGACTCAGTGGACATGAGTTTGAGTAAATTCTGGGAGTCGGTGATGGACAGGGAGGCCTGGCGTGCTACAGTCCATGGGGTTGCAAAGAGTCAGACACAACTGAGCGACTGAACTGAACTGAACTGATGATCAAAGAAAGTGAAGAAAGAAATCATACTAACTGATTAAGATATACAAATAGCAAATAAACTCATGAAAAATAACAAACATTGCTCACCACTGAGGCAATGCAAATTAAGACCATAACAAGATAACAGTATTCCCTATTAGAATCATTACGAAAAGAAATTTAGTGATAAATAAAAGCCTTCAAGGATGTGTGGAAGCTAAGACTCTTCTTCATTGCTGGAGTGAATTTAAAATGGTAAAGCCACTCTCAAAAGTGGTTGAGTAGTTTCATTAAAAAAAACAAACAATCAAAAACTAATGATATAATTATCATATAGCTCAGCAAGTGTACATGTAGACTTTTATCCCAGAGAAGTAGAAGTAAAAGCTATGTACACAAATACCAGCACACAATTCAATTGTTTATGGAAGATTTATTATCATAGCCAAAAAATGAAAAAAAAAGTAAAATATCCTTCAGTTGATTAATGGTTAAACAAAGAGTGGTATAGACATACCATGGAATTCTACTAAGCAATAAAAGTAACAACTATTAGTGTATGCAACACCTTGGATGTACTGTATAAAAATTATGCTCAATGAAAAAGGCAAATACCAAGACTTGCATACTGTATGATTCCATTTGAACATTTTTCAGAAGAAAAATATAATAGAAAAATTACTATTGTCTATTGTCATATTACCCTTGTCTCATTGTCAAGGGTCAATGAGAGAGTGCCAGCGGATCTTCCCGACCCAGGGATCAAACCTGAGTCTCCTGCGTCTCCTACATCTCCTGCATTGCAAGTGGATTCTTTACCCATGGAGCCACCTGGGAAGCCCCAGTGAGAGAGAGGCTGTTATAAATACATATAGACAGACTTATTTTTAAATTTATATGAAAATTTAAAGAATTTTAATAGACAAAATCATATTTTAAAAGGGTAAAAGTGATACATGTACTCTGTAATGTGTGACATAAAAGCTGTAATAATTAAGACAGTGCAATATTAGCATTAAGGCATATAAAGGGCTTAATTGAAACAGAGGGTACAGAAATAAACCCACTGTCAAAATGACAATTCATTTTCAAGACAGGAATCAAAACAACAGAATGGGGAATGCAGAGGCTTGACAATGAATGGTTCTGGCACAACTAGATAGTCATAGGGGGCAAAAATGAAACCCCAAGTGCTACTCCACAGAAAAATTATTTTGAGATGAATCACAACACCCAGATATTAAAGGTAAAATGTTAAAATAATTAATAAGAGAATGTCTTTGCTATCTTGAGAGATAAATGTTTCTCAGACAGGACAGAGAATATAATAGTCATAAAAGGAAAAAGAAATCATAATCATAAAAAATTAGCTTCACTAATTTTTTTCTACTCAAAAGACTTAAAAATGATTAGACAGCCACATATTGAGAAAATACTAGCAAAACATATATTTGAAAAAGTACTTATATCAATAATATATAAAAATGGTTTAAACCACACAATAAAAAACAAAGCAATAAAAATGTTCACAAGACCTATACACACATCACAAAGAAAGCTATTCAAATGGTAATTATTAAGCTTATGAGAAAACCTGCTCAAGATGCTTACATCTTTCACAAAAATTAATTTGAAATAGATTATAGGCCTAAACATAAATGCTTTACACTAAAAAATTTCTAGAAGATAACAAAAGAGAAAATATAGGTGACCTTTTTCTTGGTGATGCTTTTTTAGGTACAACACAAAGGCACAATCCATAAAAGATTGATTAGTTGAACTTCATTAAAATTAACATCTTCTGCTTTATGAAAGACACTGTCAAGGAGGAGATAGGCACAGACATGGAAAAGATGTTTGTGAATCACATATCTGACAAAGTACCTGTATCTAGAATATAAGATTAATACAAAGAGCTCAACAATAAAGCCATAGTTCCCAATTTATACATAGGCAAAAGATCTGAACAGACACTTTACTAATGGAGTTAAACAGATGAAAATTAAGCTGTACATGACATGTGTACATGACAGTGCTGTACATGATATGCCATGAAGGAAATACACCTCAAGACAGCAATGGAATACCACAGCACATCTAAAATGGCTGATATTCAGAAAGCTGACAATGCAAAGTTCTGATGAGGATATAAAACAAGAACTCTCATTTATTGCTGGTAAGAATGAAAATGTTGCAACCACTTTGGAATGTTTTATCAGTTTCTTACAAAACTAAACATATTCTTCTGTTATGATCCAGGAATCATACTTCAATGTATCTACTCATATCAACTGAAAACTTACATTCATACAAAAACCTGCACATGAATGTTTATAGCATCTTTATTCCTGATTTCCAAAACTTGGAAGCAACTATTTCCTTCAATAGATGAAATGAATAAATGAACTATTATGCATTCATACAAAGTAATATTATTCAATGATAAAAATAAATAAGCTCTCAAGTCATGAAAAGACAAGTAGAAACCTTACATACATGTTGCCAAGTGGAAGAAGCAAATAGCAAAAGGTTACATACTGTGTAGGTCCAGCATTACATTCTGGAAAAGGCCTAACTATGAAGACAGTGTAAACATCAGTGGTTTCCAGGGATGGAAGCATGGGAGAAAAAGAGGGATAAATAGTTAAATCACAAGGGAATTATAGATCAGAGAAATTACTCTGTACAATACGTTAAAGGTGAATGCATGTCATCACATTAAACATTTGTTAAAACCCATAGAAAATAACTCCCTTTGAAAAAAACCTCAGGCTTTGCCAGAAAATTCTGCCAAACACTTAAAGATTTAACACCAATCCTCCTGAGACACTTTGAGACAATTGAATGGGAGAGAACAACTCAAGCACATTCTATGAGGTCAGCATTACCCTGATATCAAAGCCAAAAACACTGCTAGAAAAGGGAACTACAGAACTACAATATTCCTGATAAATAACGTTGCAAAAATCCTCAAAAAAACAATAGTAAACTGATTTCCGCAGCATATTAAAATAATTATATACCCTTACTAAGTGGATTTATTTCTGGAATGAAAGTATGGTTCAGCATACAAAAATCAATAAATGGAATACACTGTATTAACAGAATAAAGGCCCAAAACACTGTAATCTCAATGCAGAAAAAAGTATATATAAAATTCAACAAACTTTCATGATAGAAAACACTCAGAAATCTAGGAAAAGAGGGAAACTTCCTCAAAATAATAGTGACAATTCATGAAAAGCTCATAACCAACATTCTATCTTCAAAAATTAATCATACACTTAATATTACAACTCCACAATTCTACACCCTCATAGTCATCCAAGAGAACCCAAAAATATATGTCCATAAAAAGAATTATACATAAATGCTCATAGCAACTATATTGAAAAAGGCCAGAAACTGAAAAGTAACCTATATGGCCATTAACAGGAAAAAATTTATAAACTCTACTCAACATTTAAAATTGAATGAGATATATATATATATATATATATATATATATGATATTAGCAGACATCATGCTGAGAAAATAAAAAAGTTGCACATAGAAAGTTATATTGCATTTTTAAATTATGTGAAATTTTAGAATAATCTAATCTATTTGGCAAAAATCAGAAGAGTCTCTCTTCTGGAGGTGATCACTAGAAGATGTATGGAGGAAGATTTTGGGGATGATAAATATCTGCATAAATTTGTCAAAAACCATCTGTTTGTATATCGAATATATGTGCATTAGACTTTGTAAATTTTACCTCAAAACTTAAAAATTATCGTTGTCTAATTAGTAGTTTGTAGGTGTACATTTTGCAGTTGTGTAAGTACCTATTTTTAAAATAATTTATATATATTTTATCCTTGAATTCATGAATATATAGAACATAATGAAAGAGAGTTTTCTCATTATTGGGAAATGATATATATACATGGAAAGAGGGAAAACTAGATTGTACTCAGAACTGTGAGATTACAGTTGGAGAGATCAGTATGTACTCATTTATTATATATAATTTTGTGTGTGTATACAATATGTATATATACATTGAGAAATGTGAATAATGCATAGAAAAATATATAAATTTGTATTTCTTATCTATTTACTGAGAGAACACAGAAGCAATGACATACCATCAACAATGAATATACTCAGTTCCCATATCTTAATTTCTAAAAACCATGTTCCCAAAGTTACCAGGGCTACAAAGAGATGTGCCTGATACTATAGTTGAGAGAGGTAAAGTACAAAATGAGTCTGGAATTTGTTTCTGTTTCGAAAAGTAAGGAATTGCTCAAATCTTACTGGGAGCCACCTTAAGGGGATTTCAGTACCCAAATCTGAAACAAAACATACCTCAAAATTAATTATGATTTTAAAAGTGATAACATGAATAAAATAAAAATTATACTCATATGTACACACATTACTGGATTAATGAATAAGTGAATAAATAAATGAATTAATGAGTGAATAAATGACTGATAATAGGGAAAGTTTTTTTAATTAAATACAGCTCATCAATTTTAAACATAAGGGGGGAAATGAAGTTAGAAAATCCTTAAGGAATGCTAAAAGTCATAGGTAAAAGGATGATGAGCAGGGAGATTTATGTAGCCTTACAGTAGCTCCAAATAAATTTATTAATTATAAAAAAGAAATCATAAATTTTCAGGTGAAAATCCCAGCAGACATCACCTTAACCATATGTTCTAAGCTACCGTTATCAACTGTGGGGACAAACCATTCTCATGTGTATCTTATAACTGATGTTCTCAAAAGGCTAAAACATCCCATTTGTGGTATTCTTGCAAAAAGTGCACAACCTGACTAATCATGAGACATTTGACAAACCCTGAGTATATTCTACAAAATAACTACCCTTTCCAAAATGTCAAGGTCAAGAAACACAAAGAAAGATTGAGGAAATGTTCCAGATTAAAACAGACTAAAGAGGTATGGCAATAAATGCAATGTGTGATTCTAAATCAAACTTAAGACTGAGAAAAATAAATAGCTCTTAAAGTACAATATCGACAAAATTTGAATATGGTCTCTAGGCTAGATAGTATTAACAGTATGCTATTAAATAGAGACTCCAAAATAAAGGCCCTAAATTTTAATCTCCATCAATTTCCATGGACTATATACTCCCACCATGGCTTATTTCATACAGTTTAAGAAAGGGATTGAAAAATTCCTAAAAATGTAACAATTATCCAGCTCCATCACATCATTAGAATATTGTCTTATCAATTTAAAATATATTGATTTTCATAATCATGCTATCATTATATAAGAGAACGCCTTTTTTACCCCTTAGGAAAACCTATTTCTTATGAATAAAGGGAAAATCAGGGATCAAGACCATTCCCATGGGTTTTCCTAAGGGGGGAAAAAAAAGAATGCTCAAAAACCGCACAATTGCACTCATCTCACACGCTAGTAAAGTAATGCTCAAAATTCTCCAAGCCAGGCTTCAGCAATATGTGAACCGTGAACTTCCTGATGTTCAAGCTGGTTTTAGAAAAGGCAGAGGAACCAGAGATCAAATTGCCAACATCCGCTGGATCATAGAAAAAGTAAGAGAGTTCCAGAAAAACATCTATTTCTGCTTTATTGACTATTCCAAAGCCTTTGTGTGGATCACAATAAACTGTGGAAAATTCTGAAAGACATGGGAATACCAGACCACCTGATCTGCCTCTTGCGAAATTTGTATGCAGGTCAGGAAGCAACAGTTAGAACTGGACATGGAACAACAGACTGGTTCCAAATAGGAAAAGGAGTTCGTCAAGGCTGTATATTGTCACCCTGTTTATTTAACTTATATGCAGAGTACATCATGAGAAACACTGGACTGGAAGAAACACAAGCTGGAATCAAGATTGCTGGGAGAAATATCAATAACCTCAGATATGCAGATGACACCACCCTTATGGCAGAAAGTGAAGAGGAACTCAAAAGCCTCTTGATGAAAGTGAAAGTGGAGAGTGAAAAAGTTGGCTTAAAGCTCAACATTCAGAAAACGTAGATCATGCCATCTGGTCCCACCACTTCATGGGAAATAGATGGGGAAACAGTGGAAACAGTGTCAGACTTTATTTTTCTGGGTTCCAAAATCACTCCAGATGGTGACTGCAGCCATGAAATTAAAAGACGCTTACTCCTTGGAAGGAAAGTTATGACCAACCTAGATAGCATATTAAAAAGCAGAGACATTACTTTGCCAACAAAGGTTCGTCTAGTCAAGGCTATGGTTCTTCCTGTGGTCATGTATGGATGTGAGAGTTGGACTGTGAAGAAAGCTGAGCACCGAAGAATGGATACTTTTGAACAGTGGTGTTGGAGAAGACTCTTGAGAGTCCCTTGGACTGCAAGGAGATCCAACCAGTCCATTCTGAAGGAGATCAGCCCTGGGATTTCTTTGGAAGGAATGATGCTAAAGCTGAAACTCCAGTACTTTGGCCACCTCATGCGAAGAGTTGACTCATTGGAAAAGACTCTGATGCTGGGAGGGATTGGGGGCAGGAGGAGAAGGGGATGACAGAGGATGAGATGGCTGGATGGCATCACTGACTCGATGGACATGAGTCTCAGTGAACTCCGGGGGTTGGTGATGGACAGGGAGGCCTGGTGTGCTATGATTCATGGGGTCGCAAATAGTCAGACACAACTGAGTGACTGATCTGATCTGATGTTTGTGTCTACAGAGATAGCAATAAAACATGGAGAAAATATAAATGATCTGTGACTCTGAGTATTGAATATCTGGGGGTTTCTTGTTTTATTCTTGTAGTTTTTGTAAAGTTTGAATGTACATATTTAATATATGCTTATTAAATACATAAACACATTACTGTGTGTTATATAAATTGTATATGGCATATAATTGATAAATATGTGTTTTAAAGTAGGTGATGTAAAAGAAACTAGATTGGGGTGCTTTAGAAAACATGGTCAAGGAAGAACTTTCTGAAACAGTGATGTTTTAGTCATAGCATGAATGATGAGAATGGAAAAGGAGTTTCCATTACAATCCTAAAGAAGGGCAATGCCAAAGGATGTTCAAACTAACATAAAATTGCGCTCATTTCACAGGCTAGCAAGGTTATGCTAAAAAACCTTCAAGTTAGGCTTCAACAGTACATGAACCAAGAACTTCCAGATGTACAAGCTGGGTTTTGAAGAGACAAAGGAACTCGAGATCAAATTACCAACATTCGTTGGATCACGGAGAAAGCAAAGAAATTACAGAAAAAACATCTAGTACTTCACTGAGTATGCTTAAAGCCTTCGTCTGTGTGGATCACAACAAACTGGAAAATTCTTAAATGCCAGAATACCAGACCACTTTACCTGTCTCCTGAAAAACCTGTATGTGGGTCAAGAAGCAACTGTTAGGACTGGACGTGAGAAAATGGACAGGTTAAAACTGGAAAAGGGGTACAACAATGCTGTACATTGTCACCCTATTTATTTTACTTATATGCAGAGTACATCATGCTAAATGCCAGACTGAATGAATCACAAGATGGAATCAAGATTGCTGAGAGAAATATCAACAACCTCAGATATGCAGATGATACCACTCGAATGGAAGGAAGTGAAGAGGAACTAAAGACCCTCTTCATGAGGGTGAAAGATGAGAGTGAAAAGCTGTCATAAAACTCAACATTCAAAAAACTAAGATCATGATATCCAGTTCCATCACTTGATGGCAAATACTTGGGGAAAAAGTGGAAGCAATGACAGATTTTATTTTCTTGGGCTACAAAATCACTGTGGCCAGTGACTGCAGCCAAGAAATTAAAAGACACTTCCTCCTTGGAATGAAAGTTATGACAAACCTAGACAGAGTAGTAAAAAGCAGAGATGTCACTTTGCCAAAAAATGTCCTTATAGTCAAAGCTATGGTTTTTCCAGTAGTAATGTACAGATGTGAGATTTGAACCATAAGGAAAGCTGAGCACCAAAGAACTGATTGTTTCAAATTGCAGTGCTCGAGAAGACTCTTGAGTTCTTTGGACAGTAAGGAGATCAAATCAGTCAATCCTAAAGGAAATCAACCTTGAATATCCTTGGAAGGTCTGATGCTGAAGCTGAGGCTCCAGTACTTTGGCCACCTAATGTGAAGAATGAACTCGTTGGAAAAGACCCTGATGCTGGGAAAGATTGAAGGCAAAAGAAGATGGCAGCAGAGAATGAGATAGTTGGATAGCATCACTGACTCAATGGTCATAAATTTGAGCAAACTCCAGGAGATAGTGATGCAGGAGACAAGGATTAAATCCCTGGGTGGGGAAGATTCCCTGAAGGAGGGCATGGCAATGCATTCCAGTATTCTTGCCTGGAGAATCCCATGGATAGAGGACCCTGACAGGCTATAGTCCATAGGGTCGCCAAGAGTCAGACACAAGTGAAACAACTGAACACACAAGCACCAGGAGATAGTGGAGGACTGGGAAGCCCAGTGGGCTACAGTCCATGGGGTTGCAGAGTTGGACATGACCTAGAAACTGAAGAGCCACAATGAACGATGAGAAAGCCAGTCATACCAAAATCTATTTTGTATATAAATCATAGCTCATTAAACCTGGGGGAAACAAATTTTAAAAATAGAAAAAGAAAATCTAGTGCAAGCTTTTAGACCAAGAAAGCAAACAATAAAAAGTCATTGGAACTAGGCGGTCCTAAGATGGTGGAGGAATAGGACCGGGAGACCACTTTCTCCCCCCAAAATTCATCAACAGATCATTTGAATGCTGAGCAACTTCCAGAAAACAACTTCTGAACGCTGGTGGAGAACACCAAGCACCCAGAAAGGCAGCCCATTCTCTTCAAAAGGAGGTAAGACAAAAGACAAAAGACAAAAAGAGAGACGAAAGAGTTAGGGATGAAAACCCGTCCCAGGGAGGGAGTCATGAAGTGCAAGTTTCCAAACACCAGGAAACCTTCTCACCAGCGGGTCTGTGGGAGTTTTGGAATCTCGAAGGGCAACACAAACTGGAGGGAAAAAAATAAAACCTTACAGAATACGCACCTAATCGCAACTCCTGAAGGAGAAGTAGCCCAGACGCTCACGTCCACCATCAGCGAGTGGGGGCTGAACAGGGAGGCACAGTTGCTTGCTTAGGTAAGGACTGGGCCTAAACACCCTGAGGACAATCTGAGGAAGCTAACGTGAGATAGCAACCCAAACTGTGGGATAGCCAGGTAGAGAAAAAAACAGAGAGAGAGAGAACTTTTCCGTGAAAAGCTCTAACCTAAGGCACAGCCTGACCTGCTCATAGAATAAAGGATTTGGCAAAACCAATACAATATTGTAAAGTTTAAAAAAAAAAAAAAAAAGAATAAAGGATTGACCAGAGGAGAGCTAGCTGGCTGCGGACTAATCCCTCCCCCAACTGGAGGCAGAGAGGCAGGCAGGCGATGGCGAGAGCCAGAAGGCAAGGGGCAATCTTGGCCCCAGAGATGGCATCCTCCATCAAACTGTGAGCAGGCTCCCAGTTGCTAAGTCTTCCTGGGATCCTGGACGGTTGACATCTGCCAGGAGGGTTGCAGCTGGAGATCAGCTCCCCAGAGGAGACACACGGCACACCTGAGACAGCGCTCTTGTGGTGCACCCAGGAAACTGAGAAGCTGGGACCAGGGAGGTAATTAAGATGCACAGACCACCTGGGACAGTGCACTCACCAAGCACCTGGTCGCCTGAGCTGCTCAGACCTGGGAAGGGTCTAAACGCACACCCAACCAAGTCTATGCTTTTGTGGAGTATCCAAGAACCTGAACCTGAGCAGCTCAGACCTGGGAAGTGCACGAAACCCAGGGCCTGCTTTGGACTGTTCCCCTGCAGAGCAACCTGGAGCCTGAGCAGTGTAGACTGGGAAAGTACACGTACAGTGAGTGGGGGCAAACCCAGTGTGGTCCATACACTGTAAGCACACCCCACACACGCCTGTGATATTTGTTTGCAATGTTCCTCCCTCCCCACAGCACAACTGAACAAGTGAGCCTAAATAAGTGACCACCTTTGTTCCCTTGTGTTAGGGGGGGAATTAGACACTGAAGAGACTTGCAAACAGAGGGAGCCAAAATAAACAAAGTAGAGGGAACCGCTTTGGAAGTGACAGGTGCAACAGATTAAAACCTTGTAGTTAGCATTAACTAAGCATTGGAAGGGGCCTATAGATCTTAAGAAGAAGTATAAGCTGGAACAAGGAACTATCTGAAACTGAACTGACCCCACACTGCCTTCAACAGCTCCAGAGAAATTCCTAGATATATTTTACTATTATCCTTTTTTATTTTTTAAATTTTTAAGTTCTTTATTACTCCTTTAATTTTCATTTTTATAACCTAGTATTATCTTGCAAAAAAACACCCTATTTTAAAGCAAATTTCATATATATATATTTCTTATAATTTTTGTGATTTTGTTTTGTACTTTTAATATTGTATTTTTGAGAGTCTTACCTCTACTCTAGATTTTTAATCTTTGCTTTTGATATTTGTTATCAATTTTGTCGGAGAAGGCAATGGCACCCAACTCCAGGACTCTTGCCTGGAAAATCCCATGGACGGAGGAGCCTGGTAGGCTGCAGTCCATGGGGTCGCTAAGAGTCGGACACAACTGAGCGACTTCACTTTCACTTTTCACTTTTCACTTTCATGCATTGGAGAAGGAAATGGCAACCCACTCCAGTGTTCTTGCCTGGAGAATCCCAGGGACGGGGGAGCCTGGTGGGCTGCCGTCTATGGGGTCGAACAGAGTTGGACACGACTGAAGTGACTTAGCAGCAGCAGCAGCATCAATTTTGTACCTTTAAGAATCTAATTTTCAGTACCGATTTTTACTTAGGGATGTGATTACGGGCTTCATTGTTCTTTGACTCTGCTTTTTCTCCCCAATGTCACCTCTTATCTTCTCCCTCCCCCTTCTATTCTCTACTTAGTTCTGTGAATCTTTCTGGGTATTCTGGGCTGTGGAGAACACTTAGGGAACTGATTACTGGCTAGACTGGTCTCTCTCATTTTGACTCCCCCTCTTCTCCTCCTGGTCACCTCTGTCTCCCTCCTCCTTCTTCTCTTCTCTATGCAACTCTGTGAACCTCTCTGGGTGTTCCAGAGTGTGAGCACATAGGGAATTGACTACTGGCTATATTGCTCTCTCCCCTTTTGATTTCCCCTCTTCTCTTCCTGGTCACCTCTGTCTCCCTCCTCCCTCTTCTCTTCTCCATGTAACTCTGTGAACCTCTCTGGGTGTCCCTGACTGTGGAGAGTCCTTTCACCATTAACCTAGAGGTTTTATCATCAGTGCTGTGTGGATGGAGAAGTATTGAGGCTACCATAAGAATAAAACTGAAAACCAGAGGCAGGAGGCTTAAATTCAAAACTTTAGAACACTGGAAAACTCCTGCCTCCAAGAAACATTAATCAATAAGAGCTCATCCAAAACGCTCCATACCTACACTGAAACCAAGCTCCACCCAAGAGCCAACAAGTTTCAGAGCAAGATATACCAGACTAATTCTCCAGCAATGCAGGAACATAGCCCTGAGCATTAATACAAAGGTGGCCAAAAGTCACACCAAACCCATAGACACGTCAAAACTCACTACTGGACACTTCATTGCACCCCAGAGAGAAGAGATCCATCTCCACCCACCAGAACACCGACACACGCTTCCCTAACCAGGAAACCTTGACTAGCCACTCGTCCAACCCCACCCACAGGGAGGAACCTCCCCAATAAAGAGGAACCACAGACTTCCAGCATACAGAAAGGTCACCCTAAAAACAGCAATCCAAACAAAATGAAAAGGCAGAGAAATGTTCAGGAGGTAAAGAAACATGATAAATGCCCACCAAACCAAACCAAAGAGGAGGAGATAGGGAGTCTACCTGAAAAATAATTCAGAATAATGATAGTAAAGACGATCCAAAATCTTGAAAACAAAATGGAGCTACAGATAAATAGACTGGAGACAAGGATTGAGAAGATGCAAGAAATGTTTAACAAGGACCTAGAAGAAATAAAAAAGAGTCAATGAATAATGCAATAACTGAGATCAAAAGCACTCTGGAGGGAACCAACAGTAGAATAACTGAGGCAGAAGATAGGATAAGTGAGGTGGAAGATAGAATGGTGGAAATAAATGAAGCAAATAGGAAAAAAAGAAAAAAGAATTAAAATAAATGAGGACAACCTCAGAGACCTCTGGGACAATGTTAAATGCCCCAACATTCAAATCATAGGAATCCCAGAAGAAGTAGACAAAAAGAAAGACCATGAGAAAATACTTGAGGAGATAATAGTATAAAACTTCCCTAAAATGGGGAAGGAAATAGCCACCCAAATTCAAGAAACCCACGGAGTCTCAAACAGGATAAACCCAGGGAAAACACCCCAAGACACATATTAATCAAATTAACGAGATCAAACACAAAGAGCAAATAATAAAAGCAGCAAGGGAAAAGCAACAAATAACACACAAGGGGATTCCCATAAGGATAACAGCTGATCTTTCAATAGAAACTCTTCAGGCCAGAAGGGAATGGCAGGACATACTTAGAGTGATGAAAGAGAAAAACCTGCAAACCCAGATTACTATATCCAGCAAGGATCTCATTCAAATATGAAGGAGAAATAAAAAGCTTTACATACAAGCAAAAGCTGAGAGAATTCAGCACCACCATACTAGCTCTTCAAGAAATGCTAAATGATCTTCTCTAGACAGGAAACACAGAAGAGGTGTATAAACTTGAACCCAAAACAACAAAGTAAATGGCAACAGGATCATCAGATCAGATCAGATCAGATCAGTCACTCAGTCGTGTCTGACTCTTTGCGACCCCATGAATCGCAGCATGCCAGGCCTCCCTGTCCATCACCAACTCCCGGAGTTCACCCAGACTCACATCCATCGAGTCAGTGATGCCATCCAGCCATCTCATCCTCTGTCGTCCCCTTCTCCTCCTGTCCCCAATCCCTCCCAGCATCAGAGTCTTTTCCAATGAGTCAACTCTTCGCAAAAGGTGGCCAAAGTACTGGAGTTTCAGCTTTAGCATCATTCCTTGCAAAGAAAAAACCAGGCTGATCTCCTTCAGAATGGACTGGTTGGATCTCCTTGTAGTCAAAGGAACTCTCAAGAGTCTTCTCAACACCACAGTTCAAAAAGCATCAATTCTTCAGCGATCAGCCTTCTTCACAGTCCAACTCTCACATCCATACATGACCACAGGAAGAACCATAGCCTTGACTAGACAAAACCTTTGTTGGCAAAGTAATGTCTCTGCTTTTGAATATGCTATCTAGGTTGGTCATAACTTTCCTTCCAAGGAAAAGCTCTTTTAATTTCATGGCTGCAGTCACCATCTGTAGTGATTTTGGAGCCCAGAAAAATAAAGTCTGACACTGTTTCCACTGTTTCCCCATCTATTTCCCATGAAGTGATGGGACCGGATGCCATACTTATCAATAATTACCATAAATGTAAATGGGTTGAATGCTTCAACTATAGGACAAAGACTGGCTGAATGGATACAAAAACAAGACCCCTATATATGCTGTCTACAAGAGACCCACCTCAAAACAAGGGACACATACAGACCTAAAGTGAAGGGCTGGAAAAAGATTTTTCACGCAAATGGAGACCAAAAGAAAGCAGGAGTAGCAATACTCATATCAGATAAAATAGACTTTGAAATAAAGGCCATGAAAAGAGACAAAGAAGGACACTGCATAATGATCAAAGGATCAATCCAGGAAGAAGATTTAACAATTATACATATATATGCACCCAACATAGGAACACAACAATATGTAAGGCAAATATTAACAAGTATGAAAGGGGAAATTAACAGTAACACAATAGTAGTGGGTGACTTTAATACCCCACTCACATCTATGGATAGATCAACTAAACAGAAAATGAGCAAGAAAACACAAACTTTAAATGATGCAATGGACCAGTTAGACCTAATTGATATCTATAGGACATTTCACCCCAAAACAATGAATTTCACCTTTTTGTCAAGTGCACATGGAACCTTCTCCAGGATAGATCACATCCTGGGCCATAAATTTAGATTTGGTAAATTCAAAAAACTTGAAATCACTTCAAGCATCTTTTCTGATCACAATGCAGTAAGATTAGATGTCAACTACAGGAAGAAGACTATTAAAAATACAAACATATGGAGGTGAAACAACACCTTTCTGAATAACCAACAAATCACAGAAGAAATCAAAAGAGAAATCAAAATATGCATAGAAATGAAACATTGTCTATGCATCGACAATGAAAAACATGACAACCCAAAACCTATGGGATTCAGTAAAAGCAATGCTAAGGGGAAGGTTCATGGCAATACAAACTTACCTCAGGAAACAAGAGAAAAATCAAATAAATAACCTAACTTGACACCTAAAGCAACTAAAAAAAGAAGAAATGAAGAACCCCAGGGTTAGTAGATGGAAAGAAATCATAAAAATTAGGGCAGAAATAAATGAAAAAGAAACAAAGGAGACTATAACAAAAATCATATAAACAAAATAGACAAACCATTACCCAGACTCATCAAGAAAAAAAAGGGAGAAGAAACAAATCAACAAAATTAGAAATGAAAATGGAGAAATCACAACAGATAACACAGAAATACAAAGAATCATAAGAGACTACTATTGGCAACTATATGCCAATAAAATGGACAAATTGGAAGAAATGGACAAATTCTTAGAAAAATATAACCTTCCAAAACTGAACCATGAAGAAATAGAACATCTTAACAGACACACCACAAGCATGGAAATCAAAACTGTAATCAAAAATCTTCCAACAAACAAAACCCCAGGACCAAATGGCTTCACAGGTGAATTTTACCAAAAATTTAGAGAAGAGCTAACATCTATCCTATTCAAACTCTTCCAAAATATTTCAGATGAAGGTAAACTGCCAAACTCATTCTATGAGGCCACCATCACCCTAATACCAAAACCTGACAAAGATGCCACCAAAAGAAAGAAAGAAAGAAAGAAAACTGCAGGCCAATATCACTGATGAACATAGATGCAAAAATCCTCAACAAAATTCTAGAAAACAGAATCCAGCAACATATTAAAAAGGTCATGCATCATGACCAAGTGGGCTTTATCCCAGGGATGCAAGGATTCTTCAATATCTCCAAATCAATCCATGTAATATACCACATTAACAAATTGAAAGATAAAAACCATATGATTATCTCAATAGATGCAGAGAAAGCCTTTGACAAAATTTAACATCCATTTATGATAAAAACCCTCCAGAAAGCAGGCATAGAAGGAACATACCTATATGACAAACCCACAACAAACATTATCCTCAATGGTGAAAATTTGAAATCATTTCCCCTAAAGTCAGGAACAAGACAAGGATGACCATTCTCATCACTACTATTCAACAGTAGTTTTGGAAGTTTTAGCCACAGCAATCAGAGAAGAAAAATGAATAAAAGGAATCCAGATTGGAAAAGAAGTAAAACTCTCACTGTTTTCAGATGACATGATCCTCTACATAGAAAATCCTAAAGACACCACCAGAAAATTACTAGAGCTAATCAATGAGTATAGTAAAGTTGCAGGATATAAAATCAACACACAGAAATCCCTTGCATGCCTATACACAAACAATGAGAAAACAGAAAGAGAAATTAAGGAAACAATTCCATCCACCATTGCAACAAAAAGAATAAAATACTTAGGAATATATCTACCTAGAGAAACAAAAGACCTATATATAGAAAACTATAAAACACTAATGAAAGAAATAAAAAATGACACAAATAGATGGAGAAATATACCGTGTTCATGGATTGGAAGATCAATATAGTGAAAATGAGTATACTACCCAAAGCAATCTATAGATTCAGTGCAATCCCTATCAAGCTACCAATGGTACTTTTCAGAGAACTAGAACAAATAATTTCACAATTTGTATGGAAATACAAAAAACCTCAAATAGCCAAAGCAATCTTGAGAAAGAAGAATGGAACTGGAGGAATCAACCTGCTTGACTTCAGACTATACTACACAGCTACAAGTCATCAAGACAGTACAGTATTGGCACAAAGACAAAAATACAGATCAATGGGGAAAAAAAGAAAGCCCAGAGATAAATCAGCACACCTATGGACACCTTCTTTTTACAAAAGAGGCAAGAATATACAATGGAGAAAAGACAATCTCTTTAACAAGTAGTGCTGGGAAAACTGGTTAACCACTTGTAAAAGAATGAAACTAGAACACTTTCTAACACCATACACAAAAATAAACTCAAAATAGATTAAAGATATAAATGTAAGACAAGAAACTATAAAACTTCTAGAGGAAAACATAGGCAAAACCCTCTCTGAGGTAAATCACAGCAAGATCCTCTATGACCCAAGTCCCAGAGTAATGGAAATAAAAGCAAAAAAAAAAAAAAAAAAAAAAGACCTAATTAAATTTAAAAGCTTTTCCACAATGAAGGAAACTATAAGCAAGGTGAAAAGATAGCCTTTGGAATTGGAGAAAATAATAGTAAATGAAGAAACTGACAAAGAATTAATCTCAAAAATATACAAGCAGCTCATGCAGCTCATTCCAGAAAAATAAACGACCCAATCAAAAAACGGGCCAAAGAACTAAACAGACATTTCTCCAAAGAAGACATACAGGTGGCTAACAAACACATGAAAAGATGTTCAAAATCACTCATTATTAGAGAAATGCAAATCAAAACCACAATGAGGTACCATCTCACACTGGTCAGAATGGCTGCTATCCAAAAGTCTACAAATAATAAATGCTGGACAGGCTGTGGAGAAAAGGGAACCCTCTTACACTGTTGGTGGAAATGCAGACTAGTACATCCACTATGGAGAACAGTGTGGAGATTCCTTAAAAAACTGGAAATAGATCTGCCATACGACCCAGCAATCCCACTGCTGGGCATACACAGTGAGGAAATCAGAAGTGAAAGAGACATGTGAACCCCAATGTTCATCGCAGCACTGTTTACAATAGCTAGGACATGGAAGCAACCTAGATCTCCACTGGCAGACAAATGGATAAGAAAGTTGTAGTACATATACACAATGGAATATTACTCAGCAATTAAAAAGAACACATTTGAATCAGTTCTAATGAGGTGTTTGAAGCTGGAGCCTATTATACAGAGTGAAGTAAGTCAGAAAGAAAAACACCAATATAACACATATATATGGAATTTAGCAAGGTGGTAATGATGACCCTATTTGCGAGACAGCAAAAGAGACACAGATGTAAAGAACAGACTTTTGGCCTCTGTGGGAGAAGGCGAGAGTGAGATGATTTGAGAGAATAGCATTGAAACATGTATATTACCATATGTGAAATAGATCGCCAGTCCAGGTTTGATGCATGAGATAGGGTGCTCAGAGCCGGTGCACTAGGATGACCCTGAGGGATGTGATGTGGAGGGAGGTGAGAAGGGGTTCAGAATGGGGAACACATGTACACCCATGGCTGATTCATGTAAATGTATGGCAAAAACCACCACAATATTGTAATTAGCCTCCAAATAAAATAAATAAATCATTATTTTTTTTTAAAGTCATTGCAACTAAACAAAATGGAAATGACTGGAGGAAGTACAGGTTTGTGTATTGGGGAGGGACTTCCTTTATATGGTAGCTCTGGTAAAAGTTAATGAGGAGATAGATATTTTATACGTTTTCATGCATTTTAGATTTTTTTTAATTTTATGTATCGATTTTAAGCACATTAACAACATGGATTGAGACTAAATATGTTTATCACCTATCTCAGTTCCATGCTGAGAAAAGCAGATTTAATACACAGCTCCTGGCTCATTGCTTGATGTTTTTAATTTCAATTTAAATTGGTTCACCCATCCATGAAAATGCTACATTTCTCAGAATATGGTTAAATAGTTCAAGTTTCAGTTAGACTAATACTGTTTTTCAGCATTTCTTAATTCTGATTAGTATAGACGGTATATCTTCTGAGGTAAATATGACATGAGTAAACTTAATTGCATTACTCCATCATTGGATGCTAGTTTATTGCTGAGTAGTCATTAGGTCAGAATAATGATGTTATCATGCACCACACAGGATATTTGCTCTTTATTTATAGTGAAAAGGAAATAGAGTAGACTTTAAAGCATCATTGTTGGATTGCAGAAACATTTTCTTTGAACTTTACTTATGTATGTTTTAGTTACTTTGCAAAATAAATTTTTTCTTTCCTATGTAATTATTGGTAGATGTTTCTTGCTTTAAAGTTTTCAGTATATTTGCTTCAAAAAGAAAGAGCGGATGAATGAACTAACAAGAAACATAATCTAATACTTATAATGAGCTGGCCTTAAGAGATAAGCATGAGCTCTCATTTTGAGGGGACAATCTTGGTAAAAAGTTGCAGTGTAGAACAGGTTCCTGCTAGTCATGAAAGAAGAAATGAAGAAAAATCTATAACATGATTGGACACTGGCCACTGACTAGAGCAGCAGAGGTGGGCATCTTATTTTTCCTATGATATTTTGAAACATGACTGCTCTCCGGAATGTCTTTCTATATTAAATTCTTAAATCAGGATTCACATAGTTGAGCCATGCCCTAGGAGCATTTAAAAATGCTGCAACCAACTATAACTATTCTAAGGAAGCTAGACTTTACAAAGAATGCCTTGAAAGCAATTTGAAGTACTTTGAGGAATGGGCAATTTCTGACGCTATATTTTTTGTCACTCATTGTGCCCTAAAAAATACATATTTCTTTTGAGCGTTATTTTAAGATTGTTTAAGTTGGTATCTCTTCTGGAGTGGGGTGTGAAGTAATCCTCAACCTTCGTCTATGAGCATATCCATTGGCCATTTGAAACAAGTGTTATAATACTTTTTCACATGTAAACTAACAGACATAGGTCATATAATTGATTTTTTTTCATATAATTGATTTTATTTGTAGAATGTTTCCTTCATTCTGTCAATATATCATTACCTAAAAAAGTGGTTGATTTTCAATTCACAAATTTAATTATTCCAATCATGTTTTATTAAAATCCTAGATAAATGAAGTAAAAATATTTTCCCATTACTAAAGTGAGACTATGAGTTGAATAATTTCATAAGATTTCATAGTTGCTAACTGCAGTTTGAACTATCTCAAATATTTTGATATTTTGTGTTGTGTGCTTTTCAAAAATTGAAAAATTGAGTTTTTCTTCTTTAAGTCTTTAATATTTCTGAAATTTTTTCTTATGTGTCATGTCAGTGTTAGCCTCTCAGTCATATCCGACTCTTTGTAACCCCATGGACTGTAGTCCATCAGGCTCCTCTGTCCATGGAATTCTCCAGGCAAGAATACTGGAGAGGGTTACCATTTCCTTTTCCAGGGGATCTTCCCGACCCAGGAGTAAAACCTGGATCTCTTGCAATGCAGGCAGATTCTTTACTGTCTGAACCACCGGGAAGCCCTGTATAGTGTAAACACATACAGTCATGCTTTACCACCATCATTGTTTGAAATAGCCTTAATTTTTTAGTGGATTTTCATACAACTTTTATCATATTTTGAGTTCCCATGTTGCTGTTGGATCTGGTTATAGGTTATTTTTACTCTATCCTTTTGACAAAGTGTTACAATGTGCTAATGACACATCATTTTAATTACTGTAGCTTTATTATAATATTAATATTAGGATAGTCTTTGTCCTTATTCATCAACAAATTGTGGTAAAATAAATATTCAGTCAGTCAGTCACTCATTTATGTCAGACTCTTTGCGACCCCATGAATTGCAGCACTCCAGGCCTCCCTGTCCATCACCAACTCCCGGAGTTCACTCAAACTCATGTCCATCGAGTCGGTGATGCCATCCAGCCATCTCATCCTCTGTTGCCCCCTTTTCCTCCTGCCCCCAATCCCTCCCAGCATCAGAGTCTTTTCCCATGAGCTAACTCTTCGCATGAGGTGGCCAAAGTACTGGAGTTTCCGCTTTAGCATCATTCCTTCCAAAGAACATCCAGGGCTGACCTCCTTCAGAATGGACTGGTTGGATCTTCTTGCAGTCCAAGGGACTCTCAAGAGTTTTCATCTCAAGAGATTCTTCGGTGCTCATCTTTCTTCACAATCCAACTCTCACATCCATACATGACCACTGGAAAAACCACAGCCTTGACTAGACAGACCTTTGTTGGCAAAGTAATGTCTCTGCTTTTCAATATGGTATCTAGGTTGGTCATAACTTTCCTTCCAAGGAGTAAGCATCTTTTAATTTCATGGCTGCAGTCACCATCTGCAGTGATTTTGGAGCCCAGAAAAATAAAGTCAGCTACTTTTTTCACTGTTTCCACTGTTTCCCCATCTATTTGCCATGAAATGATGGGACTGGATGCCATGATCTTAGTTTTCTGAATGTTGAGCTTTAAGCCAACTTTTTCACTCTCTTCTTTCACTTTCATCAAGAGGCTCTTTAGTTCCTTTTCACTTTCTGCCATAAGAGTGGTGTCATCTGCATATCTGAGGTTATTGATATTTCTCCTGGCAATCTTGATTCCAGCTTGTGCTTCTTCCAGCCCAGCGTTTCTCATGATGTACTCTGCATATAAGTTGAATAAGCAGGGTGACAATATACAGCCTTGATATACTCTTTTTCCTATTTGGGACCAGTCTGTTGTTCCATGTCCAGTTCTAACTGTTGCTTCCTGACCTGCATATAGGTTTCTCAAGATGCAGGTAGGTGATCTGGTATTCCCATCTCTTGAAGAATTTTCCACAGTTTACTGTGATCCACACAGTCAAAGGCTTTGGCATAGTCAATAAAGCAGAAATAGATGTTTTTCTGGAATTCTCTTGCTTTTTCCATGATCCAGCAGATGTTGGCAATTTGGTCTCTGGTTCCTCTGCCTTTTCTAAATCCAGCTTGAACATCTGGAAGTTCACTGTTCACATATTGCTGAAGCCTGGCTAGGAGAATTTTGAGCATTACTTTACTAGCGTGTGAGATGAGTGCAATTGTGCAGTAGTTTGAGCATTCTTTGGCATTGCCTTTCTTTGGGATTGGAATGAAAACTGACCTTTTCCAGTCCTGTGGCCACTGCTGAGTTTTCCCAATTTGCTTGCATATTGAGTGCAGCACTTTCACAGCATCATCTTTCAGGATTTGAAAGAGCTCAACTGGAATTCCATCACCTCCACTAGCTTTGTTTGTAGTGATGCTTTTTTTGTTGTTTTTTCCTTAGGCTCACTTGGCTTCAAATATTATGCTTATGCAATTTAGAATCCATTAAACAAGTTTTGTAAACCAGGGCTTCCCTGATGGCTCATGCAGTAAAGAATCTATCTGCAATGCAGGAGACCTGGGTTTGATCCCTAGGTCAAGAAGATCCCCTAGAGAAGGAAATGGCAACTCACTCCAGTATTCTTGCCTGGAGAATTCCATGGACAGAGGAGCCTGGCAGGCTACAGTCCATGGGGTCATAAGGAGTTTGACACGACTGAGATACTTACACTTTCTTTCACTTTCAGACAAGTTCCATAAACTTCTAGTTGAATTTTTTTTTTTAATGAAATTACATTCAATTTAAAGATTAACTTGGAAATAGTTGGCTTTCTTACACTGGTGGCATAATGAACCTGACATAGCATTTTCATTTAATAAGCACCGTCACTTTCCAAGTAAGTGTTCCATGATCTGTGAGACTGATTTTTCATTTCTGTGTCAGTAATGGTAATGGTAGTAACAAATGCATAGAGATTTTCTAGAAATAGCACAACAGCAAAAATTTGACTTTTTTAGAGAATATACAGCTTCCTTTCTCAAATTATTGAGAATCAATTGTACTCTTGATTATTTGAACTTAGTTCTCCAATTCTTCTAAAAGTTATTGATTCTAGTGCTTATTGAAATAAGACATATTTTCCCAAATATCTGGAATTTTCCAAATTAAAATATATTTTATGATATTGATATTAATATTTTAACTTTAAAAGTAGCCCACAGTTTTTTGTACACAAATGTATTTGTGTACATACCTATACACTTGCAATTAAACATTTAAGAACACTTATTACTAGGAAAATACAAGTTTTGAAAAAAAAGGAAAGTAGGACTCTACTCTCAGAGAGAGTCCTTTGACATTAAAGTGATTGTCTTTTATGCTCTATACCATCTTTTCTATAGATTTGTCACATAGATTGCATCATTATAGTATTACCAACCTGAGACTCCTGGAGATAATTCTACTTCCAAGCATTGCAAAATAAATCAAACCATCCTTCAATTATACTACACTCTTTTCTGTAAAGAATGCTTATAACTGTTTTTGAATTGCTTTTTGGATGCTTTTGATGTTTAGATTGCTATTATATTTATTATCTTTTTTCATCAATAAAAATGATATGAGGCATTATTTCAATTACACAAATAAAAAATTAAGAGCTTAAAGATTGAGTAATTAGCCCAAGGCAATAAAGCTAATAAATGGAAGAGACTAGAAAACTCTGTTATATCTGACACCAAAATCAATATTATTAAGTACTTTTGTATACCATTCCAAGAATAATGAGAAAAAGTAGTATTAATAAATTTATGGTGATATGCTGATTATGAACTTACTGATTTGAGAGACTATTTGAAGTTTAAATAGACATTTTTGTTTCTTGCATGAGCACATGTTCATTGACACTGAAAGACCTTGACAAAACATGAGGCTCTCAGGGCCATCCATCACTATCCATGCATTTCCTAAACTAATGTTCACATGTGTAGGAGAGACCAACTGTCCCAGCAGACAAGTAAAAACTTATTAAACCAGAAATATTTAAAACTAATGACCTCAATGTGAGTAATATTCTTGAGTGTCTTTAAATTAAGTGTTCTTTGGAGCATTTTGATTATTATGTTTTTCTATAGAGAAGGAAGACTTGAAAAATTATATTACATTATTTATTGAATATAGTGAGAGTAGGTAGACTTAGGTCATAAGTTCTCACACAAGAAGAATCCATCAATTTAATTCTAGAGTGAAGTAAGGATAGAATTATTCCTCAAGAACTAGAAGTAATTAACCAAAAGTAATTATATTGGTCTGGCCTGAGGTTAACAGCTGGCAAAGAGTGACACTTGGCTGTTTACAAAAGGCAAGCAATTATAAATGTTTGCTTGACCTCATTGTGAAAGGGTTTTATGAAAATCAAATTTAACATGTACAAAGTTCTGAGTGAACACTTCAATGGATAGTATGTGAAATTTTAGGATCAGGGTATTGGATGTGTTATGGATTGGTGGCAAACAAAATCATACACTCACGGAGTAAAAGGTTAATTTTCCAATATAATTTTTTCAAGGTACAAGTTCTTATCAGATGTGAAGTAGCAGCTTAGGGTAGAAGAATATGCAGCAATTTTCAGCATAACTTATCTTGGTCCCCAGAGTCCTTAACAAAAGGAATACCGATGCTGGTGACATGGATTGTGCAAGGTAAGATCAATTCTCGCTATCAAACTGCCCCTTTTGATTCAAGTCTTGAATCACCAACAGAAATAACTTCCACCAAGTGAAACTTTTCTGTTTAAGGAAATCTTTATTAACCCTGTGCTCTCTCTGTTCTTGAATCAAACACAGCATCAGAAAAGGAATATACTTTCCTAAAGGAAGAAAGCAGACTTTCCTTGAGCAATATTTCTAATCACAGCCTTCTGGTGTTCAAAAGAAGTCCATTCCTCACTCCCCTGGCTGATTTAATGGTGTTTTATCTGGAGATTGCCTGAAAGACAAATGGATGACCCATGGCACTGTTAGCTAAATGAATCAGAAAAATTAAACATTTTTTTAATTTCAAAAAGGCCTCATATTTTAAATTGATATCTATGCTTAGAAGTTTTGTTGTATTCTAACATGAATGCTTTTAGTCTAATTATTTGAGTGCCAGTTTTCTCTTTATCTACTAACTTTGATGGGCCACATAGTTTCTGTGAGAGATCTTGATGAAAAGTTCAAAGATACAGGTACAGTGTTGTGAACTGGCTGCTTCTAACTGTAATGAAGACCTTAAAGAAAGAAAATTATGTAAGTTCAGCATTTTATTTTATTTTAGTTCAGCATTTTAAATTCCCAGCTCATGGTACCATTATCATTAGTCAAAATATTTTAACTCAAAGACTTCAGATTAGCACAGGAAAAAATCGTGTATAATGTCTATTTCTGTGTGTTATTGGATTACAATACAGATTGATTGCATAGCCTCTCCAAGTTTCTTAAGTGAAAGATATAAGGATAAAAATACAACTCTGAAAAATAAGATGGTGCTATTTGGAAGGATTTGGAGGTACTTTTAGTACCTTGCTTAGCCTCTCTTGCTGGTAGAATCATCCTCTTTGCCCCATATAAGATGAAAATGTTCCAGTCAAAATATATAATTTGATGTGAATATTCAACAACGATGTGTGTAAAAATCACCACAGTCAGTTTTAGAACATTTCTGTCTCTTGTAAAATAAACCATTTATGAGATATCTAAAGTAGTCAAACTCTTAGAAAATAGACTGGTTTTTCTCTGAAGTAGAGGAAGGGGGAAAAGACAGTTGTTTCTTAATGTATATCAATGGATATAGAGTAGAAAAGGTTTAGAGATCTGTTGCACAACCTTATGCATATGGTTAGAACCACTGTACTGTACATTTAAATTGATTAAAATGGTAATTTTTTTGTGTTTTTTAGCACAGTAAAAAAAAAAAAAATGTACCCTTAACTATTGGCCCTCTAATCACACATCTCCCCAAGCCTTGAGCAACCACACCAGTGCACTTTCTGTGTATATTTAGGTTTGACTATTTCAGGCATTTAATACAGGAGGAATCATATAATGGGTAATATTTTGTAACTTCTTTCAGTTAGCATAACATTTTGAAGGTTCATCTATGTGGTAGCATGTATCCTTCATTCCTTTTAATGATCAAGTAATATTTCATTGTCTAAATGAACCACATTCATGAGTCTATGGACATTTGAGTTGTTTCCATTTTTTCAGCAAGATAGATGACACTGCCGTGAGTGTTAATTTCTCTTGAATCCATGGTTAGGAGTGGAATTTCTGGATCATATCTAACTCCATATTTGACTGAGAAAGCATCAGATTTGTTACATTCTCACTTGCAGTAGATGATGGTTACTGTTTTTCCACATCCTAACCAACACATATTACTGTCCCCTTTTTGGATTATACTGTCATAGTGGGTAGGAGGTGGTCTCACATTGTGTTTTCAATTTGCATTTCTCTGGCAACTAATCATGTTAAGCACCTTTCTGTATATTTATTGGCCTTTCTTATAGCCCCTTTGGATAAATATTCATTCAGACTGTTTGCAATTGTTTATTTACTTATATATATTTATTTTAAAATACTTTTATTGAATGCAAGATTCTTTAAAATGCTATAGTGCTTTAAAATTTTTGTTTCACACATGTACTCCCATAATAACCCTTTTTTCCCCTCTACCCTCATATTGCCCCTCCCCACCTTCCCTCTCCCCACTGGTAATGACTAATTTGTTCTCTGTATTTGTGAGTCTGCTTCTTTTTGTTTTATTCACAAGTTTGTTGCACTTTTTAGATTCTATGTATATGTGATATCATACCATTTTGTCTTTGTCCACCTTATTTCACCTAGCATAATGTCCCCTAAGTCCATCCATGTTGCTTCAAGTAGCGAAATTTTATTCTTTTTATGGCTGAGTATCCATTGTCTATTTTGCTGGTGGATTAATCCTTTAATCATTATGAAACAATCTACTTTAATATTTTTAATGTCTATTTTATTTATTATTTGTATTACTACTACAATTCGCTTTTGGATGTTTTAATTACATGCACGCTCAGTCGTGTCCAACTGTAACCCCATGGACTGTAACCTGCCAGGTTCCTCTGTCCATGAAATTTTCCAGGCAAGAATACTGGAGTGGGTTGCTATTTTCTCCTCCAGGTGGTCTTCCTGACCCAGGGATCAAACCCATATCTCTGGCATATTCTGCATTGGCAGGCAGATTCTTTTTCACTGTACCTGGGAGGCAGCATATATATATATATATATACACACACATACATACAGGTGGTGTTTATCACTTGCATACCCCCTGGTTGTTTTATATATGCACTTATATGGGCATATATCTGTGTCTATATCTATCTAATTTACTGTCTCAGCTGGCTGGATGTGGGAAGTTGGTGGAGGAAGTTTCAGAGACCCCCCTCAGTCTAATATGTCTTAGTCTTGAGGGAGACAAAATAATTAATATGGGATTTATGCCAATGCCCAAATATGTCTATTTAAATTATATATTTGGGAAGTAAGAAAATGCCCGATTAGGCGGGTCCTTTAACTTAGTCAACATTCTAAGCCTGATTAGAACAGAGCCCCATTTATTATCTGGTCCCTGTATACTCCTGCTCCCACAGAGGTTGTGTGACGATATATCTGGTCTCCAAGTATCAGTGAAGACTCAGTCTTCATGTCCAAGAGTACTGGAATTATTTGAATGTTTCTCTTTTCCCAATGCACAATTACTGAAGTAGATGGACATAGGTCTTTTGGGGGATGGACTAGGAAAATTACTGCATTCTCTTGTTATGGAAGCCTTTATTCTGGCAACCAGATTCTACTTCAGCCAAGAGTTTTCTGTTCTAAAAACTGGTTCTGATTCTGCTTCAGGAAGTAGGCAAAATATCATGACCTTTAGTGGGTTATTTTATGTTCTTCTTAGTTGCCTCTAAGGATGTCACATTCCAGTAACCATCTCTATAAATCTCTGTATGTCAGGACACCCTTGCTGTCACTCTGACTTCGTTGTTTATTCAAATAATTGCACCAACCTTACCTGTGATGCTTAAGTACCATCACATGGTCTCTCATTTTGGAAACTATCATCCTTATTGTTTCAGGTAGATCATTCCAGTAATAGAAACTCTAGAGTGATATGGTTGCCTGTCTTACTAAAGAATTCCTTGCTGCTTGGATCAACAGAGTGTTATATGGGTTCCTCAAATAACAAGATTATCTGGTGATATTCCCATCCTTTTATGGTACACCACTCTGGCATGTTCTCTTCTCATAGACTTTTCATACCTTCTTCCTCTCTCTATCATGGCAGTTCTGGCATTTCTAGTTCACTTCAAGTGATCCAAGGGAACTTCTCCTAACTTCTAAGGGCCACGTTAACAGCAAATTAGTACCTTTTCTAAGGTCCTCCACAGGGTGTTAAATCCTGTATTCTGGAAATAAACTTTCTTATTCAAGTTGATGTCCAGCACTCCTATACCCTTCATCCAGCATATTCAGGATACAGTTCAAGAAGTCCTCTTCTGGCTCTTTCTGCTATGTATTTCCTAGACCGTGCAGCCAGGCAGTTCCTTTGGGATATGGTCTTTCTTCTGCAAGAGGCCTAACATTTCTCTGGCAGCTCATAATATTAAAACTTAACTCCAGTTTTTGGCCTAATGGCCAGCCTGAGCAGCAGAGATAAATTCTGAAGGGGGAATCTGTTGTTTGCAAGGCAGAGGCTTCTGTATAATTGTCAAGGAAAAGTGGGAGTGATAGGCTTTAACAGGAAAAAGTGAGTCTCTTCTGCACACCCAAAGGATTCAGGGGAATATAAAGACTCAAGATTTAGATTCAGGGGAATATAAAGACTCGAGATTTTAAGGTGCATTAGTTTAGATGTCTCCCATATCATACTCAGGGTCCAACACTTGTCAGTAAGGGGTTTGACTCTGGCTCAACAGACTTGCTTGGGTTTGAAGTCAATATCTCAAGTTGTGCTATTCTTGGCCGAAGGCTCAGGGCTCGGCTTGTTTTCTCCTCTTCCAGCAGGGAACAAAATACCTTTTTTGCTGCTAATAAGGCCCTGTTAGCTTCACACTTATCCTCAATTCTGTTCATTATTCATAGCCTTTTATGTGTCTCTTTCAAGAATTCCTTGCCCCACAGAAACAGCCTTTTAATTCCACTATCCTTGTAACTATTATTTTGTCTATAACTATCATATGCCTGATACATTACCCTAGTTAGGGCATGCACTCCTTTGGTACACCATTCTAGTTCACCATGGGTGAAAGCTGTAAACATTGGCATGCTTCCTGATGCCAGGTCCTATCGTTGTTCCATCTTCCACCAGTGATGTTATCCTTGTTAGATGAGCTGCAAGAGACTCGTCCCCAAATACCATCTTAGTATCTACTTTCTGGTAACAATCCAGGCACCAAGTGTTGCAATTCACGTGCCCTAGAATGAAGCTGTGAGATGGAGATTACCACTCAGGAATTGCTATCACTGTCTGTAGAGGTTGGAAGCAGGGTGTATTTAGCAGAGGGAGAAAGTGGGCTGTGATGCGGTCATATGGAATTTAGAAAGATGGTAACAATAACCCTGTGTACGAGACAGCAAAAGAGACACTGATGTATAGAACAGTCTTATGGACTCTGTTGGAGAGGGAGAGGGTGGGAAGATTTGGGAGAATGGCATTGAAACATGTATAATATCATGTATGAAACAAGTTGCCAGTCCAGGTTCGATGCATGATACTGGATGCTTGGGGCTGGTGCACTGGGATGACCCAGAGGGATATTATGGGGAGGGAAGAGGGAGGAGGGTTTAGGATGGGGAATACATGTATACTTGTGGTGGATTCATTTTGATATTTGGCAAAACTAATACAATATTGTAAAGTTTAAAAATAAAATAAAATTAAAAAAAAAAAAAGAAAGGATGAAGTCAATCCCAAAAGGAGCTCTTTTGGGAGGGATGAGCCTGCAGGGTAGTCCCAAACTGGGAAGGAAAAACAGGCCTTTGTATTCTTGCCTTGACTAGTCTTTGGATGTGGGCATGTCTTCAGACAGGGTAGCACTCCTCAGTTGAGGGTGATAATAAGGTGATGAACTCACCTGAAAGCTGTCAGCTACTAATAGTTCGAAGAGCTGGGGAATGAGTGCTTCAGTATGGAAGACGAAGCATCTGGTGGCGTCATCTCATATGCACTGCAATACACATTCAGAATTGTTATACTCTTTGACAATTTTTATTATCAAAGGCAATTGTGTATGTATACCTATGGCAGCTTTTGAGGTTGTAATACCTAATTACAGCTTTCAGTTCAGTCTCAGTTGTGTCCAGCTCTTTGCGACCCTATGGAGTGCAGCACACCAGGATTCCCTGTCCATCACCAACTCCCGGAGCTTGCTTAAGCCCATGTCCATAGAGGCAGTGATGCCATCCAACCGTCTCATCCTCTGTCACCTCCTTCTCCTCCTGCCTTCAATATTTCCCAGCATCAGGGTCTTTTCCAATGAGTTAGTTCTTTGCATCAGATGGCCAAAGTATTGGAGCTTCAGCATCAGTCCTTCCAATGAATAGTCAGGGTTGATTTCCTTTTTGGAAATTGAATTGACTGGTTTGTTTTCCTTGCAGTCTAGGGGACTCTCAAGAGTCTTCTCGAACACCACAGTTCAAAGGCATCAATTCTTTGGCGCTCAGCCTTCTTTATGGTCCAACTCTCATGCCCCTACATGACTACTGGAAAAAAAACATAGCTTTGACTATACAAACCTCTTGACAAAGTAATGCCTTGGCTTTTTAGTACTGTCTAGGTTTGTCATATCTTTCCTTCCAAGGAGCAAGTGTCTTTTAACTTCACGACTGAAGTCACCATCTGCAGTGATTTTGAAGCCCAAGAAAATAAAATCTGTCACTGTTGCCATTTTTTCCCCATCTTTTTGCCATGAAGTTGATGGGACTGGATGTCATGAAATGTTCCCTTTGAATCTCCAATTTTCTCGAAGAGATCTCTAGTCTTTCCCATTCTATTGTTTTCCTCTATTTCTTTGCATCTCATATTGGCACTATGTTAATATTTTATAAATTCTCAGGCTGTTTTATTATGAATATGCTATATTTCCTCTTAGGTATGTATGTGTATTTTTATTTATTTATTCTTAAATAACCAAGTTAATAAAGATGTTTGTTCAAAATTACTGCCATATGTCTGCTGTAATACCTGGAGATTTTTTTCTCTTCTTATTTAAATGATTTGCTGAAAATTTGTTTTGTTTTCTGTGGGTTTTATGTGTCAAATTTTCTTTGGTTTTGTGATACTTTAAACTATTTTAATTATGATATCACTTTTCAATGATAATTTCATTGAGAATGACAAATTTCATATTCAAATTTTCTAGCCTTTGAATCATTAAAAATCATCCTTTATTTCGTCTTGAAAAGAGGTTTCTAATGCTATGTATGAGACCTATTCCTTCTCACTGAAAGATTTTTACAGATTTTTTTTTGTCTTGGGTATTGATCAGTTTTACTAAATTTTAGTAGAAAATTTTGTGTTTGTTTATTAATCTCTGCATGTTACTCAATGGAATTTTCAATCTAGCATTATTTATTACTCCATTTAAATCTATAGATTTATTTCAGAATAATTTTTAAAAAATATATGCAATATTTCTCAAAATTGTTTCTAATTTTTATTTTCTTTATCTGGAATTCCCATTATTTGGACTTTGGAATTTTCTACATCTTTCTTTCATATGTTTTTATCTTTCCTTTTATAATTTTAATTATTTTCTATTTCCTGTTGGGAGAGTTTCTCAACGTTGTTTTCAAGTTCACAAATGTTCTTTAGTTGTGTATATCCTACTATTTATCTCTGTTTCTACTGTAACATTTTCATATTAATATTTCCTCTTTTATTCTTTTATTACTAGTTTTAATTCTTGTCTTGTATTGCTAGTATATTCTCTTATGCCTTTTACTACATTTATCGTGCTTATTTAGAAAGTTAAGTCCATCTATATCCATTTGCAGTTTTTTTCAACATAATTGTACTCCCTCGAGTGTTTCATTGTTTGGATTGTGGGGTATATCAGCTACTCTTTCTGATGAGTAGTATAGGTGAAATGCTTAAGAATCTACAGCTGCAGAGACTTCAAGAGGAACAGAAAGATGGAGAAGCCTGAGGCACCAGAAAATTCCACTTAATCACTCCTTACACTGCCAAGAAATTCATCATATCTGAACTTCACCTCGATCCTTTAAGAAGTAACATTGGGAAGATACTGTTTTCCTCTAGGATGATCTGCTGAACACTTAGAGTAGAAAACTGTAGACTGGCATGAAAATGACAGATACTCTAAAACATTACCATGAATTTCTGATTTATTTTACCAAGGTTTTCAAATTTCACTGGAAATATGATGGCCACAGATGCAGGATACTTAGCAAAGCCACTTTTGGCTTCCAGTAGACTTTTGAAGGAACACATGGTTTCCAGTGATACAAGTGTGCAAAATATCATCTCAGCACATCTGGTAAGTTGAATTATTATTTTCATATTGCCATTTTATATTCAGCATGTGGATCTCTATTCAGACGACATTCACATGAATAATACAGAATGTATGCAGATAATATTAAGTACTAGGATATTCTAGTTTGGGGTGAAAATTGGCATCAACAAAGTAAAATCCTTATATGGGAAAACAGAGTCTGTACTGACATGTCTCTGAACAATACTTTGCATTCAGAGTGTCATCACCATTGAATGGTCTGCATCCCTCAGTAGCAGTTAAAAATGTAAGATGTTTCAGATATTCTTAAAGTAATAAGATATTTTAAAATTGATCTTTAAGAGTTTATATTTAAAAATGGTAAATTGAATGCCATTATTGTTAGTAAAATGCTTAAATTGCCTGATTCTCTTACTTATTTACTGAAAAAAAAAATTAAAGTCTTTAAAAGCTGCCTTAATTGTCAGAAATCATGTTTCTCATGGGGAATAATAATCACTGATAGAAATGAAAATATTTGCTATTCAACATTAAAATATAAAGTGTGATTCACTGCAAAAATAATCAGCTTCAAATGCATTTTTAGTATAGTAAGTATTATTTTGTATTTTGTTAGTTTCTCTTTTTTTTTAAATGAATCTGTGAAAACTTTACATTGAAAGGCTTTAAAATGATCATGTAGCCGAATTTTCCAGTTTGTTCAACAAAGATTCTGGTCTTAAAGTAATTTGAGAGATTTCTCTTTTGTACATGTGGTGGGGTTGCGGGTGGGGGGGAGGTGTGCAGTGCAAAGGAAGCCAGTAATATATTCTTTGTAAGGTACTCAGTAGTCTCCAACTCTCATTTCTTGAAATGAATCTGATTCATAGAAATAACCTAAGTTCATGCAGAACTTTGCCTCCTGATAATGTGAGTGACAAAACTGGCACACATCACTGATTTAGAGCTTATTTCCAAGAAGCTAAAAAATATTTTTTAACAGAGAAATTTTCTTTAGATGGGGTACAGAGCCTTCAAAGATGAACTCTTTGAAGTACAGAACTTACTATATATATATGAACATTGGTATGTATTTAAATATATGTCTCATGTCATTATGATTATACTTTGTATACAGTCAGAATAAAAAAAAAAGAGTTAAGGAAAAGTGTGAGCATATCATACATTTCATTGAAGATAAATCAGTTATTTTCAAAAATTTGAAACTGAAGCATTTAAATTACTTGACATTCAGAAGGAGGCTATTTATTTAAATAAAATAGAATTTCCTAAGTGCCCCTTTAAAAAAATATTCTTAACAACACTGATTATTTAGAAAACAATGCATTCCTTTTACAGTATTTTAAAATAAAATACTGATTGCTTATACAAAAAAAGATATGTTATTTATCTTTAATTACAGAAAATATCTGATACTTCCAAGGCAATAAGGAATGCAACTCTTCAATGAACAAATTAAATCATTTTATATGCTAGAGATTGATACCAGATGCCTTTTATGACCTTAAATTACACAATTATGATCCCATGTTGCTATATTTTGTGAGCAACAGACCTAAAGGATTTCCTGAATTGAATGAATTTATTACCATATTAACATGGTAAAATCTCATTCTCAATTACATGTTGTTGACTATATTATCCAGACTGCCTATACTGCTGTTTGATAAGGTATTAAAGCATGTTTCAAAACAAGGAAAAGTTAAAGGCAATCCCCCCAAATTGAAAATACCTTGATTTTCCTTTGTTTAAGATTCAGAAATCATATACACTCTATTTTATCACAGTCTTTCACAAACCAAAATCCCACACAACAGTGTTCTGTTATACCCTACCCTAGAATTTATGATGTAAATGTTGTTTTCAGTGTTTTTAATTTTGCTTTCATTTTCTTCATATTTCTTTCTAATTCACTGTATTGATTTTTCAAGTTCATTAGTTGTTTTAGCCCTCCTACTGTGTAGTACTATAGGCCTTGAAGAATTGAAAGTGTTTTGCATAGCAATTGTTCTAGGGAATCACACCATAATGCCAGTAAAAAAAATCAACTGCCAAATAAATGCAGAAAGTATTACTTTAATTCCAAATGACTTGCTGAAACTATATGCAGGTTAAAATTTTCTTACAATAAAAATTTCAGGAAGACATTTTATTAGAACAGAGTATGCAATAGAAGCAACATTTCTTAAAAAGTAAAATTTTTTAACCAAATTAATCAGCTCTGAAACTTTTTAAAAGAAATATGCTAAAGAAACTTTATAACTTTGTTATTGTTAGTTAAGACCAATAGAAGTGACAGACATTAGATCAATAAACAAGGTTGTTTTTTTTTTTCAAGATTGATGTTATCATCAAAGCAAACTTCAATTTTGTATAAATCAACCACATTTAGTTCTGTCATTTAGATACACTTGTAGAAAGAGAATAAACTGCTTTCTTGTGGCTTTCAAGTATGCCAAGACCCCACAAATATAGTGCCCTTTATACAACACTGAATTTACTACATAAACCCATATTTCAGTTGATGAAATATGATAGAAAATTTTAAGAACCAATGTCCCCTTGAACATTCATTAGAATAATCACATTTCAGCATATAAAAATAAATAAGCAAGTAAAAACATTAAGCCTATTCTGTTTAGCCACAAACTAAATATATACGATAATAAATAGTAGTCTATTACAGAATCATTCTTGCTTTTGAACTCTGACAAAAGATGAAGTGAAAGTGAAAGACAAAAGATAAATCTCAGCAATTTGAATAAATATTTACATTTATAGTCAGATGGATTAATCATTTTTTAAACATGTTAACTTATTATCAAAGAAACACAATAGGCCATTTGACATACAACTCCTCTTAATAATCAAATTGTTGACTTTCTTTACTTTTTCAATGTTTTACTTTTTTGTAGAATGCCAATAACCTTGGTAAAAGATAGAGAAAAATAAGATAAGTAGGTAGCTTAAAAAGACCCCTTGTCTATCACTACTTGGATAAGTGACAAGAGGCAAGGTGTCTTCCAAGTGTCCTGCTTGGAGGTATTAACTTATTTTGTCACATTCAGAAAATGATAGGAAGAGTCTTCAGAGGAAATTCGCCCAAGCAAGCCACAGTGTCCAGGAAAAGTTTTATATAATCAGAAAATTCAACCTCCAGGATGAATTATAAAGACGAGCTTTATATAGTTTTTTTTTTTTTTTTCCCACAACAAATTGTGGAAAATTCTTCAAGAGATGGGAATACCAGACCACCTTACCTGCCTTATGAGAAATCTGTATGCAGATCAGTATGCAACAGTTAGAAGCAGACCTGGAACAATGGACTGGTTCTAAATCAGGAAAAGAGTACATCAAGGCTGTATATGCTCACCCTGCTTATTTAACTTATATGCAGAGTACATCATGAGAAACACTGGGCTGGAAGAAGCACAAGCTGGAATCAAGATTGCTGGGAGAAATATCAATAACCTCAGATATGCAGATGACACCACCCTTATGGCAGAAAGTGAAGGACTAAAGAGCCACTTGATGAAAGTGAAAGAGGAGAGTGAGAAAGCTGGCTTAAAACTCAACATTCAGAAAACTAAGATCATGGCATCTGGTCCCATCACTTCATGGCAAATAGATGGGGGAACAGTGGAAACAGTGACAGACTTTATTTTGGGGGGCTCCAAAATCACTGCAGATGGTGACTGCAGCCATGAAATTAAAAGACACTTGCTTCTTGGAAGAAAAGCTATGACCAACCTAGATAGCATATTAAAAAGCAGAGACATTACTTTGCCAACAAAGGTCCATCTAGTCAAAGCTATGGTTTTTCCAGTAGTCATGTATGGATGTGAGATTTGCACTATAAAGAAAGCTGAGTGCAGAAGAATTGATGCTTTTGAACTGTGGTGTTGGAGAAGACTCTTAAGAGTCCCTTAGACTGGAAGGAGATCCAACCAGTCCATCCAAAGGAAATCAGTCCTGAATATTCATTGGAAGGACTGATGCTGAAGCTGAAACTCCAATACTTTGGCCACCTGATCCGAAGAGTTGACTCATTTGAAAGGACCCTGATGCTGGGGAAGATTGAGGGCACGAGGAGAAGGGGACGACAGAGGATGAGATGGTTGGATGGCACCACAAACTCAATGGACATGGGTTTGGGTGAATTCTGGGAGTTAGTGATGGACAGGGAGGCCTGGCATGTTGCAGTCCATGGGGTCGCAAAGAGTTGGACACAACTGAACAAATGAACTGAACTGAACCACTAGTTTGAAGACCAAAAGTTTTAGAGTTTCAAAATTAGTTTTGTTTACAGACTCTTGGAGGGCACAAAAAAATCCTTGTTTGCACCAGGAGCCAGGAGAAAGAGCAGTATCCCCACAAGAGACTGAACCAGACTTGCTTGTGAGTATCCAGGAGTCTCTGGTGGAGGTGTGGTGGGTCAACAGTTTGGCCTTATGCCAAACAGGGAGGGAACACAGCCCAGCTTATCAACAGAAAATTGGATGAAAGATTTACTAAGCATGGCCCCACCCATCAGAACAAGACCCAGTTTGCCCCACAGTCAGTCTCTCAGGTCAGGAAGCTTCCATAAGCCTCTTATCCTTATCTGTCTGCATGCAGACAGAATGAAAACCACAATCACAGAAAACTAACCAAACTGATCACATGGACCACAGCCTTGTCTAACTCAGTGAAACTATGAGCCATGCCTTGTAGGGCCACCCAAGATGGACGGGTCATAGTGGAGACAAAATGTGGTCTGCTGGAGGAGGGAATGGCAAACCTCTTCAGTTTTCTTGCCTTGAGAAACCCATGAACAGTATGAGAAGACAAAAAAGAAAGGACACTGAAAGCTGAACTCTCCAGGTCAGTAGGTGCCCAATATGCTACTGGAGAAGAGTGGAGAAGTAACTCCAGAAAGAATGAAGGGATGGAGCCAAAGCGAAAATAATGCCCAGTTGTGGATGTGACTGGTGATGCAAGTAAAGTCTGATGCTGTAAAGAACAATATTGCATAGGAACTTGGAAGGTCCATGAATCAAGGGAAATTGAAAGTGGATATGGCAAGATTGAACATCAACATTTTAGAAATCAGTGAACTAAAATGGACAGGAATGGGAAATTTTAATTCAGATGACCATTATATCTACTACTGTGGGCAAGAATCCCTTAGAAGATATGGAGTAGCCCTCATAGTCAATGAGAGTCCAAAATGCAGTACTTAGGTGCAATCTCAAAAACAACAGAATGACCTCTGTTTGTTTCCAAGGCAAACCAATCAGTATCACAGTAAGTTAAGCCTATGCCAGGTCTATCAGTGCCACAAAGATTATAAGGTTTGCTTTCAATAATTTACTATCCTTATAGCTTCAAGATATGAACTCCTTTCTGGCACATGCATTGAAAACTCCTAAAATTTAAGAATAAATTTACATGTTTACAAATAATTTCAACAATCATTGCAGGTAGGATATTTAACTTTATGGTAACTTGTGACAGCACATTAGGAAACTAATATAGATTTTGATACTAGAAATGCAGTGCTGCTGTAACAAGTATCCAAAGATGTTGAAGTGGCTTTGGAACTGAGAGTGAGTAGAGGTTGGAAGAATGTTGACGAGCATGTAGAAAAATTCTAGATTGCCTTCAACAGACTATTAGTAGAAATCTGCACTTCAAGGACACCCCCAGTGGAGGTTTACAGACTATAGAAATGTGTACTTGGAGAGTGCTGCCGGAAAAAGTTGTGAAGGAAGTGAGGAATTCATTACTATAAACTGAAGGAAAGAGGATCCTTGCTATACGTGGAGCAGAAATCTTAGCAGAATTTTTCCTGAAGTTGTGTGGAAAGCAGAAAGAGTTAAAACGGAATTGGAATATATAATGAGATTTCCAAGCAAAGTTTTAAAGGTGCAGCTGGTTTCTTTTTGCTGCTTCTAGTAAAATGCTTAAATAGATAAAGTGAGACAACTATGAAGCAAAAAGGAAACATGTCTTGAAGTTTGGGGAATTCTCAGCCTGTCCTGACTGCAAGAAACACTAAAATTAGGAGACTATCAATGAAAGCTGGTTCTGGAAAGGACAAAGGTGTGGTTGGACAACCTTTTGCTGTAATAATATCTTAGAAAGATCGTATAAAGTATTTTCACTGAAAAAGCACTTTTATGAGATTCAGTATGTGACTCACAGAGCCGCCAATCAAGAAGAGAGTAGTAAGAGAATATGAGGGTATTGAACCCTCAGACATTCCAGCAAAAGCTAAAGTAGAGATTGGCTTTTCCAGGAAAGATCAGTAACCAAGCCAGAGGATGGAGCTTTAGTTGCCAAGAACAGAGCTGAGAAATGCAGAGGATTATTCCCGGGCTTGAAAACTGGTGGAGTTTGCCTGATTAAATTTCGAAATTGTTAGAACCAGATAAAATGACTTAATTATTTGGTTTTACAAGTACACAGATGAAGGAAAATTGTGTCTCAGGTTGGAGTCCTGTATCTGATTGAGATGGTTTAGATGACAAGATGTGGAACTTTTGAGTTGATAAGATTTCAATAAAATGTTGGTCTTGAAATTGATGTTTTAATGGAGTAAGACCTTTGGGGACCTTGGTATGGGATAAATATATTTAGCATGTATCAGACATGTATCCTTGAGGGCCAGAGGGTGGAATGTGATACACTAACTATCCACCAGAATACTTTAAAAAAATGACAATTTTTTTTAAATCAATTATGTTATTGAGATCTGGTCATCATATAACATTTTGTAAGTTTAAAGAGTCTAACTTGTTAGTTTGATGTATTTATATATTGCAATATGTTTATCACCATCAGTTCAGTTCAGTTCAGTCGCTCAGTCGTGTCCGACTCTTTGCGACCCCATGAATCACAGCACCCCAGGCCTCCCTGTCCATCACCAACTCCCAGAGTTCACTCAGACTCACGTCCATTGAGTCAGCGATGCCATCCAGCCATCTCATCCTCTGTCGTCCCCTTCTCCTCCTGCCCCCAACCCCTCCCAGCATCAGAGTCTTTTCCAATGAGTCAACTCTTCGCATGAGGTGGCCCAAGTACTGGAGTTTCAGCTTCAGCATCATTCCCTCCAAAGAAATCCCAGGGCTGATCTCCTTTAGAATGGACTGGTTGGATCTCCTTGCAGTCCAAGGGACTCTCAAGAGTCTTCTCCAACACCACAGTCAAAAGCATCAATTCTTGGTTTAACAAATACTTTAATCAGGTCATGTATCGTTTCATTTTTTTTTTTTTTGTGGTGAAAATAATTATGATAGTCTTTTAGAAACTTTGAAGTTTATAATACAGTGTTGTTAAAGGCAATCATTTTGCTGTACATTAAATCTCTAGAACTTGCTAATCAACTAGCTACAATCTCACGCCATTAAGCATCTTCCCAATTTCCCCACCATCCAGTCACTTAAAACAACCATTCTTCTCTCTGTTTTTACAAGTTCAGCTTTTTTATATTTCATATATGTGATATCATCAACATCATATAGTATTTTTCTTTCTCTGTTGGACTTAACTCACTTAGCATAATACCCTCAAGGTCAGTGTTTTTAATATTCATTTCTCTGATGACCATTGACGTTGAACACTTTTTCATACATTTATTGACCATTTGAATATCCTTATTCAGGAAGTACCTGTCCAAATCTCTTAACCATTTTAATATTAGACTATGTGCCTTTTAAAGGGCTTCCCAGGTGGCATAGTGGTAAATAATTTGCCTACCAATGCAGGAGATGTAGGAGATGTGAGTTCCATCCCTGGGTTGGGAAGATCCACTGGAGGAGGAAATGACAACCCACTCTAGTATTCTTGCCTGAAAAAATCACATGGACAGAGGAGACTGTTGGGCCGTAATGCATGAGGTCACAATGAGTCAAACATGACTGAATGACTGAGCATGCACACATGTGTCTTTTTAACTGATTTTTAGGAATCTTCATATATTTTAAGTAGAAGTTCTTTGTTGTTTGAGTGCATTAAAATATCTTTTTTTCCCATTCTATCACTTTATCACAATGTTTTTCAGAAGAACAGCTATTCTTATTTTTAATGTAATCTGATTTCTTAATCCATTTGTGTCCTATATAAGAAACATTTCTATGACCAAATAATGAGTACATCCTTACTCAGTTTTCTCCTAGAAAACCATCCTTCATATTTACCCTTTATATTTAGACTTGCAATTCATCTGACATCAAATTTTGTGAATGATGTGATGTAAGGGTCAAGTTTATTATATTTTCTACTTGGCTGTTCAGTTAACACAGTGCCATTTATTTACAAGGAAACAGAAAATACAAACAGCATTTTACCCATGATCTGCTTAAATATCTGTCTTGGCATTTTCCTGATGTGGGGTACCTTTCATGTATCAGTTGGCCATATGTGTATCTTCTTTGGAAAGATGACTCTACAGGTCCATTGTTTGTTTTTATGAGGCTATTTGTTTATGCTTCCTATTGGGTTGTATAAGTTCTTTAAGTGTTTTGGATATTAACCCTTTATCAGATATATAATTTGGAAATATTTTCTCCTTTGTAACTTTCCTTTTCATTTTGCTGACCTTTTCTTTTGCTGTGAAGAAACTGTCATTTGATGCAGTCTCATTTATTTTGCTGTGATTCTTGTGCTTTTGATGTTACATCCAGAAAATTGTTGCCAAGACCAACCTCAAGGAGCTTTCCCGTTATGTTTGCTTCTAAGAGTTTTATTGTTCCAGGTTTTATGTTTAAGTCTTTAATCTATTTTGAGTTAATTGTTCAGTGGTATAAAACAAGGGTCCAGTTTCATTCATCTGCATGTGCTGCCGATTTTCATAGTACCATTTGATGAAAGCATTATATTTTACTCAGTGGAATTCTTGGCTCCATTGTCACATACTAGCTGACTGTATATGTCAGGGTTTATTTCTGAGCTCTTGTTTCTCTTCCATTGGTCTATGTGTCTATTTTTTATTTTGTTTTATTGAGGTATAGTTGATTTACAATATTATGTTCATTTCTGAATACAGCAAAGAGATACATACATATATATATATCAGATTTTTTCCATTATATTATAGTTTATTACAAGATACTGAATATAGTTACCAGTGCTATACAGTATAACCTTGTTGTTTATCTCTTTTATATACAGCAATTTTACCTAGTAATTCCAAGCTCCTAATTTATTCCTCCCCTCCCTTTGGAAACCATAAGTACTTTTCTATGCCTGTGAGTTTGTTTCTATTTGTAAATAAATTTACTTGTGTCACTTTTTAGATTTTACATATTGTGATAACATGATATTTATCTTTCTCTGACTTTCTTCAGTTAGTATGATAGTCTATAGGCCCATACATGTTGCTGCAAATGGTATTATTTCATTTTTTTAAATGACTGAGTAATATCCTATTGTGTACATATACCACATCTTCTTTATCCATTCATCTGTCAGTGAACCCTTAGGTCCATGTCTTTGGTATTGTAAATACTGCTGTTATGAATATTGGGGTGCATGTACCTTTTCAAATTATGGTTTTCCCTGGTTATATTCCCAGTTATCCATAGTAATGGCACCAATTTTCATTGTTAGCAACATTGTATGAGTGTCCCCCACACCTTAAGAGTGTTCTCCACACCTTATCCAGCATTTATTATTTGTAGACTTTTTGATGATGGCCATTCAGACCAGTGTAAGGTGATACTACCACACTATTGCACTCATTTCACATACTAGTAAAGCAGTGCTCAAAATCCTTCAAACCAGGCTTCAGCAATATGAAAAACCGAGAACTTCCAGATGTACAAGCTGGGTTTAGAAAAAGCAGAGGAATCAGATTGCATACATTTGTTGGATCATAGAGAAAGCAAGGGAATTCCAGGAAGACATTTGATTCTGCTTCATTGACAACACTAAAGCCTTTGACAGTGTGGATCACAACAAACTGTGAAAAGTTCTTCAAGAGATAGAAATACCAGTCCACCATACTTGCCTCCTGAGAAACCTGTATGCAGGTCAAGAAGCAACAGTTAGAGTTGGACATAGAGCAATGAACTGGTTCAAAATTGGGAAAGGAGTACGTCAAGGCCGTATATTGTCACCCTGCTTGTTTACCTTCTATTCAGAGTACATCATGCATAGAAGTTAAATAAGCAGAGTGACAATATACAGCCTTGGGCTGGATAAATCTCAATCTGTAATCAAGGTTGCCAGGAGAAATATCAACAACCTCAGATATACACATGATATGACTCTCATGGCAGAAAGTGAAGAAGAACTTAAGAGCCCCTTGGTGAGGGTGAAAAGGAGAGTGAAAAATCTGGCTTAACACTCAACATTCAAAAAACTAAGATCATGGCATCCAGTCCCATCACGTCATGGCAAAGGGAAAAAGTGGAAACAGTGACAGATTTTATTTTCTTGGGCTCTAAAATCGCTATGGATGGTGACGGCAGCCATGAAATTAAAAGATGTTTGCTCCTTGGAAGGAAAGCTATGAGAAAACTGGACAGCATATTAAAAAGCAGAGACATTGCCAACAAAAGTTTTTATAGTCAAAACTATAGTTTTTCCAGTAGTCATGTATGAATCTGAAAGTTGGACCATAAAGAAGGCAGAGCCCTGTAGAACTGATGCTTTTGAACTGTGGTGCTAGAGAACTCGCATGAGAATCCCTTGGTCAGTAAGGACCAAGGACATTAAACCAGTCAATCCTAAAGGAAGTTTAGTTCAGTTCAGTTGCTCAGTCATGTCTGTTTCTTTGCAACCCCATGGGCTGCAGCATTCCAGGCTTTCCTGTCCATCACCAACTCTAAGAGCTTGCTCAAACTCATGTCCATCGAGTCGGTGATGCCATCTAACCATCTCATCCTAGGCCGTCCCCTTCTCCTCCTCCATTCAATCTTTCCCAGCATCAGGATCTTTTCCAATGAGTCAGTTCTTTGCATCAGGTGGCCAAAGTATTGGAGTTTCAGCTTCAGCATCAGTCCTTCCAATGAATATTCACGACTGATTTCCTTTAGGATGGACTGGTTGGATCTCCTTGCAGTCCAAGGGACTCTCAAGAGTCTTCTCCAACACCACAGTTCAAAAGCATCAATTCTTCAGCACTCAGCTTTCTTTATAGTCCAATTCCCACATCATACATGACTACTGGAAAAACCATAGCTTTGAGTGGACAGACCTTTGTTGGCAAAGTGATGTCTCTGCTTTTGAATATGCTATCTAGGTTGGTCATAGCTTTTTTTCCAAGAAGCAAGTGTCTTTTAATTTCATGGCTGCGGTACCATCTGCAGTGATTTTGGAGCCCAAATAAATAAAGTCTGTCACTGTTTCCATTGTTTCTCCATCTATTTGCCATGAAGTGATGGGAACAAATGCCATGATTTTAGTGTTTTGAATGCTGAGTTTTAAGCCAACTTTTTCACTCCCCTCTTTCATTTTCATCAAGAGGTCTTTAGTCCTTCACTTTCTGCCATAAGGGTGGTGTCATCTGAGTATCTAAGGTTATTGATATCTCTCCCGGCAATCTTGCTTCCAGCTTGTGCTTCATCCAGCCCGGCGTTTCACTTGATGTATTCTGCATATAAGTTAAATAAGGAGGGTGACAATATACAGCCTTGATGTACTCCTTTCCCAATTTGGAACCAGACTGTCTTTCCATGTCCATTTCTAGCTGTTGCTTTGGAAATCAACCCTGAATATTGATTGGAAGGACTGATGCTGAAGCTCTAATACTTTGGCCAGCTGATGCAAAGAGCCAACTCATTGAAAAAGACTCTGATGCTGGGAAAGATTGAAGGCAAAAGGAGGAAGGGGTAGCAGAGAATTAGACATTTAGGTAGCATCACCAACTCAATGAACATAAATCTGAGCAAACTCCAGGAGATACTGAAGGACAGGTAAGCCTGGTGTGCTATAGTGCATTAGATGGTAAAGAGTCGGACAGGAGTTAGAGACTGAACCACAACCCTCGCTATGTTTCAAACATGTCACCTGTTTTTATTTATTCCAACAGCTTTATACCTATCAAGGCTTTCTAAAGTGTCTGTCCCATTGCTTGACTTCTTCCCTTTCTTTATTTCCTACCTGGAGTTAATTCCTACTACTTGTAATTGTATTTGCCTATTATTTTTATAGTAAAGGTTTTTCTTCCCTTGTATCCTTTTTACCCTAATATCATAATTTTAGGTTTCTCTGCTATTTTCCTTCATAGCACACTTTACCCTTAAATAAGTATTTTGTGAAATGAATTTTTCTTGCTGAAGTGCCATGAAAATAATGATTATTTCTGCCCTCTTCATTGGTGTTAGTTTTCTTGATTTATACTGTGTTTGATACATCATAGAAATCAATAAATAAATATCAATTGAATGAAATAATAATGGATACCAAATGAATATATAAATGAATGCAAAGCAGTATCAAGACAAAACTATCGTGGAAATTCAGACAGCAAGTCCACTTTAGGCATCAACATGAAGAATCAAACCCAATGTGTAGAAAGCAGGCTAAACAATAAGTTGGAAATGGGAATGGCATTAAACTATGTAAGTCTGAGTTTGGAAATATTTTCTCAGATCTCTCTAAGAGAGATATGCAAATATGTTTTATAAGATACTTGGACCCCTAAGGGGAAGAGGGAAAGTAACTGAAAGCTAAATATAGGACAAAAAGAACATTCAAAGAAACTAACCATTAAAGAGTAAATAGTTTTAAAAATATTCTAAAGAGAGTTTCTCAAATTCATGAACTTCCACACACTTGACTAATTATTGTGTCTTTCATGCATTGGAGAAGGAAATGGCCACTCCAGTGTTCTTGCCTGGAGAATCCCAGGAACTGGGGAGCCTGATGGGCTGCCGTCTATGGGGTCGCACAGAGTCGGACACGACTGAAGCGACTTAGCAGCAGCAGCAGTCAAATATAATTGTGATATATCAAAGAGGAAAAACATAATATACAGGTATATATACTGCTAAAATTCTTCTAGTTCTAAATTTGCTAAGTCTTTGTTGTAATTTTCTACAATCACTAGTAGTGGTTCCACACCTCATTCATTATCATTAGCAAATGTAATTAGTGTGCTTTTTACTAGGGATTCTAGCTCATTAATAGAAATGTGCTGAACTCTTAATGACATGACAGACCATAAAGTCTATTTTGGAACAATTAGTGTCCATCAAATTTATGATTTGACAAATAAAGAGTATTAACCAATTGAAACAATGAGCCATAATGATAACAATTGAGTTTCTCTTTCTGGAATTTCAAATAAAAATTGCCTGTTTGTGATCTCCTTAGTTATATTTTTAGTAAAAATTTGAAATAACTCAGGAAGTGATAGGATATATTAGTGTATATTTATTCCTTAAAAAACTTGTAATGTATTCATCACCATAGACTTTGATGAGAAAAAACTTTACACAATATAGTATATTATATAGTATATATTATATTTCTAGTATATATATAATATATATTGCATTATATATATATATATATATACATATATATATATACATATATATACATATATAAAATCTCCTTTGGATCAAAGGATCTGAAAATTGCCATTGCCAATAAAGAGGGAGTATCAGAATTTGCATATATAACATTTAATACTTTCATGTAATAAATTATATTATATTAATGTTATATATTATAATATATATGTAAGTATAATATATATATATATACATATATATATGTGTATGTATATATATATACACATATATATATGTATATATATATATATATATATATATATACAGGCTTCCTGGTGGCTCATGCAGTAAAGAATCTGCCTGCAATGTAGGAGACAAATGCATCTCAAATATATAACTGTATTAGAAGCTGTTATATCTGCTATATATAGTGAATATAGCAATAATTTAAGAATTGGCAGCCCACAAAGGTTTCCAAGATTATTATTTTCTTACAAGTCATAGTTCAGACTGAAAACATAAATTTAAATGTAATTATATCTTGTGTTTTTGCCTATCTGTTCATCAGTAAGAACCCTTGAGAGGTCTTCCTAATGAAGAGCTGCAAAAACAGAGAAACAACAGGTAAAACTTCACAAACATTAAAGAATAAGGAAACAGTAGCAGTTTGACCTTTTTATGCTTGTTTTTCAATTATAATTTTACTGAAATTTACACACTTATTATATAATCAAGCTTATTCTGTTGAAATTATAGTAAATGTGTTTCAGGTGATTCTTATTCTATGTAGACAAAATACTGGTGTTTATACTACCTTTGTTTACCTACCTTTGTTAAGATATAAAATACTAAATGGCAAGAATTTTGGTTGAATCTCACATTCAGTGTATTTGTAGGCATTTTGCTTAATATGGAAATTTGCTTGATTTCTATTTGCAGGTTAATATAAAAATAGTGTAAAAGTGTGTTTTCAGCAAACTTAAGATAGATGTTACCTAGTCCAAATTTAGGCAAACAGTGAACTACTTCGAGGAGAAACCATCAATGCGCTTCTTAATATCTTCACCCAATTTAAGAAAAAAAATGAGTGGATAGAACTATATGCTTTTGAAAGTTGAAAGTATTATAACTATGTTAATTTTACATTTTCCATCTGGATATTTTAGCTATGAAACATCTTTTATTGCTCACCATATGTAATCATTTTATTTCCAAATTGTTCATTTGTCATTAGGGATATTTAAGTAGGAGGCGCTCTGTTTTTATAATCATTTCTGATCTACTGGATTAAAACAGAGATAGGTATTATTACATATTATATTTTTGAATTCTCCTTGTCCAATATCTAATTTTATTTGCAACAAATAATCCTATCTCTCTCTACCTCTGTTTGTTTATTTCTCTCTATCCTTCTCCTTCCTCCTTCCTTTCTATATACATGGGCATACCTCAGAGACATTGGAGGTTCAGTTCCAGATCACAGCAGTTAGCAAATATTGCAATAAAGCAAATTGCACACATTTTTTTGTTTGCCAGTGCATATGAAAGTTGTGTTTACAGTCTATTGTAGCCTATTAAGTGTGCAATAGCATTTTATTTTAAAAATGTACATACTTTAATTAAAAAGTACTTTATTGCAAAAAGATGCTAACCATCATCTGACAATGCAGGGTTGCCACAGGCCTCCAATTTGTAAACAACAACAAAAATACAGTATCAGCAAACTACAATAAATAAAAGTACAATAAAGTGAGGTATGACTGTATACACACACACACACACACACACACACACACATGCTAGTTACTGTTGCATAACAACTTATCTCAAAATTTAGCACCTTGAAACAATTGATATTGATTATCTCACACACTTTTACTGGTTTAGCTAGGTGTTTCTGGCTCTCGGTCTCTTACAAGGTTGTAGTCAAGTTGTTGGCCAGGTTGTAGCTATCTCAGGGTTTGATTTCACTTCCAAGCTCACTTGTGTGGCTGCTGGAAGGTCTGAGTTCCTCGCTGGCAGTTGACATGAGGCCGTCTTTCCTTGGCACATGGTTTTTCCATAGGGCTGCTCATAAATTGCAGCTTGTTTCTTTTCAGCCAAGTGACGAGAAATAGACTGATACTACATGTATGTGTAGGTGTGTGTGTGTGTGTGTGTGTGTGTGTATGTGTGTGTATTGACAGAGGGAACCTAAAATGGAGGTAGAACTGCGCCTTAGGGATATTGGGATCCTGAAAATGTATTGTTTGGGGATTTCTGGACAGTATCTCCTGACATTTCACTGGACAAGATGATGAGCCATTTGACCATTTTGATGTCTTCCTGCTTCCTGGGGAATGTGCTCTTGCTGAAGCCAAGTTCAGCTAGAGAGCAGAAAAAGATCCTATGTCCCCAAAGTCTGTTAATATTTCATATTAGGAGTATTTTCTTCATTTACTTCTGAAGGAGACAGCAAGATATAGTGACCCTAAGTAGTGCATAGCCCTCAATGGACAATATCCCACATAATCAAATGCCTTTTTAGGGATTCTGAGAGCTAAGGGAAGCTTCAGTGAGGTACTGCAATGAGGTACCTGCTCTGTGTCTCTTTCTCAGTTCTAGAAAATGTGGTGTTCTTAGCTAATATGCTATCCGTCTGTGTACATGTGAGTGTGTATCTATGTGTGCATCCATGCATGTGTCAATGAGTGTATGTATGTGTGTGTTTATGGTAGGCTTTGCAATTAGTGAATAACTTATCAGAAGCATAGAAATTTTTTCTGAAGTGATTAACAAATCTATTAATAAAATCTAATTATCTAAATGGTGATAATTCCAAGGACTAGATACCTTGAAAATCCTCTCATAAATGGTGATGTTGGGGAAGGAAAAAAAGAAATAGACTCTTAAACTCTTTCAATGTTTCTCACTTCTCATTAGTGAAGAAATAAGCAATCAACCTTTCCAAATATACAGAAAAAATAGTTATGATCAACTCATCTACATTCAAGTGTTTAAAACTCAATGATATCTGGATTATTAAAAAATAGCTGAGTAAATTATGTTGACAACTAGATATATTGAGTGAAATTCATGACCCCCCCAAAATGAGTTCACTTTTAACTCCATTTAAAGCAATGAAGAATTTAAAGCTCACTGTTTATATTTGCTAGATTTTTTTAAACAGTTCTTAAGACATGGGTGGAATTTAAGTTCTTATGAAATTCTGTTATTAACATATCATAGATAGAATGAATGTGTTTTTTTTTCCTATAAAGTTACCATAAATCAGTGTTATCATTTAGCTACTACATTTTCACACACTATTTTCCAAAATTCTATAGTATTGTTTTAAACTTATTTTTCTAAGAACACAGTAGATTGGAAACCAAGATAAATTAACTGATATTGTAAGCCACAAAAGAACCATGCTGAACTGACGTATAAGAAAACATACTTGTGGACATAGTGGGGGAGGGAGGTATGTTGGATGCTTTGTTGATGATTAATTTTTAAAAATAAGGATGGACTTCAAAAGAAAATTGTAAGCAAAAGGCAGAGAATAAAACAGAAATTAAATTCACAGTGAGGAGTATCATTCTCAATAAAGTCAGAAGTGACACTTGTGAAATTTGGGATTAAAATCAAAGTAGATTGGAAATGGTCAAACCGGAAATGGCAAGAGTGAACACTGGCATTTTAGGAATCAGTGAACTAATATGGGGTTAATGGTGTCATCCTCCAAGAGGGCTTATGTGATACCCAGGTCTGTTGCACCCAGAGCCCCTGCCCTTGCATCAGACCACTGCTGACCCATGCCTCCTCAAGAGACACTCAAACAGTTCTGTCTCAGTCTCCATGGGGTCTCTGGATCCTGTTTCTCACAAAGAATGTTTGAGCCCTCTGAGAGTCTCTGGTGGGTATGGGGTTTGATTCTAAAAGTGTTTCGCACCTCCAACCACCTTGCTGGGGCTTCTCCTTTGCCCTTGGATGTGGGATATTTCCTAAAAGTCACTTCAGGGCCACACACCTACTGCTCCAGAGCCTACTGTCTCAGTGGGGCTTCTCTGCCCTTGGATGGAGAGATAAGAAAACTTTCCTCAGTGACCAATGCAAAGAAATAGAGGAAAACAATAGAATGGGAAAGACTAGAGATCTCTTCAAGAGAATTAGAGATACAAGGGAACATTTCATGCAAAGATGGGCACAATAAAGGACACAAATGGTATGGACCTAACAGAAGCAGAATATATTAAGAAGAGGTGGCAAGAAAGCACAGAAGAACTAAACAAAAAAGATCTTCATGACCCAGATGATCACAATGGTGTGATCACTCACCTAGAGCCAGACATCCTGGAATGCAAAGTCAAGTGGGCGTTAGGAAGCATCACTATGAACAAAGCTCGTGGAGGTGATGGAATCCCAGTTGAGCTATTTCAAATCCTAAATGATGATGCTGTGAAAGTCTTGCACTCAATATGCCAGCAAATTTGAAAAACTCAGCAGTGGCCACAGGACTGGAAAAGGTCAGTTTTCATTCCAATCCCAAAGAAATATCAAATGCCAAAGAACGTTCAAACCTCTGCACAATTGCACTCATCTCACACGCTAGTAAAGTAATGCTCAAAATTATGCAAGCCAAGCTTCAACAGTATGTGACCCATGAATTTCTAGATGTTCAAGCTGGTTTTAGAAAAGACAGAGGAACTAGAAATCAAATTGCCAAAGTCCACTGTATCATCAAAAAAAAAAAAAAAACAAGAGAATTCCAGAAAAATGTCTACGTCTGTTTTATTGACTATGCCAAAGCCATTGACTGTGTGGATTGCAACAGACTGTGGAAAATTCTTCACTGATTTTCAAGGTGGAATACCAGACCACCTGAACTGCCTCCTGAGAAATCTGTATGCAGGTCAAGAAGCAACAGTTAGAAATGGACATGGAACAACAGACTAGTTCCCAAATAGGGAAAGGAATAAGTCTAGGCTGTATACTGTCACCCAGCTTATTTAACTTATATGCATAGTATATCATGAGAAATTCTGGGCTGGATGAAGCACAAGCTGGAATCAAGATTGCTGGGAGAAATATCAATAACCTCAGATATGCAGATAATACCACCTTTATGGCAGAAAGCAAAGAAGAACTAAAGAGCCTCTTGATGAAAGTGAAAGAGGAGAGTGAAAAAGTTGGCTTACAACTCAAAATTCAGAAAACTAAGATCACAGCATCTGGTCACATCACTTCATGGCAAAGAGATGGGGAAACCGTGGAAACAGTGACAGACTTTATTTTTCTTGGGCTCCAAAATCACTGCAGATGGTGACTGCAGCCATGAAATTAAAAGATGCTTGTTCCTTGGAAGAAAAGTTATGACCAAACTGCTGCTGCTGCTGCTAAGTTGCTTCAGTCGTGTCTGACTCTGAGCGACCCCATAGACAGCAGCCCACCAGGCTCCCCTGTCCCTGGGATTCTCCAGACAAGAACACTGGAGTGGGTTGCCATTTCCTTCTCCAAAATGTGAAAGTGAAATGTGAGAGTGAAGTCTCTCAGTCGTGTCTGACTCTTAGTGACTCCATGGACTGCAGCCTACCAGGCTCCTCCATCCATGGGATTTTCCAGGCAAGAGTACTGGAGTGGGTTACCACTGCCTTCTCCATGACCAAACTACACACCATATTAAAAAGCAAAGACATTACTTTGCCAACAAATGTCCGTCTAGTCAAGGCTAGGGCTTTTCCAGTGGTCATGGATGTGGATGTGAGTATGGATGTGAAAGTTGGAAAGCAGAGAAAAGAGGGATTGATGCTTTTGAACTGTGGTGTTGGAGAAGACCCTTGAAAGTCCCTTGGACTGCAAGGAGATCAAGCCAGTCCATCCTATAGGAAATCAGCCTTGAATATTCATTGGAAAGACTGATGCTGAAGCTGAAACTCCAATACTTTGGCTACCTGATGTGAAGAACTGACTCATTTGAAAAGATCCTGATCTGGGAAAGATTGAAGGCAGGAGGAGAAGGAGAAGACAAAAGATGAGATGGTTGGATGGAATCACTGACTCAATGGACATGAGCCTGAGTAAACTCCGGATAATGGACAGGGAAGCTTGGCGTGCTGCAGTCAATGGGGTTGCAAAGAGTCGGACATGACTGAGCAACTGAATTGAACTGAAGTGAACTAAAATGGACAGGAATGGGTAAATTTAATTCAGATGACCATTATATCTACTACTGTGGGCAAGAATGCCTTAGAAGGAATGGAATCATCCTCATAGTCAACAAAAGAGTCTGAAGTGTAGACCTTGGGTGCAATCTCAAAAATGACAGAAAGATCTATGTTTGTTTCCAAAGCAAAAAAGTTAATATCAGAGTAATCCAAGTCTATGCCCCAACCACTAATGCCAAAGAAGCTGAAGTTGAATGGTTCTATGATGACTTAAAAGACCTCTTAGAACTAACGCCCCAAAAAGATGTCCTTTTCATCTTACGGACTGGAATGAATAAGTAGGAAGTCAAGAGATACCTGGAGTAACAGGCAAGTTTGGCCTTGAAGTACAAAAGGAAGCAGGGAAAAGGCTAATTCAGTTTTGCCGGGAGAACACGTTGGTCATAGGAAACACCCTCTTCCAACAACACAACAGACGACTCTACACCTGGACATCACCAAATGGTCAATACCAAAATCAGATTGATTATATTCTTTGCATCTGAAGATGGAGAAGCTCTACACAGTCAGCAGAAACAAGACTGGGAGCTGACTGTGGCTCAGATTATGAACTTCTTATTGCAAAATTCAGACTTAAATGGAAGAAAATAAAGAAAACCATTAGACCATTCAGGTATGACCTAAATCAAACCCCTTACAATTATACAGTGGAAGTGACAAATAGATTCAAGGAAGGGATACGATCTGATAGATAGAGTGCCTGAAGATGTATGGACAGAGCTTCGTAACATTGTACAGCAGGTGGTGATCAAAAACATCCCCAAGAAGAAGAAATGCAAAAGGAAAAATGGTTGCCTGAGGAGGCCTTACAAACAGCTATGAAAAGAAGAGAAGCAAAAGGCAAAGGAGAAAAGAAAAGATATACCCATTTGAATGCAGAGTTCCAAAGAATAGCAAGGAGAGATACGAAAGCCTTCCTCAGTGATCAATGCAAAGAAATAGAGGAAAACAATAGAATGGGAAAGACTAGAGATCTCTTCAAGAAATTAGAGATATCAAGGGACTATTTCATGCAAATATGGGCTCAATAGGGGACAGAAATGGTATGGACTTAATAGAAGCAGAAGATATTAAGAAGAGTTTGCAAGAACACACAGAAGGACTATACAAAAAAGATCTTCATCACCCTGATAACCATGATGGTGTGATGACTCACCTAGAGCCAGACATCCTGAAGTGTGAATTCAAGGTGCCTTAGGGAGCATAACAAGAACAAAGTGGTGGTGATGGAATTCCAGCTGAGTTATTTCAAATCCTCAAAGATGATGCTGTGAAAGTGTTGCACTCAATATGCCAGCAAATTTGGATAACAGCAGTGGCCACAGGACTGGAAAAGGTCAGTTATCATTGCAATCCCAAATAAAGGCAATGCCAAAGAATGTTCAAATTATCACACATTTGAACTCACCTCACACACTAGCAAAGGAACACTAAAAATTCTCCAAGCTAGGCTTCAATAGTACCTGAACTGAGAACTTCCAGATGTTCAAGTTGGATTTAGAAAAGGCTGTGGAACCAGAGATCAAATTTCCTACATCCCTTGGATCATAGAAAGAGAATTCCAGATATACAATTACTTTTGCTTTACTGAACATGCTAAAGCCTTTGACTGTGTGGATCACAACAAACTGTGGAAAATTCTTCAAGAGATGGGAATTCCAGACCACCTGACCTGCCTCCTGAGAAATCTGTATGCAGGTCAAGAAGCAACACTTAGAACTGGACATGGAGCAAAGGACTGGTTTCAAATCAGGAAAGGAGTACGTCAAGGCTGTATATTGTCACCCTGCTTATTTAACTTACATGCAGAGTACATAATGAGAAATGCCAGGCCTGGATGAAGCACAAGGTGGAATAGAGATTGCCAGGAGAAATATCAATAACCTTAGATTTGCAGATGACACCACCCTTATGGCAGAAAGTGAAGAGGAACTAAAGAGCCTTTTGATGAAAGTGAAAGAAGAGAGTGAAAAAGTTGGCTTAAAGCTCAACATTCAGAAAACTAAGATCATGGCATCCAGTCCCATCACTTCATGGCAAATAGATGGGGAAACAGTGGAAACAGTGGCTGACTTTATTTCCTTTGGCTTCAAAATAACTACAATGGTGACTACAGCCATGAAATTTAAAGACACTTGCTCACTGGAATAAAAGCTATGACAAACCTGGTGGTGGTTTGGTTGCTAAGTCATGTCTGACTCTTGCGACCCGATGGACTATAACCTACCAGGCTCCCTTGTCCATGGGATTTTCCAGGCAAGTATACTGGAGTGGGTTGCCATTTCCTTCTCCAGGGGATCTTCCCAACCCAGGGATTGAACCCGGGTCTCCCACATTGCAGGCAGATTCTTTACTGACTGAGCTATGAGGGAAGCCCATGACAACTAGACAGTGTACTAAAAAGCAGACTTTGCCAACAAAGGTCCATGTAATCAAAGCTATGGTTTTTCCAGTAGTCATGTATGAATGTGAGAGTTGGACATGAAGAAAGCTGAGCACAGAAGAATTGATGCTTTTGAACTGTGGTATTGGAGAAGACTCTTGAGAGTCCCTTGGACTGCTAGGAGATCCAACCAGTCCATCCTAAAAGAAATCATTGCTGAATATTCATTGGAAGGACTGATGCTGAAGCTGAAACTCCAATACTTTGGCCACCTGATGTAAAGAACTGACTCCTTAGAAATGACCCTGATGCTGGGATAGATTGAAGGCAGGAGGAGAAGGGGATGTCAGAGGATGAGTTGGTTGGATGGCATCACTGACTCCATGGACATGAGTTTGAGCAAGCTCCAGGATTTGGTGATGGATAGAGAATCCTGTGTGCCACAGTCCATGGGGTCACAAAGATTTGGACGCAGCTGAGTGACTGAACTGAACTGAACTGAACTGATAAATAAAAGCACCAATTTTTCCACTTAGATTATTTTTTGAACAGCAGAAATGTATTGCATCACAGTCTGGAGGGTGTAAGTGTGAAATCATGGTGTCAGCCTAGACATGTTCTCACTGAGAGCTCTAAGGGAAAATCCTTTCTTGACTCTTCAAGCTTCTGGTGTTTCCTGTCAAGCTTTTGCGTTCCTAGACTCTTAGATGTATGATTCCAATCACAAGGCCTTTCCCCTCTGTTTCCATATCACCTTCTACTTGTGTATGATTGTGTTCATAACAGGTTCTCCTCTCTTATAAGGACCCTGCTCATACTAGATTAGGGGCCCTTCCTACTAGAGTATGACCTCATCTTAACTACAAGGACCCTATTTCCATGTAAGGTCACATCCTAGGTATTGGGAGTTACAACTCCAACATACCTTTTGGAGGGGGGAGACACCATTCAACTCATAACAATGGCTTTCTCTGTTTTTGCTTCTATAAGCATTAAAATGATAAAAATACTTGTGTGTACATATTTGTGTGTTCACATGGGTAAGTCTTTAAATAAGGTTTCAAAGAGGGATACTTGGGTCAAATAATATTTACCTTAATATATATCATACTGTTAAATTGTCTTCCCAAAAGGATTAATTCATTTGCTGTCCCTCAACAGTACATCTGAGAGCCTGTTTCCCTACATCCCTATGAACACTATTATATGATCTTATGTAGGGCAAAACATCTTAATAAAGAAGCAGGTAGAATAGTTTCCTCTTTTGGCTCTAAGGTAGCTTTGATTGTATCCTAAATCTTTCAAAATAAATTCTGCCAATTTCTTCCTATAATCCTTTCTTCCAAAGGGGCAAAAAAGCCTATCCCTTTGGTCTCAGTGTGAGACAGACTCATCCCTTCTTTGCTCTCCTTTCAATTTGTCATCTTGTGCCGGGGTCCAGCCCCGGCTGATCCAGGGAGTTCGAAGCGGGGACGGCATCGGCGAGGATCAGGATACAATAGCTTCAGTTAGATATTAATTAGAGATATAAAGACTAATAGAATGAGGATAGCTCAGCAGGAAAATTCAGTGGAGAAAAGAGGCTGAGTAGCTTGGTTTACACGGGAGACCAATAAAATTTCAAGACAAGAAGTTTGCACCACTTACGTAGGCCACAGGCGTCCTTCCGTTCTCCCGAAGGAGAGGAGACACTGAGGCCTCCCCGGTCGGATCTTAGAAGCCCAGGCATAATTAGTAAGCATGGTGGGTTCCACGCTCCGTTGGAGACTCAGCCAGAGTTTGAGAGAGAGAGAGACATGGGGAGACCAGTCTTTCAAGGAACTGATCCCAATTCTTTATTCTCCATGGTCTACTTTTATACACTTAGATGTTATGCAAAAGTCACACAGGATCAGCAGTCCTGAAGTCAGGTGCTTCATACAAATGTATACAGAGGTCTTAGGGGTGTTACATCATCTTCTGGCCAGGGGGCCTGCTGACAATTTATGACCGTCTCCTTGTGACAGCGGTCAGTCAACCAGGACACGTATTTCTCCAGGGGTGATTATTCTTAAAACAGACGCCACCCAAATAAAGTTACATTCCTATAGGGTGAGGGTGTAGTGGGTTTTAGTTAAGGAAAGAATTTACTTAGCCTAAGGTCTAACATGATTAATATCAAAGGTTAATACTTATTTCTTCTATATATTCATTAATGTGTGTAAGGGCAGGGGATGTGGAGACTTAGCAGTAAACATTGCTCAACAAATGAAAAACCCTTCACCAATACAATTTCTAATCAGCCCACTATACTTATACTAATAATTTTCTAACTTTTCTAAGGAACCTGTTTTTAGAAGGTTTAAAGCATCTCGTGCCTCTCACGGTTAGGAGGCTGTGAGCAATCACATGTGGCCAGACAAGTCTGTCAGGCAGGCTAGAGAACCTTCAGAGGAGTTTGTAAGTTTGGAACACTCCTGTCACGCCCAGGAATTATTATTAACTGGAGCTCTAAGTTAACTCCTTCTCCGAAAGAGGTGGTGGGGGACAGCCCCCCGTAAAGTCAGAGGTGTAGGTGAGAGCACAAAATAGTAAAGTAGGCAGGCTCTGGTTATGGGGGTAGATGCTCGAGGATTTCCAGGGGGACTCCTGAGGCTCAATCCTGCCTTTGCGTATGTCGAGCCTCCTTCCTCATGACCTTTGCCATGGGCGGAGTGCCTCACGCTGGCCCCCAACAATCTTGGCTACTGTCCCAGCCCCAAACTATTTCCTTCCTCAACTATAAAACAAATAAAGAAAAATTAAAAGACAATAGCAACAACAAACCTCCTGGATACATTAGTGAATGTTTTTCTCAGGTCTTTAGGTTCCGTGATCTAAAATATGATCTATAAAGAGTTACATTTCTTTAACAAAAACTCTTTAAAATGTTAATTACTATTTTAAATACTTCTAATAGTTTTGAATAATAGAGTTTAAAACTTGAAAACTTATAAGAGTATATGAAGTAATTGTAAAAAATTTGCATAACTTACAGTACTTGATTTCAAGACATACTTCTTTTAAAAACTGGAAATAGAACTGCCATATGACCCAGCAATCCCACTACTGGGCATACACACTGAGAAAACCAGAATTGAAAGAAACGTGTACCCCAATGTTCATCACAGCACTGTTTATAATAGCCAGGACATGGAAGCAACCTAGATGTCCATCAGCAGACAAATGATAAGAGAGCTGTGGTACATATACACAATGGAATATTACTCAGCCATTAAAAAGAATGCATTTAAATCAGTTCTAATGAGGTGGATGAAACTGGAGCCTATTATACAGAGTGAAGTAAGTCAGAAAGAAAAACACCAATACAGTATACTAATGCATTTATGTGGAATTTAGAAAGATGGTAATGATAACCCTGTATGTGAGACACCAAAAGAGACACAGTAGTATATAACAGTCTTTTGGACTCTGTGGGAGAGGGAGAGGGTGGGATTATTTGAGAAAATAGCATTGAAACATGTATATTATCATATGTGAAACAGATATCCAATCCAGGTTTGATGCATGAGAAAGGGTGCTCAGGGCTGGTGCACTGGGATGACCCAGAGGGATGGGATGGGGAGGGAGGTGGGAGGGAGGGTCAGGATAGGGAACACATGTACACCCATGGCTGATTCATGTCAATGTATGGCAAAAACCCAACAATATTGTAAAGTAATTAGCCTCCAATTAAAATATATTTTTAAAAAAAGACATACTATAAACTTCTGCAATCAAAACAGTATAATATTGACATAAGATTAGAACCATATCAGTGTAACAGAATAGAGAGCCCAGAAAAGACCCACATGGGTGTGGTTCCTTGATTTCTTGACAAAAGCACCAAAGCAATCCAGTAGTGAAGTAAATAGTCAAAGAAAGCTTGCTGGACAGCTGGATATCAATATGTTTAAAACCTTCAACCTCGGCCCCTCCTAACATCATAAAATTAATTTCCTGTGGATCACAGACCTAAATGTAAATGATAATATTATAAATTTTTATGAGAAAACACATGTTAATTGACCACTTATTATTTAATAAGTACCATGATAGGTACTTTTAATTTACAACTGCCTGAGTGATAGTAGGTGAGAAATAAATCAACAGGAACAAAATCTCAGCTACTCTAGCCAAGGATAAACAGTTACTGGCTTTGTAGAAAATATATGGGGGTATTTGCTTTTCAACCTGAAGGGGTTGTATCTTTCATTTTGGACCACGATAGCTTTCCCTATCAAAGGATTATAAAAATTCCTTCAGATGGCACAGCACGTGAAAACTGCTTTTTTTTTTTTCTAGTGAACTAGAGAATGTAGCATGTGTACATGAGGCACCAAGTTCTTAAAATAGAAAAGAAAAAAAAATATAGGTCCACATAGACAGAAACATATCAGGGACATATCATATATTAGTAGAGGGCTGGATAACAGAATTAGAATATCTGAGTGGAAGAGTCATCAACACAACACAGTTGAAAAAGACAAGAAACAAGTAATCAAGAGTGTATGATAAAAGAGACACAGCTTTTAGTCAAGGATCCTCAGTTGCTCCTTAATGAGGGGTAACAGTAAAGGTAAATGAACCCTTGGCTGGAAGATATTTACTCTTGCTATTCCTAAGAAAGGCAAGATTAAGTTACTTCTCTTTAATGGAGGTTTTATTGGTCAAAAAATATCCTTTGTTGTCTATAAATCTCTTAGTCAAACATGCCATTCAAATGTCATCCAACATGAATAAGTGAACTGGATGATCCTCTTATGACTTTTAATCAAGATTCTTATTCCTGGATAGAAGCACAGTAAATCATATACCTTCCAAATTTGTTTCTTTAAAAAGTGGATTATTTCATAATCTACTTAACTTACATGACCATTCTACAAGATGAATTTTTTACCCACAATTTACAGGAAAAAAATTAATTTCAGAAAGTATTATGCAGCTTCATCAAGAAAAGATTACCCATCAGATCAGATCAGATCAGATCAGTCGCTCAGTCGTGTCCGACTCTTTGTGACCCCATGAATCACAGCACACCAGGCCTCCCTGTCCATCACCAACTCCCGCAGTTCACACAGACTCACGTCCATCGAGTCAGTGATGCCATCCAGCCATCTCATCCTCTGTCGTCCCCTTCTCCTCCTGCCCCCAACCCCTCCCAGCATCAGAGTCTTTTCCAATGAGTCAACTCTTCGCATGAGGTGGCCAAAGTACTGGAGTTTCAGCTTTAGCATTATTCCTTCCAAAGAAATCCCAGGGTTGATCTCCTTCAGAATGGACTGGTTGGATCTCCTTGCAGTCCATAAGTAGTAGAAATAGGAAGTAAATATATAAATGGCATAGGTCTCTTTCCATACTAATTTTATCTAGATAGGCATCATATCTGTGAATGTTCTCTTAAACGCCTCATATTCACTTGCATGGGAACATATAAAACAAGTAACTACAATTAGAGTGGTGATGTAAACAATAGTTTTCAATAGTCCTTCTGTACCCAATCTCCTATCCATCCTTCCTCTACCAAGCCTGATTCCATCCTTGCCATCTTCTGTAGTCTTACTTAGTCCTGCTGTGTCAACTATTCCCCACCTCCCCAGCTCAGAAGCCTTGCTACAATCTCTTTCTAAAAATTTCTAAGCATTTGTTGATTCTTCCTCCAGTCTTTTGAAATGACATAAACTCAACTGTTTTTTTTTTTTTTTTTCAATACCAGGCTTTTGATTGTCAAGTGCCTTTTATCTAAGCAGGTCCCTGTATTAAAAATGAAAGTTCTGGCTTCCAAAATTATTTGTCCATGATCTAGGTTTGTAGTAAAGGATAAAAAAATGGAAATGTTTATGGAAATCTTATTTTTAAAATTTTTATGACAATATGATTTTTTTCAGATTAACTAGGAGAGAAGCTCACATATCTGGAAAAGCTGGAAAAATTGGTACAAATATTATTATTTCAAGTTTTCTAGGTAGCTTTTTTGTTTGACTTAGGTATATAGGGAAGAAACCAACCAAATAACAACTTTCTCTTTATAAAAGCAAAACTACTGTTTTTATCAGAAGATATAATAAAAATGTATTTATCACTGATAAATGAAAATATCCAATTTCATTCAGTTTTCCATAACTAGTGATTTAGTTAAACTTCTTTTCAGTGACACAGTGCATTGATTGAAGACTGTTATATATAACTCTCACTTGAGATATCTTTAAACCCCCTCCTGCTTTTCATGTCTAGACAAGTGTTACATGTAGGTGGGATCCATTTACATTTCTCCACTGGGGTTAGAGTTCAACTCTAGGGGTTAAGACAAACAATTATTATCAGTGAAAATTACTAAGTCCAACCACATAATTTATTTTAGATGGGCCTTTGTGGAATTAAATGATGGAAAAAAAGTTTGGTCATGTTTATGCTTGAATACAAATAATTAAACAATAATTGGACAACAAAATGCCATATCTTAAACTCATTAATATTATTATAAACTCATCTCTATTAAAATTGATATTTTAAACTGATGACTTAAACAAAAACACTAAATTCTTTTGGATATTTTCTTTACAGAATCTTAAAACTTGGATACTTTTCAAAATTTGCAGTTTGTGTCATTTTATACACCAGTATTACACCAAATTTTCTTTAATGCATAATGATAACATATCTTTATTATTTAATACTAATTTTTGCTTATAATTATCTTTGCCAGATGTGTGTTTTGATAGAGTGCTATCAGATTTCAGAAAATGACTGATGAAGGTATCAAAGTAATAAATTTGTATTGTTCAGCTAATTTTACATTTAATTTCCAGTGTTGAACAGGTGTTTCCAAATACAAAACTCTCATGTTTTAGGGTTTTTTTGGTTTCGTTTTTGTTTCTGATCTGCCATTCAATATCAGCTTCATCGCTTGATTAAGATTCTGAAACTAGTAAGCCAGAAGTTACATTTTTTCCCCATATTAGCAAAGGGAAATTAGCAAATTCATGAAAATTTAGAGAACATGTTTAGTGCATTGTTTTTGTTTTATACTAACATTTAAAAGATAAGTATAGCGAATAGAAATATTTATTACAGTATAGTTTTCATTCCAAAAATCATATTTGTGTCAGAGTGCTAAAATACAGTTGAGTTATCCAGTATAATAAATATATCTATTTTCCTTCAGACCATTAACTCAATGAAATTGATATTAATCATTATGTAGGAGTTTTAATTAATATTTTTTGGATTGTTATAAGACAACCTTCAATACAGTGTTCATAGCTCTGTGATGCCTGTTTCTTCATTCTGTTCATGATGTTGTCCTGCATCTTATAAAATAATCTATTTTTGTCACTGAAAGGCAAATCACATTTCTTTAGAAAGACTGAGAAGTCACAATGGCAAGTAAGTTGAAAGAACTAAAAAAGCCCAATACAAAGAGCTACTCTGTTTCTGAAACATACTGTTCTCTTTTGATTCAAAATGTAGGTACAGGCTTCACACCAGCACATGGTATGTTACCACTGTGAACAAAATTTTAGTTTATTCTGTGGATAAATTTTCAAGCTAGCAATACAGGTTAGCTAGGTTAAATATTAAATGGGTTAACATTTTGAAATCCATCAGACTCTTTCAGTTTTATAAAATTTTAGTTCAGCAGTGGTGCTTCTATCATTTACCTTTCTTAATATACTGTAAAGCAAACTAACCCCAAACTCAGTGGATTATAACAATAAGCTTTTATGTCTTGCTCATGCAACTGAGGCTTTTCTGGGGTCATCCTCCAAAGTACTGAGTTTCAGCTTTAGCATCATTCCTTCCAAAGAAATCCCAGGGCTGATCTCCTTCAGAATGGACTGGTTGATCTCCTTGCAGTCCAAGGACTCAAGAGTCTTCCAACACCACAGTTCAAAAGCATCACATTCTCAATTCTTGCACTCAGCCTTCTTCACAGTCCAACTCTCACATCCATACATGACCACAGGAAAAACCATAGCCCTGACTAGATGAACATATTTCTCCTGGCAATCTTGATTCCAGCTTGTGTTTCTTCCAGTCCAGCGTTTCCCATGATGTACTCTGCATATAAGTTAAATAAACAGGGTGACGATATACAGCCTTGACAAACTCCTTTTCCTATTTGAAACTAGTCTGTTGTTCCATGTCCAGTTCTAACTGTTGCTTCCTGACCTGCATACAAATTTCTCAAGAAGCAGATCAGGTGTTCTGGTATTCCCATCTCTTTCAGAATTGACTAAGAATCCTTCTCATTCCATGGCTTCTAATAATGAGCATCATTGCTCATTTATGCAACTGTGACTTGTTTGGGATTTGGGTGGTGTCCTCTGAGCCTGGCTCCAGGACTCACTGGGGTGAGGTCTGCTACACATGCCCTTAAATTCTTCAGAGACCAGCAAGCTATCTAGTCTGACTCTTTTCATGTCAATGGCAGAAGATCAAGAAGACAAGACCAAATGTCAAAGAACATTTCAATCCTCTCCTTTCATCATATCCGCTCACATTCCATTTGCCAAAGCATGACATATATTCAAGTCCACAAGGAGTTTGAGAGAAACTAGATAAAGTTGGGGATCATAAAGGAAGCATTTACAAAAAAGTCACAATGCCCCAGTTGTGACTAAGATTCAATATTTGAAAAAGTTCCATGCAGAGTAAGACTTTGTCATGTGTTCATAGCAATTTATAATTTATAAAAGATCTACATATGTAACATGTCATTTGATCCTTATTACAATTTACTAAGGTAGATTGGACTGGTACCATTGTATATAATTTTACAAATAATTAACTTAAGTACAAAATGGCCAGAATGTGGCAGTTAGGATTCAAATCTTCTCGGCCATTGCTTGTCTGCTATAGCACACTGAATTTTCAGTAGCAATTTCCAAAAAAACAATTTCCTAAGCAAACAGCAATAATGGTAAAGAATGGGGAAGTTTCCACAGAAAAGCTTGTTCCTTCCTTCGTTAGTTTGTATCACCATGTCTGGTTGAATTTCCAACAGCTTTTTTTTTTTTTTTTTTTCCTGCTAGTTTTATCCCATAGCAGTAGATACAGTCCTGGAATTTTCACACTCTCTCTTAAGGTTATCATCACATCCTGGTTTCTGGCTACTGATTTGTGTAGGTAACTACCATTCCATTTTGGCTATATATGAATTAACATGGTTTTCCTACTGGAATTCTTCCAGTAGATCTTTACAGTGTTTTCTACTTTTTAATAGCTAGAATGCATAGGTGGACACATCCAACTTTCTGGCTGCTTAATCTGAATAAATTTAGGACAGGATAATATTGGTGAATAATGTTGGCAAAGATAAAAGACTTTGTTTCAGATGCTTCCTCTCAATTTTTTTTTTAAATAGGCAAGATGACAAGAAACAGCTAAAAAGTAAATTTTTTAATAGTTCAAACCAATATCGAATATCTACTAAAATAATTTGCTTCCCAGAAAAGTATTTTAGCTTGTTCATATTGTTTGGAAGGACACATTTTTACTGTTTCCTTGTCTTACACAATTTACAGTTAGATTAGGAAACTATTTAGAGTCATATTATTTGACCTTTTTGCCACTTGAATGACTAGTATCTTTTTCTACTAAGCACAAAGAAAAATAGAAGTTCATATTTTACTGTACTGAAATTTTTTGCTGCATATGCCTTTCTTATATGCTTCATGTGGTGCTGACATTTTCATAAAATTATGCATTCAAGAATAAAATTATTCAAGCAATTTCTTCAACTCACTTATTAACCAGCTAAATTCTGATGGAGACATTCCTAAGAAATAGAGGAATTAGAGCTAATGTGTGTGAGTTGATAAAAATTCATGAGAGTTATGTATAGGCACATTTAAAGAGAAAATAATGCTAAAGGTGAATGGAAGCCACATTCAGGTGATGAGTAATTTTACAAATGTGAATGTCATGAACAGTTTAGCAAGGTAAGCCCCAGGATATCAACACATGAACGCTGAGGAAATGTGTCCCATTTGCTTGCCACTCTTACTTGTAATGGATTTTTCTAAGTGCATCCTGAAGGCTTCCACTGAAGAACACACTCAAGGAAACTTAAAATTTGTGGTTGCTTGAGCAGAATAATAAAAAAAAAAAAAATCCCATTGTAACTTCTGAAATGGAAGGTTAAGTAAATTTAAAGTGAGATCACTGCTTTATGCCATTGGTCTGAACATGATTTGGGGGGATTGGAGATAAGTGAAGCCTAAGGCTGATTTAGATGAATGACTCTTTGGAAGCTGAGCCTGAAGAAGTCGAATGAAATACCTAAGCAATAAAACTATAAAATGGCGCTGTGAAGTTATTTTGTTTTCCCTCCAAACTATCAAAGACTGAGAGGAAAAAAAATCTACTCAAGATACAAGGGATACCAATATGCCCATACTGGAAGTACACATAAATATATCGTCTCAGCCTGCTGATCAGCTTACTTCCAAGTGTATGGGGCAGTAAGTTTTCAGAGCATTTTGAAGCTGCTGTATGCTTTTTGGCTACAAATCTCAGCATTTTCCTTTTAATATATACTCTTCTATCATGCCATTTCAAGTATTTCTAGAAAAATTCTGTTTCTTAGAATAAAAATCATCTGCATTTAAAAATATTCCCCTTTCAGAATGCATTCTTTTCTTAGACATAGTTAATCATACAAAAGTCTTTCTCACATTGATGGCATCAAAATTCAGTGCTCAACGAAATGAATATTGAATACCTACCATATACAAAACGTTGTACTGTTTATTGCAAGGAATATGAAAAATGAAGGATACCTAATAGCTATTAATTTACTACGTATCAGGATAAATATAATACAAAATGCATTGTCTAGAATATTTCAATTAAATCTAACAACTTTCTTAATGTCAGGTACTGTTATGCTTCTTTATTTTATAGTCAGAAACCTAAAGTAACATCTTTTTTAATAGACTGTGTAAAAAGTAGAATCTAAGCCATCAAGGTCCAGAGTCAGCACTTTTAAATGATTTTAAGTTTTAGTTTACAACTAGTGAGGATGGTGGGTGAATAAGACAAAGACTCATAGCACAGGATGACTAGTACCAACTAAGGGTGTGAAAGTGAAAGAAAAGTGAAAGCAAAGTGGTTCAGTCATGTCCGACTCTTTGCGACCCCGTGGACTGTAGCCCACCAGGCTCCTCCATCCATGGGATTCTCCAGGCAAGAATACTGGAGTGGGTTGTCATTTCCTTCTCCAGGGGATCTTCCCAACCCAGGGATCGAACCCAGGTCTCCCACATTTAACCTTTAAGCCAACAGGGAAGTCCCTAAGGGTGTATTACTCAACAAATCAGACTCCTGAATAAGGTCATGTTGGTATCAAATAGCCAGAATAAAGTGGCCAAGTGCTGACATGCCAATTTAGCAGGAAATTCAGCTTTCTACAAAGGTTTCCATTTACAAATATTTCAAAGAATCAGCAGGTTTGCTTATACTTCCCACGCTCTTTCAGGCACCAGCTTCTACCTGCCAGAAGTGTGCCAATGGATAAGGCTGCTTTCTGCATCAACTAAACATCCCTCTATGTTCCAGTCATCTGTGCTCTGGCATAAATATCAGTCTTGGACAGTTATACTCTCTGATCACAGTGTAGAAGTCCTGGCCACAACACCAAGATGAGATTCTGAGCAAGCTGATGAGCCACACACCCTCTTATTGCATTCATGTCCACCATTTGTCACTAGGGTGTATCTCCCCTGCTTTTTCAAAATGGAAGTGATTTGATAAGTTACAATAGAACATATTTAGTTATGCCTAGTCAGCAGGACTCCACAGAAAACCTGACAGGGCTTCATTGATACAGTCCTTTAGTTTTAATATCATTTTGAATCTTCAGAAGGCATTTAGGCATTGTGTGTGTGTGTGTGTATGTTCAATTCACATGATGCACAGAGGTATCTAGGTAGGAAATTGATGCAGCAGGATTTCCCTAGTTGGCCTCCACACCAAAGGTAGCTCACATACTGAGCCCCCTATTTCATAGTTTATCTCTTCTTAACAGTGACCGCTGCCTCTTTTCCCAATTGGGTTTTGAAGAGTATTACCTCAGCTTTTCAGACATATTTAAATATTTTCAATTATGGTCTGTGGAAGAAGAGTTATGACCTTAATTAAGCGGTTTTAGTAAGACGTGCCCAGTGGCTGGGTGGTAAAGTATCCACCTGCCAATGCAGGAGATGAGGGTTCATTCCTTGATCTGGAAAGATTCCCTGGAGAAGGAAATGGCAACCCTCTCCAGTATCCTTGCCTGGAGAATTCCCTGGACAAAGGAGCCCGGTGGGCTACAGTCCATGGGGTCGCAAAGAGTCAGATATGACTTTAGTTCAGTTCAGTTGCTCAGTCGAGTCCGACATTTTTCAACCCCATGAATTGCAGCACACCAGGCCTCCCTGTCCATCACCAACTCCTGGAGTTCACTCAAACTCATGTCCATCAAGTCGATGATGCCATCTAGCCATCTCATCCTCTGTCGTCCCCTTCTCCTCCTGCCCCCAATTCCTCCCAGCATCAGAGTCTTTTCCAATGAGTCAACTCTTCGCAGAGTTTCAGCTTTAGCATCATTCCTTCCAAAGAAATCCCAGGGTTGACCTCCTTCAGAATGGACTGGTTGGATCTCCTTGCAGTCCAAGGGACTCTCAAGAGTCTTCTCCAACACCACAGTTCAGAAGCATCAATTCTTTGGCACTCAGCCTTCCTCACAGTCCAACTCTCACATCCATACATGACCACAGGAAGAACCATAGCCTTGACTAGACGAACCTTTGTTGGCAAAGTAATGTCTCTGCTTTTGAATATGCTATCTAGGTTGGTCATAACTTTCCTTCCAAGGAGTAAGCGTCTTTTAATTTCATGGCTCCAATCCCCATCTGTCGTGATTTTGGAGCCCAGAAAAATAAAGTCTGACACTGTTTTCACTGTTTCCCCATCTATTTCCCATGAAGTGATGGGACCAGATGCCATGATCTTCGTTTTCTGAATGTTGAGCTTTAAGCCAACTTTTCACTCTCCTCTTTCACTAGACATTACTTAGTGACTAAAGAACAACAGCACAGATCACAGTCTAGATAAGTTAACTAAGAATGTTTAAGGGTTGGAGCCAGGCATCAGTATTATTTTTTAATTGAAATTTAGTTTATTTGCAATGTTAATTGCAATAAAACTGTGTCTTATCCACTGGCACAGTTTGTGGTGTACAGCAAAGTGATTTATATATATATATCGGAGAAGGCAATGGCACCCCACTCCAGTGCTCTTTCTTGCTTGGAAAATCCTTGGACAGAGGAGCCTGGTAGGCTGCAGTACATGGTGTCGCTAAGAGTCGGACATGACTGAGCGACTTCACTTTCACTTTTTACTTTCATGCATTGGAGAAGGAAATGGCAACCCAGTCCAGTGTTTTTGCCTGGAGAATCCCAGGGACCAGGGAGCCTGGTCGGCTGCCGTCTCTGGGGTCCAACAGAGTTGGACACGTCTGAAGTGACTTAGCAGTATGTGTATATATATATATATATATATACATACACACACACACTCACAGACTCTCATTCTTTTTCATATTTTCCCATTTTTCCATTATGGTTTATTATAGCATATTGAATATAGTTCCTTGTGCTATGCAGGAGGACCTTGTTGTTTTTCTATTTTATATGTAATAGTCTATATCTGCTCATCTCAAACTCCTACTAATTTATCCCTCCCCCAGCCACTTTCCTTTTTGGTAACCATAAATTTGTGTTCTATGTCTGTGAGTCTCTTTCTATTTTGCAAGTAAGTTCATTTGTATCTTTTTATTTTTTTTAGATTCCACATATAAGCAATATCATATGATGTGATATTTGTCTTTTTCTGGCTTACTTCACTATGATATCTCTAGGACCAACTATGTTGCTGTGAATGGCATTATTTCATTCTGTTTTATGGCTGAGTAATATTCCTGACCTGTATGCAGGTCAGGAAGCAACAGTTAGAACTGGACTTAAAACAACAGACTGGTTCCAAATAGGAAAAGGAGTACGTCAAGGCTGTATATTGTCACCCGGCTTATTTACCTTATATGCAGAGTACATCATGAGAAATGCTGGGCTGGAGGAAGCACAAGCTGGAATCAAGATTGCCGGGAGAAATATCAATAACCTCAGATATGCAGATGACACCACCCTTATGGCAGAAAGTGAAGAGGAACTCAAAAGCCTCTTGATGAAAGTGAAAGTGGAGAGTGAAAAAATTGGCTTAAAGCTCAACATTCAGAAAACAAAGATCATGGCATCCGGTCCCATCACTTCATGGGAAATAGATGGGGAAACAGTGTCAGAGTTTATTTTTCTGGGCTCCAAAATCACGACAGATGGGGATTGGAGCCATGAAATTAAAAGACGCTTACTCCTTGGAAGGAAAGTTATGACCAACCTAGATAGCATATTCAAAAGCAGAGACATTACTTTGCCAACAAAGGTCTGTCTAGTCAAGGCTATGGTTTTTCCTGTGGTCATGTATGGATGTGCGAGTTGGATGTGAAGAAGGCTGAACACCAAAGAATTGATGCTTTTGAACTGTGGTGTTGGAGAAGACTATTGAGAGTCCCTTGGACTGCAAGGAGATCCAACCAGTCCATTTTGAAGGAGATCAACCCTGGGATTTCTTTGGAAGGAATGATGCTAAAGCTGAAACTCTAGTACTTTGGCCACTTCATGCGAAGAGTTGACTCATTGGAAAAGACTCTGATGCTGGGAGGGATTGGGGGCAGGAGGAGAAGGGGACGACAGAGGATGAGATGGCTAGATGGCATCACTGACTCGATGGACATGAGTCTGAGTGAACTCCGGGAGTTGGTGATGGACAGGGAGGCCTGGCATGCTGCGATTCATGGGGTCGCAAACAGTCGGACATGACTGAGTGACTGAACTGAACTGAACTGAACTGAATATTCCATTGTATATATGTATCACATTTTCTTTATACATTCATCTGTTGATGATCCCTAGGTTGCTTCCATATCCTGGCTGTTATAAATAGTGCTGCTATGAACATTGGGACGCATGTATCTTTTGAATTAGAGTTTTCTCCAGATATATGCCGAGGAGTGGGATTGCAGGAGCATATGGTAGGTCTATTTTTAGTTTTTTGATGAACCTCCATACTGTTCTCCACAGTGGCTGCAGCAATTTACATTCCCACAAACAGTGTAGGTGGCTTCCCTTTCCTCCACACCCTCTCCAGCATTTATTGTTTGCAGACTTTTTGATGATGCCCATTCTGACTGGTGTGAGCTGAAAACTCAGTATAGTTTTCATTTGTAGTTCTGTGATAATTAGCCATGTTGCACATCTTTTCATGCTAGGCATCAGTATTTTTAAAGATATACAAGGGATACTATTGTGTAGATAAGTTTGAAAACCATAATACTTAGCCATATTTCCCCAGAAAAAATTAGTCTATGCCAATGTAAATGTGTAGGTGCAAATGTTGATCATATTTACTTATGGCATAAGGACTAAAATTCATCTCTCTCTCTATCATCTATGTTATATGTAGGATGGCATTTGATTTTAACTGTCAACAGCATAGGGCTTCCCTTGTGACTCAGCTGGTAAAGAATCCACCTGCAATGCGGGAGACCTAGGTTTGATCCCTGGGTTGGGAAGATCTCCTGGAGAAGGGAAAGGCTACCTACTCCAGTATTCTGGTCTGGAGAACTCCACGGACTGTCCATGGGATCACAAAGAGTTGGACACGACTGAGTGACTTTCACTTTCACTTTCATCAACAGCATAAAAACTTCAGGGTTTGTGAAAATAACCTGTTTAATTAATAAAGAACTAGAAGGATTCCAAGAAGGATATTTTACCCTATTTATTGACTCCTCAAAGACTTCCTGCAGAAGGAAAGAATTGAATATATATTTGAACATGGCTAGGATTTCCATCTTCAGTCACCCTAGTACAGTTTATTGGGTATTGTTTGTTTTTTATTTATAGCCTAGTATTTATTTTAACACTTTATTTCAGATTTCAAAGGCTGAGAATTAGTGGAGGAGACCCTAACAAAACCTAATTACCATCCCATTTTTTTAGAGTGTTAAGGGCTCACTACTGGGCTAATGGATACACACACACATTTTCAGCAAGCCAGCATAAAGGACTGTCTGTGTTAGGTGTTCCTCGGGGAGCAAGTGGCTGCAACAAATCAGAGGCAGAAGTATTTCCTTCAAGAGAAGCAGTCATAACAAGAGCAAAATCAAAATAGCTCAGCTTCCTCTAGAAACAGCAAACAGAAAACCCACTAGATGTATGAAAAGATTCTACAGGTCAGATGTAAGAAACCTCATGGAATTTTCAGAGTAAATACTTCTTTCTAAAAGTGAAAGACCAGTGTTAGACTCTCAGCATGGAGGTCATTGCCTCCTAGTACTTAAGATGCACTCAATAAATATTTGTTGAAGTGAGTAGGGTTTTGATATAGATTTGCAGCAAGAGAGGAAAAGAGAGAGGAACAAAGGAAGGAATAGGGAGGGAAGCAGGGAGAGAGAGAATTTTAGATAATATTTCTTTTTCATTCATTTTCCTAGGCAGTTGGGTCAAGGTAGCAATTTTCATCTCTTGATCCCCACGCTGTAGCCTATTATTGGAAACATAAAAAAAAAAAAAAAAAAAAAAAATTCTTCTTGAATAAATTCCTAAATAAAAATCTATGAATTTCATGAAACTAGTACTTACTAACCCAAAGAAAAGACACTTGTCGATCAAGAATGATAGCATGAATGTGAAAAGTTTAAGATATTTAAAAATATTGTGGAGGCAGTGGAGACCATTGTACACTATGGGGTCCTCAATTGTATTCTACTGGGGGTTCACCATCCAACCAAACACCCACAGAGGATTTCATTTGAGTAAGCAAATATGGTATGTATTAAAGTAATTTTTGAAAGTCTTTAAGGTATTCCTTATGGCCATATATGCACACATATATGGTCAACATTGGTAAATATTTTATGAACATGTGAAAGTGTGCTTAAAAACCTACTGTGAATTCCACTGAAGCATGAATAAAATCAAACTTGGTATAGTACCTAAGTAATTGATGCTTTTGAACTGTGGTGCTGGAGAAGACTCTTGCAAGTCCCTTGGACTGCAAGGAGATCCAACCAGTCCATTCTGAAGGAGATCAGCCCTGGGATTTCTTTGGAAGGAATGATGCTGAAGCTGAAACTCCAGTACTTTGGCCACCTCATGCGAAGAGTTGCCTCGTTGGAAAAGACTCTGATGCTGGGAGGGACTGGGGGCAGGAGGAGAAGGGGACGACAGAGGATGAGATGGCTGGATGGCATCATCAACTCGATGGACATGAGTTTGAGTGAACTCCGGGAGTTGGTGATGGACAGGGAGGCCTGGTGTGCTGCAGTTCATGGGGTCACAAAGAGTCAGACTCGACTGAGCAACTGAACGGAACTGAAGAACTATATGTACTATTTCTTGCCTGTGTCTCAGGTTGTGTTTACTCTTTCTCTTTAATTAATCTTTTTATTGAAGTGTAATTGACTTATGCTTCAGTTAAAAATATTCGACGTATAAGAGCTTCCCAGGTGGCTCAGTGGTAAAGAATTCAGCTACCAATGCAGTAGACGCAGGTGACAAGAGTTTGATCCCTGGGTCAGGAAGATCACCTGGGGGAGAAAATGGGAACCCACTCCAATATTCTTGCAGAGAAAATCCCACAGACAGAGGAGTCTGGTAGGCTACAGTCCATGGGGTCACAAAGAGTCAGATACACCTGAGCAATTCAGCATGAATTCAACCAACCTACAACACAGTGTTATTTCTGGGTGCACAACACAACATAGTGACTCAATATTTACAGGTTTTATTCTCTTGAATAAAGACTCTGAGACAGTTTAGTGTTCAATATGTTAATTAAGGAACACAATTGAGATTATCACCTGTAGAAAGGAACAGAAAAAAAGCAAGATTAAACAGAGGGAGAAACAGAGCTCTGATACAAGCCTGACACTCAGTCAATCCCATGGGATCCTCCAGACACTATATCCAGTCTTCAGAGTTGTCTTGCATTGAGCTGAAATGATTTGGCCTTTGTACACATGTCTTGATATGATATAAAAGATGGGACCACCTTGAGAAAGGGATGTGTTGAGTGGGGCAGCTCTCTGCCTCTGAAGTGACCCCTGAAAGGGTTGAGAACAAAAGGCTTTCCTCCCCTGATTCCTTGCTTTCCCCAAACACTGGCTTTCCATCCAATTCTGCTAAGGGTCCGATTATGCTTTATTGCATTTATTGGGTTTCTTTGTGGCTCGGATGGTAAAGAATCTGCCTGCAATGCTAGAAACCTGGGTTCGATCCCTAGATCAGGAAGATCCCTGGAGAAGGGAATGGCAACCCACTGCAGTATTCTTGCCTGGAGAATTCCATGGACAGAGGAACCTGGCAGGCTACCATCCATGGGATTGCAAAGAGTAGGACACGATTGAGTGACTAACACTTTCACTTTCACCTATGTCTTAGATCATGCTTTATGTAGGTTTGTTTTGTTTTGTTTTGTTTTGCTTTGTCTTCCCAGTTTGAAAGTAAGCTACCTGAGGGCACTGAGCTTGCCAATTTTGTCACCGAATTTTCCCTATTCCTCAGTGTAGGCATTTTATATATCTTTATTGAATGAATTAATCTTCAGTTGACTTTGCTTATTACATTCATATCTTTTAATGTCTTTTCTTACACTTTCTATACTTGATAGGTCAGATTTTATAAGGAGTATGATAAAGGCCACAGCCATAATGGAGGTTCATCAAATTTTCCTTTTATTTCTAGGAGGATTGTTTCTTCTGTATTTCACAGTTATTTCCTTTGTCACATAAAACTCTATTACTGCTATAAGTAATTCACACATCATTTTTTATGGTACCAAAATATTTTTTGTCATATTTAATGCATTTGGCTTTTAATTTCACTCTTCCTGATACTGAATTTGTTACATCGATGTTCCTGATGTATCTTTGTAAATGACCTACAACTATCTGAAAGTGTGTAGGATTTTCTCTCAACTTAGAACTCTGGAATATGTTCAATTAGAAAGGTTAAATTTTCTTCAGTTCAGAGGCATTTCTCTATGTATATATTCAACATATATGCACTAAAAGATACATACATGATGGTAATACAGTCACACAGACTTGAAGACAAATATTGTGATCCAAACAGTGAAAGTGAAAGTTGCTCAGTCATGTCTGACTCTTTGCAATCCCATGGACTATACAGTCCATGGAATTCTGGAGTGGATAGCTTTTCCCTTCTCCAGGGGCTCTTCCCAACCCAGGGATCAACCCAGGTCTCCCACATTGCAGGCAGATTCTTTTCCGGCTGAGCCACAAGGGAAGCCCAAAAATACTGGAGTGGGTAGTCTATCCCTTTTCCAGCAGATCTTCCTGACCCAGGAATCGAACTGGGGTCTCCTGCCTTGCAGGTGGATTCAATCCAAACAGTCTGTAGTTATTAGGTTGTCCTGTGAACAAGAAAGAAATGTTCATGGGCCAAAGAACTCAACAGTCATTTCTCCAAAGAAGACATACAGATGACTAACAAACACATGTAAAGATGCTCAACATCACTCATTATTAGAGAAATGCAAATCAAAACCACAATGAGGTACCATCTCGTGCTGGTCAGAATGGCTGCTATCCAAAAGTCTACAAACAATAAATGCTGGAGAGGGTGTGGAGGAAAGGGAACCCTCTTACACAGTTGGTGGGAATGCAAACTAATACAGCCACTAAGGAGAACAGTGTGGAGGTTCCTTAATAAACTGGAAATAGAACTGCCATACGACCCAGAAATCCCACTTCTGGGCATACACACTGAGGAAACCAGAATTGAAAGAGACACGTGTACCCAAATGTTCACCTCAGCACTGTTTATAATAGGCAGGACATGGAAGCAACTTAGATGTCTGTCGGTAGATGAATGGATAAGAAAGTTGTGGTAATATACACAATGAAATGTTATTCAGCACTATAAACAGCACATTTGAATCAGTTCTAATGAGGTGGATGAAACTGGAGCCTATTATACAGAGTGAAGTAAGTCAGAAAGAAAAACACCAATGCAGTATATTAATGCATATAAATGGAATTTAGAATGACAGCAACAACAACCCTATACATGAGATAGCAAAAGAGACACAGATATAAAGAACAGACTTTTAGACTCTGTGGGAGAAGGTGAAGGTGGGATGATTTGAGAGAACAGTATTGAAACATGTATATTACCATGTGTGAAATAGATGATCAGCCCAAGTTTGATGCATGAAACAGGGCACTCAAAGCCGGTGCACTGGGCCAACCCAGAGAGATGGGATGGGGAGGGAGATGGGAGGCAGGTTTGGGATAGTGGACACGTACACCTGTGGCTGATTCGTGTCAATATAGCAAAAACCACCACAATATTGTAAAATAATTAGCCTCCAATTAAAGTAAATTAATTAATTTTTTTAAAAGAAAGAAATTTTCAGATGTGGTGAAAAAAAAAAAAACCTCTTTATTTCTTTCCTGGCATTGTTACTCAGTTATATTCCAGCTAGCCAAAATAAGATTCACATGAAGATTTTAAGAATGAGAAGGAAAGGCATGGAATTAAAGGAATGATTGTATTGTATACTTTGAACCACTAAAAAAAATTAGGTGTTTATTACATTTTATGTAAGCATAAAAACAATATAAAAAGTCACAAGGGAAAAGACTGATATATTTGAATAACAGCAGTGAACCTGTAAGCTTTTGTGTTATAAAATCATAAATCCATATGTAAAACTAGGATCTGTTTGGAGCAAAGAGTTCAATATAAGTGTTGGAAGATAAAATTGAAGAAACCTTCTGAAAGGACAGAATAAATACTTTATGAAATTGAATAATAAAAGAAGTAGTAAAGATAATAATAGCTAATACAAATATAGCACTTCATATGTACAGGCCCATTCTAAGTACTTTTCATTAACCTATCAATTCTCTTTACTCATTTAATTGAAGCTCCAGATTAGGGAAGCAAAGACAATTTTGAAGGAAATAACACAAGAAGTTTTCTATTACTGAAAGATACATTTTCCATCAAGTACTTAAAAGTAATAAGATCCAAAGCAAAGCACACCCATATTTTACTGTACTTGCTCCAGATTTTTTTAAAGAAATAAAGCATGACTTGAAATTCCTGATTATCCATCTTCAAACTCATTTCTCTCCATCATTCTTCCTTTCTCAGAATAAACCACCACCTGGATTTAGTGGTACAAAATCAGAGTCATGATTTTATGCTACGATTAAGGAAATATTTATCCCCAAGCAATTGATTTCCTTTTTTCTATTTGGATGTAAATTCCTTATTTCTGTAATTTTCTACAACTTCTGTATTTTGTTCAATATTGTATTCTTGAGTTTTATCGATGCCAAGAATTTTAATACTTGCTTGTAAATTTTAAATACTTAGGCTGAAAGCAAATTGCCCTGAAAAGATTTGTGTTTGTTTCTTCCTGGTGCTTCAGCAGTGGCATCAGGCTAAAATTATTTATTCTTTCTTTTGCTCTGTCTCTCTCTCTCTCATTGAGAATTCTTGAATCACTTAAATAGTGAAAAAATTGAGCTCCAACCTCTTTAGAAGGCAGGCTTGTGATTTTAATTTAAATGGGAAAATGTCTAACCTCTTACCTATCTGTACTCTGAGCCCAAGCCAAGACAGAGAAACTTCTTTGCCATGTGCCTGTGACAGAATTTTTTGACCTACATTTTGTTGAGTGAGTAGTCTTTGAAAATTTTGGCTTTATTTATTGCTTCCATTTGCCATTTCTATGAACCATAGGATGATTTCCTTTCCTTTGGGTTTAAAAAATCTGCAAAACCACATCATGAAGTCATTGGACTCAATCTTCTCTCTAGTTTTTTTTGTTTGTTTGTTTAATCTTATTGAAGTATAGGTGATTTACAATGTTGTCTTTAATGTCTGCTGTATAGCAAAATGCAAAATGACTCAGACGTGTGTGTGTGTGTGTGTGTGCACGTGTGTGTGTATACATTCTTTTTAGTATTAATTTTCATTATGATTTATCACAGGGCATTAAATAGTGTTCCCTATAGGACCTTATAGGACATCCCTGTAGCTCTAATGGTAAAGAATCTGCGTGCAAGGTAGCAGACCAGGGTTTGATCCCTGGGTCGGGAAGATCTCTGGAGAAGGGAATGGCAATCCACTCCAGTATTCTTCCTGGAGAATCCCATGGATAGAGAAGCCTGGTGGGCTACTGTCCACAGGATCTCAAAGAGTTGGACATGACTGAGTGACTAAACCATCACTGAGTGAGTAAACCACTTATTCATTCCATATATAATCGTTTGCATCTGCTGGTCCCAAACTCCCAATCGTTCCCTCCCCCATTCTCCCTCTCCCTTGGCAACCACAAGTCTCTTTTTCATATCTTTGAGTCTGCTTTTGTTTCATAGATAGATTCATTTGAGTTATATTATTGAGTCTACAGGAGAAGGCAATGGCACTCCACTCCAGTACTCTTGCCTGGAAAATCCCATGGATGGAGGAGCCTGGTAGGCTGCAGTCCATGGGGTCACTAAGAGTTGGGCACGACTGAGCGACTTTACTTTCACTTTTCACTTTCATGCATTGGAGAAGGAAATGGCAACCCACTCCAGTGTTCTTGCCTGGAGAATCCCAGGGATGGGGGAGCCTGGTGGGCTTCCGTCTATGGGGTCGCACAGAGTTGGACACGACTGAAGCGACTTAGCAGCAGCAGCAGCAGTCGCAGCATAGAGTTTACATATAAGTGATATCATATAGTATTTGTCTTTCTCTCTGACTTACTTCACTTAGTATGATAATCTCTAGGTCCATCCATGTTGCTGCAAATGGCATTATTTCATTTTTTTAAAAGGCTGAGTAACATTGCATTGTATGTACATACTACGTCTTCTTTATCCATTCATCTGTCAATGGAAATTAAAATTGTTTCCATGTCTTGGTTATTTGTAAATAGTGCTGCTATGAACATAGTGGTAGATGTATCTTTTGAACTGGTAGGTTTTTGTCTGTTTATATGCCTAGTAGTGGGATTGCTGGATCATATGGCAACTCTATTTTTAGTTTTTTGAGTGAACTCCATACTGTTTTTCATAATAGCTGCACCAATTTACATTCTTACCAACAGTGTAGAAGTGTTCCCTTTTCTCCACACCCTCTCCAGAATTTATTATCTGTAGAATTAATGATAACCATTTTGACTGGTGTGAAGTGGTACCTCATTGTTGTTTTGATTTGCATATCTCTAATAATTAGTTATGATGAACATCTTTTCATGTGCCTATTGGACACCTGTATGTTTTCTTTGGAGAAATGTCTATTGAGGCCTGCTGCCCATTTTTTGATTGGGTTGTTTGATTTTTTGTTCTTGAGTTATATCACCTGTTTGTATTGAACACATTTTGGAAATTAAGCCCTTGTCATCACCTCATTTGCAAATATTTTCTCTCAGTCTGTAGGTTGTCTTTTGTTTTGTTACTGGCTTCTTTTGCTATGCAAAAGCTTATGAATTTGTTTAGGTCCCATTTGTTAACTTTTGTTTTTATTTCTATTGCCTTGGAAGACTGACCTAAGAAAACATTAGTATGATTTGTGTCAGTGAGTATTTTGCCTATATTCTCTTTCAGAGTTTTATGGTGTCTTATCTTATATTTAAGTCTTTAAGTCATCTCGAGTTTATTTTTGCATATCATATGAGGGTCTGTTTCAACTTCATTGATTTATATGCAGCTAACTTTCCCAACACCACATACTGAAGAGACAGTCTTTTCTCCATTGTATATTCTTGCCTCCTTTGTCAAAGATTAATCATCCATATGTGTGTGGGTTTGAGAAGGATCAGTATAAGTTCTTTATAAATTTGGTAGAATTTGCCTGTGAAGCCATCTGATACTGGACTTGTTTGTAGGGAGGTTTTGTTTTGTTTTATTACAGATTCTATGTCTATTCAACTATTCTCTTTTATTTTTGTATTTCTTCAGTGTCAGTTGTTATTTCTACTTTTTATTTTTCATTTTGTTTATTTAGATTTTCTCTCTTCTTGATAAACCTGGCCAGAGGATTGTCAATTTTGTTTACCCTTTCAAAGAAGTAGCTCTTTGTTTTATTGATTTTTTTTCTATTTTTGAATCTCTTTTATTTCCTCTCTGACCTTTATTATCTCTTTCTATCAGCTGACTTCACTTTTTGTTTTTCTTCTTTATTCTGATTCTTTTAGGTGGTGGATTAGATTGTTTATTTGAGATGTTTCTTGTTTCTTAAGGAAGGCCTGACTCACTGTGAACTTCCTGCTATGAACTGTTTTTGCTGCATCCCAAACATTTTGTATTGTGTTTTCATTATCATTTGCCTCAAAGTATTTTTTTAATTTTATTTTATTTTTAAACTTTACAATATTGTATTAGTTTTGCCAAATATTGAAATGAATCCGCCACAGGTACACCTGTGTTCCCCATCCTGAACCCTCCTCCCTCCCCATACCCTCCCTCTGGGTCGTCCCAGTGCACCAGCCCCAAGTATCCAGTATCGTGCATCGAACCTGGACTGGCGACTCGTTTCATACATGATATTATACATGTTTCAATGCCATTCTCCCAAATCTTCCCACCCTCTCCCTCTCCCACAGAGTCCATAAGACTGATCTATACATCGGTGTCTCTTTTGCTGTCTCGTACACAGGGTTATTGTTACCATCTTTCCAAATTCCATATATATGTGTTAGTATACTGTTTTGGTGTTTTTCTTTCTGGCTTACTTCATTCTGTATAATAGGTTCCAGTTTAATCCATCTCATTAGAACTGATTCAAATGTATTCTTTTTAATGGCTGAGTAATACTCCACTGTGTATATGTACCACAGCTTTCTTATCCATTCATCTGCTGATGGGCATCTAGGTTGCTTCCATGTCCTGGCTATTATAAACAATGCTGTGATGAACATTGGGGTACACGTGTCTCTTTCCCTTCTGGTTCAAAGTATTTTTTTAATTTCTTCTTTGAGCTCATTATTGACTGTTTGTTTGTTTGTTTTTGTATCATGTTATTTAACCTCCATGTAATTTTTTTCTTGCTTCTTTTTCTGTGATTGATTTCTAGTTTTATGCCACCATGGTTAGAAAATATGCTTGAAGTAATATCTTTACTCTTAAATCTGTTGAGACTTGTTGTGTGCCTTAGTATGTGGTTAATCCTAGAGAATGTTCCATGTGCACTTGAAAAGAATGTATTCTGCTTTTTGGGGGATGTACATCCTGTAAAATATCAATTAGGTCTCACTGTTCTATTTTATCAGTTAGCATCACTATTGTCCAATTGATTTTTTGTCTCAAAGATCTGTTCATTCATGTGAGTGGGATGTTAAAGTCTCCTATTATTGTATTCCCATCAATTTCTACCTTTCTGTCTATTTTCTGTATAATGGGTGCTCTTATGTTGGGTGCATATATATGGATGAGCTCTCACCAGTTTTCATTTCCTTCAAAAATGCCCATTTCTGGATGATTTGTGGTAGAGGAGATTTCTATATTACTAAAAAATGGAGTTAGAAGATACCCCCAGACTTGCATTTATCTATTCATCTGGTTCCATGTGACTTCTTCCATTGTAATAAATTTTGCTAGTAATCCCTTACTAAAATCGGGATGAAATATTTCAGTTGAGATTCCAAAGAATGGAGTCAACAACATTCTTTGCTAATTAATAATTTTGTTGTCTATTAAGCATTTTAAATTTAGTATCTATATGAAGGAAGATGTGAGAATATGATGTTGTTTTGTTGTTTTTTCAAGTCAAATTTTTCAATCGTTTAGTGTTAGCTATAGATGGATACCAAACAGAACTCACTCACCCTAGGAAAAAAAAAATTTGCCCAGCTGCTGCAATCACAGTCAGCAGACAGACCCCTACCGTCAGGTGCTTCACAGTTTGCATTCGTTGCTGAGAAGTCCCTTAACCAACGCCCCATTCTTCCCTGAGCAGCACATATCTGGTATAAAGGCCTGGCCATTTCTGCCAAACTCAGCAAACTAGGCAGTCTTTACTGCAGAGCTTCCTGCTGAGATGACTGAGAATGGTCAGGCCATCACAGTTTTTCTCCCCACGTCCATCTTGTTTCCTCTCTCTTCCCTTCATAGACATTTATTTGTAATAAACGTTTCATCTGAAACACTGTTCCAGCATCTATTTCTGAAGAAACCAAGCTATGACAGTTGTTTAGGCAATTTCTTCTTCACTACTTCTTTTCTTTTTTAAATTTAATTGGAGGCTAATTACTTTACAATATTGTAGTGGTTTGCGCCATACATTGACATGAATCAGCCATGGGTGTGCATATGTTCCCCATCCTGAACCCCGCTCCCACCTTCCCCCCCATCCCATCCCTCAGGGTCATCCCAGTGCAGCCAGCTCATGTATACGGTCATGCCTGACTCTCTTGCTACCACATGGACTGTAGCCTGCCAACTCCTCTGTCCACGAAATTTTCTAATAAAGAATACTGGAGTGGGTTGCCATTTCCTTCTCTAGGGGAGCTTCCTGAACCAGGGGTCAAACCCACATCTTCTGTGTCTCCTTGCATTGGCAGGTGGATTCTTCCCTGATAATTTTTAAAGAACACTTGGCAGATCTCTTCAAATCTTTTACCTTGTCTTTAAAACAATAATATAAATAACAGAGATATATTTTTTCTAAGACTTCAGAAAAGGTTTCTTTCCCATATGATCCCTGTTTCTTTTACTTTTCCATCTACTATTGTCAGTTGAGGAGCTATAAGTATCTCTAGTTTAGATATAAATTTAAAGACATTAATATTTTGATTAAAAATACCCAGGAGCCACCCACTGAAAATAGGAAATAAAAATTTGAAGTTCCATTCTTTCCAAATTCATGGAGAATACTCCTGCTACCAGAACTCTTCCAAATTATCCCCATCCATTAGGGATTCATTTATAAAGAACTATACTTACCAGGGGGCTTCCCTGGTGGCTCAGATGGTAAGAATCTGTCTGCAATGCAGGAGACCTGGGTTTGATCCCTGTGTCAGAAAGATTTCTGGAGAAGAGAATGGCTACCCACTCCAGTATTCTTGCCTGGAGAATCCCATGGACAAAGGAGTCTGGTGGGCTATAGTCCATGGGGTTGCAAAGAATCAGACATGACTGAGACTAAGTAACTTATTGATACTTACCAGAATATCATTAATCATAACCAGTTCATACCCATGATATGGCTTCCTGAACAACTATGTGTGTGATGAATACAGGTAGAACATAGTGGGCCAATCCATAATTCCTCAAATATTAGCCTTTGACAGATAAATAATTTCATAGTGTTCTAATTTTTATTGAAGCCAAATAAAACAGTGAGGAAAGCAAGGCCAATGTAGCTCCCTAGTACCTTCCAAAGAATAACAAGGAGAGATAAGAAAGCCTACCTAAGTAATCAATGCAAAGAAATAGAGGAAAACAATAGAATGGAAAAGACGAGAGATCTCTTCAAGAAAATTAGAGATACCAAGGGAATATTTCACGCAAAGATGGGCACACTAAAGGACAGAAATGGTATGTACCTAAGAGAAGCAGAAGATATATAAAAAAGATGACAAGTATACACAGAAGAACTATACAAAAAAGATCTTCATGACCCACATAACCATGATGTTATGATCACTCAGCTAGAGCCAGACATCCTGGAGTCCAAAGTCAAGTGGGTCTTAGGAAGCATCACTACAAACAAAGCTAGTGGAGGTGATGGAATTCCAGCTGAGCTATTTCAAATCCTAAAGGATGAGGATTAGATGGTTAGATGGCATCACTGACTTGATGGACATGAGTTGAGCAGGCTACAGGAGTTTGTTATGGACAAGGAAGCCTAGGATGCTGCTGTCCATGGAGTCACAAAGAGTCAGACATGACCGAACAACTGAACTAAACTGAGTACCTATTTTTAGTACCAATTTATTTGCTTCACAGTCCTTGATGTTAGTATTTCTTCTGAATCCTTGTTATTAACCACCTCATTCCTTCTCTTTTCCTTTTTTTTTTCTATATTCTTGTAAGTATTTTAGTCAGAAGTTATGAATATGGAAGTCAGAAACTGCTGGACAAATTCTAGTTGAATAGGTTTCAGGATTTTAGGGTCCTTGAAACCATCTACATCCCTCAATGATATTATGCAGAGAAACCAAAGCAGATTTCACTTTAATCTGATATAAAAACTTATTTTCCTGAAGTAGAATTTTTCAAAAGTAGAAACAGGTCATTTCAGTATTGTACTATGTTTTGTTTATTTATATTCTGAAAATTATTTTAAAATTTTCTTTCCCAAAGTTGACTGTAAAGTCATAGGAACAAGTGGGAGAGAGGGTGACTCATTTTCTTACTCTTAAATAAGTTGAGGAAAACCTAATCAACTTGCTTTGAGTAGAGTCCTCACTTCTCACTTTTATTCCTACTTTTCCAAGTATTAGCATTATTATTTATAATATGCTTCACTAGCTCTAATATTTTGAAAAATAAGCAAAACACAAAGCCATTGATTGAAACTCATAATTAAGAAAGAAATTAAAAAAAAAAAAAAACCCTCCTGCTCATATGGGTTCCAAAACTTATATGGCCTATGTACATTTAATAATACTGTGAAAGCCTATGTTCTACTATTTTCCTCTCTTTGGAAGTTGCTCTTAATACTATAATTTTATCTAAGTCTACCTTAAGTCCTTTTTGATGAAAAAGAGACTCCAGAATAGATTCTGTACCAATCATCACGCTGAGAAAAATCAATGATGCTTTCTAACTACTTAGAGTGCCCGTTTTCATTTCTTCAGTGAAACTAAATTGTAAACCTACACTCTCCCTGATCTTCCCTGTTCTATCATAAACATCTTAGTTCAGAAGGAAAAAGAAGTAAAACCTTGCAAGACAAACCAGTTATCAGAACCATTCAGTTATGCTCATACTTGCATTAGATAAATGGAAATTATAACTGGTGAGACCATCACATACTAAAGTGTTTACCCAAATGAAATGGAAAATATGCATGTAGCATGGGAAATAAAACTAATTCCCAGCAGCAGTGGAACAAAATTACTTATGCATTAGTAGCAGACATTATAAATTGCATATTTCATCATGATTCTTAACCATAATGCCAAAGTGTTACCACCCATGCTTAGTTTTTACTACATGCAATTTTGCATTTTTCTTCTAATATTAATTTTGGAAGCCAGTTCAATGCAAGAGGCACAGCTTACATTTTGACCTGGGATTTGTGTTTAAAATAGTTTTCTTCCATATAATTAATTTGAATGTAAAATCATACCAAAACTTAAAAGATGTGCAAAGGAAGTTATTGTAATTTATCAGTAATTATGTATCTTGTGCATGCAAATACTAGAGCAACAAAGCTATAAAGTCACAGATGTGTTAATATTATAGATGGATTCATAGGTAGAAAACTAGATAGATAGAAAAGTTAGAACTTTGAGGGACCATTTAAAATATGTAGTTGTACTTTTTTATTCACAAATCTGATTATATTAATTTTCTCAAAGATTTAATAAAACAAAGAATTGAAATAATATTTAAATACTTATATTAGTCAGATCCCAGGAAGGAAAAGAAATCTCTCACCACGTAGTTAATAGCAAATATTTAACATTTTAGAAGAGACAAAAATACAAAGAAAAAACATTAAATAACCCAGGATTTTTAATATCAGGAAGTGGTTAGCCTCCTAGGGAAGGAGGGATAAAGGGGTAAGCACACACAAAAATTAACTCAAAATGAATTCAAAAGTTAAATGTAAGACCTGAAACCATAAAACTCCTGGAAGGAAACAAATGGATAAAGCTCCTTGACATTGGTCTTGGAAATGATATTTTGAATATGACTCCAAAAGCGCCTAAGCAAAAGTGAACAAGTAGAGTTACATCAAACTGCTTCTGCACAGAAAGAGGAAAAAAAAAATTAACAAAATGAAAAGGCAGCCTACAGAATGAAAGAAAATATTTGCAAGCTGCATGGCTGAAAAAGTGAAAGTGAAAGTCGCTCAGTCATGTCTGACTTTTTGCAACCCCATGGACTATACAGTCCATGGAATTCTCTAGGCCAGAATACTGGAGTAGGTAGCCTTTCCCTTCTCCAGGGGATCTTCCCAATCCAAGGATCAAACCCAGGTCTCCTGCATTGCATTCTTTACCAGCTGAGCCACCAGGGAAGCCCCAGAATACCGGAGTGTGTAGCCTCTCCCCTCTCCAGCAGATCTTCCCCACCCAGGAATTGAACCGGGGTCCCCTGCATTGCAGACGGACTCTGATAAAAGGTCAATATCAAAAAAATATAAAGAATTCATACAACTGAATAGCAAAATCATCATTATCCAATTTTAAAATGGGCAAAGTACCTGAATAGATTTTTTTTTTCAAAGAAGATATGTAAATAGCCAAAAGATACCTGAAAAGTGCTCAATATCACTACAAATCATCAAGAAAATGTAAGTGAAAACCACAATGAGATATCCCCTCATACCTGTTAAAATGACTCTTAGCAAGAATATAAAAGGTAATAAGTTCTAGCAAGGATGTGAAAAAGGGAACACTTATGCATTTTTGATGAGAGGTAAACTGTTACAGCCTCTATGGAAAACAGTATATTTTTCGAGGTTCCTCAAAAAATTAAAAATAGAACTACCATATGGTCAGAAAATCGATGTCTCATATCAAATAGACAGTAGTGCCGGTTTAGTCGTTAAGTTGTGTCCTACTCTTGTGACCCCATGGACTGTAGCCCACCAGGCTCCTCTGTCCATGGGATTTTCCAGGCAGGAATACTGGAGTGAGTAGCCATTTCCTTCTCCAGGGGATCTTCCTGACCCAGTGATTGAACTCTCCTCTCCTGCATTGGCAGGCAGGTTCTTCACTGGTGAGTCACCAGGGAAGCATGAGGGAAACGCATGAAGGTGGTCACGCTTTCAGTGATTAAGATGAATAATTTCTAGAGATCTTACATTTAGCACGATGATTATATTTAGCAATACCATATTGTGTACTTGAAAGTTTTTAAGAGAATATATCTTAGAAGTTCTTAAAACACACACACACACTCACGATAAATTTTAGGGTAATGGATATGTACCATATTTTGGTAATCATTTTGCAACATATTTGTATATCAAATCATCACATTATATACCTTACATATTCACAATGTTATGTGTAAATTATATCTAAATGAAGCCAGAATATTTTTGTAAATAAAAAATAAAAACGTAAGATTAAGAAATGCTGTTAAAGTAACACAGCTGGGCTGACAGGTATGAACTAAAACCATGAATGAAAATCTTTTCTCTAAAAGTTGGAATCACAAAGGAAACATGTTACAGAAGCAACAACTTCATGGAGACACTGCTTAATCAGATAGAGACGGTGTAAATACTCTGACTTCTTTCTCCCTCCTTTCTTCCAAATTGGTCGAGTCTAACAGAAATCATTTTGTCAAGGGAACCTGGGAAATGTAGTTTTCAGGGTCAGTATCAGCTAGTGCAAGACAGATCAGAGGAAAGACAATAATGGGTATGAGGGCAAAGAGGATGTTTTTCAGTTTTTCAGTCCTTAAAAACATGACAGGGGCACATAATCAATAGGAAATCTCAGGAGATCATAGATAGAAACTACAATTAACCCGAGAAAAAGTTCATATAACAACTATAAATGTTCAGTAAAGTATTACGGACAGTAGGTTGTAACCACCATTTGATTTCTAATGGTATTGATATAGAGGGCTTTTTGTCACTGGAAATTTATTTCATGCAAAATGGAAGAGAGAGAAAGACGAGATTTTTTTTTTTTTTTTTGATAAATATGGCTGGAAAGGAGTCATTTTCCTACTCAAATGGCAAGATTTCCTAAGGAGAAAAAAACAATGGCTCATGCTGAGACTTGGAATGAAAACCACAGAGTGACTAAAGCCTGGGTGTAATTACAGATAGTCTAGGAAAAGCATGAAAAATGGATAAGAGACAGTGAATTCCATTTATAAAGTTTACTTCTATGCCAGAGCTCTCTTAAATGATTCGAGGGGGCTTCAAGCAAAACCTCTATAAAACAAAAGAATATACTCTGAATATTTTCTCCAAGGAAAAGAATAATAAAAATATTTGAAATATGAGAACTTATTTGATTTGCTATGAATGTATATAAAATTTAACTCTTGACATTTGGATAAGGAAAACCAAATATGACATAGTGACATAGTTCTTATAATCAGAATCGACAAACTTACCAATTATTCACTGGACTTAAAAGTATTACTGGATCTAAAGTCCTAAAAGTTCTCAACAGAGCTATATCTACAAAGCATTTTTTGATAAAGAGTACATTGACTACAATAATATTGAATAGCAACGTAAAAAGTATATACCATAGCAGTCTTTTTTATCATTAATTATAAAGAATCTGTTCAGTTCAGTTCAGTTCAGTTCAGTTCAGTTCAGTTCATTTCAGTTGCTCAGTCATGTCTGACTCTTTGCGAACCCATGAACTGCAGCATGCCAGGCCTCCCTGTGCATCACCAAATCCCGGAGTCCACCCAAACCCATGTCCACTGAGTCAGTGATGCCATCCAACCATCTCAGACTCTGTTGTCCCCTTCTCCTCCTGCCCTCAATCTTTCCCAGCATCAGGATCTTCTCCAATGAGTCAGCTCTTCGCATCAGGTGGCCAAAGTATTGGAATTTCAGCTTTAGCATCAGTCCTTCCAGTGAACACTCAGGACTGATCTCCTTTAGGATGGACTGGTTGGATCTCCTTGCAGTCCAAGGGACTCTCAAGAGTCTTCTCCAACACCACAGTTCAAAAGTATCAATTCTTCAGTGCTCAGCTTTCTTTATAGTCCAACTCTCACATCCATACTTGACCACTGGAAAAACCATAGCTTTGACTAGACAGACCTTTGTTGGCAAAGTAATGTCTCTGCTTTTGAATATGCTATCTAGGTTGGTCATAACTTTCCTTCCCAGGAATAAGCGTCTTCTAATTACATGGCTGCAATCATCAACTGCAGTGATTTTGGAGCCCAGAAAAATAAAGTCTGACACTGTTTCCACTGTTGCCCCATCTATTTGCCATGAAGTGATGGGGCCAGATGCCATGATCTTAGTTTTCGGAAAGTTGAGCTTTAAGCCAAATTTTTCACTCTATTTCACTTTCATCAAGAGGCTCTTTAGTTCTTCTTCATTTTCTGCCATAAGGGTGGTGTCATCTGCATATCTGAGGTTATTGGCATTTCTCCCGGCAATCTTGATTCCAGCTTGCGCTTCCTCCAGCCCAGCGTTTCTCATGATGTACTCTGCATATAAGTTAAATAAGTAGGGTGATAATATACAGCCTTGACATACTCCTTTTCCTATTTGGAACCAGTCTGTTGTTCCATGTCCAGTTCTAGCTGTTGCTTCCTGACCTGCATACAGATTTTCAAGAGGCATGTAAGGTGGTCTGGTATTCCCATCTCTTTCAGAATTTTCCACAGTTTATTGTGATCCACACAGCCAAAGGCTTTGGCATAGTCAATAAAGCAGAAATAGATGTTTTTCTGGAACTCTCTTGCTTTTTCCATGATCCAGCGGATGTTGGCAATTTGATCTCTGGTTCCTCTGCCTTTTCTAAAACCAGCTTTAACATCTGGAAGTTCATGGTTCACATAGTGCTGAAGCCTGGCTTGGAGAATTTTGAGCATTACTTTACTAGTGTGTGAGATGAGTGCAATTGTGCAGTAGTTTGAGCATTCTTTGGCATTGCCTTTCTTTGGGATTGGAATGAAAACTGACCTTTTCCAGTTCTGTGGCCACTGCTGAGTTTCCAAATTTGCTGGCATATTGAGTGCAGCACTTTCACAGCACCATCTTTCAGGATTTGAAATAGCTCAACTAGAATTCTATCACCTCCATGAGCTTTGTTCATAGTGATGCTTCCTAAGGACCACTTGACTTCACATTCCCGGATTTCTGGCTCTAGGTGAGTGATCACAAAATCATGATTATCTGGGTCATGAAGATCTTTTTTGTACAGTTCTTCTGTGTATTCTTGCCACCACTTCTTAATATCTTCTGCTTCTATTAGGTCCCTACCATTTCAGTCCTTTATTGAGCCCATCTTTGCATGAAATGTTCCTTTAGTATCTCTAATTTTCTTGAAGAGATCTCTAGTCTTTCCCATTCTATTGTTTTCCTCTATTTCTTTGCATTGATCACCGAGGAAGGGTTTCTAATATCTTCTTGCTATTCTTTGGAACTCTGCATTCAAACGGGTATATCTTTCCTTTTCTCCTTTGTTTTTCACTTCTCTTCTTCTCACAGCTATTTGTAAGGCCTCCTCAGACAGCCATTTTGCTTTTTTGCATTTCCTTTTCTTGAGGATGGTCTTGATTCCTATCTCCTGTACAATTCACAAGCCTCTATCCATAGCTCACAGACACTCTGTCTATCAGATCTAGCCCCTTAAATCTATTTCTCACTTCCACTGTATAGTCATAAGGGATTTGATTTAGGTCATACCTGAATGGTCTAGTGGTTTTCTCCACTTTCTTCAATTTCAGTCTGAATTTGGCAGTAATGAGTTCATGATCTGAGCCACAGTCAGTTCCTGGTCTTATTTTTGCTGACAGTATAGAGCTTCTCCATCTTTGGCTGCAAAGAATATAATCAATCTGATTTTGGTATCGACTATCTGGTGATGTCCATGTGTAGAGTCTTCTCTTGTGTTGTTGGAAGAGTGTGTTTGCTATGACCAGTGCGTTCTATTGGCAGAACTATATTAACCTTTGCCCTCCTTCATTCTGTACTCTAAGGCCAAATTTGCCTGTTACTCCAGGTGTTTCTTGACTTCCTACTTTTGCATTCCAGTCTCCTATAGTGAAAAGGACATCTTTTTTGGGTGTTATTTCTAAAACGTCTTGTAGGTCTTCATAGAACCTTTCAACTTCAGCTTCTTCAGTGTTACTGGTTGGGACATAGACTTGGATTACCGTGATATTGAATGGTTTGCCTTTGAAACGAACAAAGATCATTCTGTCGTTTTTCAGATTGCATCCAACTACTGCATTTCAGACTCTTTTGTTGACTATGATGGCTACTCCATTTCTTTTAAGGGGTTTCTGCCCACAGTAGTAGATATAATGGTCATCTGTGTTATATTCATCCATTCCAGTCCATCTTAGTCTGCTGATTCCTAGAATGTCGATGTTCCCTCTTGTCATCGCCTTGTTAACCACTTCCAATTTGCCTTGATTTGTGGACCTAACATTCCATGTTCCTATGAAGTATTGCTCTTTACATCATTGAACCTTGCTTGCACCAATCACATCCACCACTTGGTGTTGTTTTTGCTTTGGCTCTATCCCTTCATTCTTTCTGGAGTTATTTCTCCACTGATCTCCAGTAGCATATTGGGCACCTACCGACCTGGGGTGTTCATCTTTCAGTGTCCTATCTTTTTGCCTTTTCATACTGTTCATGGGGTTCTCAAGGCAAGAATACTGAAGTGGTTTGCCATTCCCTTCTCCAGTGGACCACATTCTGTCAGACCTCTCCACCATGGCCCGTCTGTCTTGGGTGGCCCCACAAGGCATGGCTTAGTTTCATTGAGTTAGACAAGGCTGTTGTCCATGTGATCAGACTGGCTAATTGTGATTGTGGTTTCAGTCTGTCTGTCCTCTGATGCCCTCTCTCAATGCCTACTGTCTTACTTGTGACATGTGTAAATGTACAGAATCTGTACATGTGACATTAAAGCACATTTTAGGAAAGTCAGTTGTGCAAGAGACTAACTTGATGTGGTACAAAATTAATAGTTTAACTGGGCATGTCTAAAATGTGCTCCAAGCAATATAGACTTCATAATTTTAAAAGTGTTCAAAATGCTCAGATAAGTTGTGACCTGTTGTGTCTTATAACCTTCTAAGTACATTCCTGTTCAGTAAGAACACATTTAATGCAATGAATAGTTCCCTTATCAGTTCAGTTCCTCAGTCTTGTATGACTCTTTGTGACCCCATGGACTGCAGCATGCCAGGCTTCCCTGTCCATCACTAACTCCTGGAGCTTGCTCAAACTCATGCCCATTGAGTCAGTGATGCCATACGACCATCTCATCCTCTGTCATCCCCTTCTTCTTCTGCCTTCAATCTTTCCCAGAATTAGAGTCTTTTCCAAAGAGTCAGTTCTTCGCGTTAGGTGGCCAAAGTATTGGAGTTTCACCTTCAGCATCAGTCCTTCCAATGAATATTCAGGACTGATTTCCTTTAGGATGGACTGGTTTGATCTCCTTGCAGCCCAAGGGACTCTCAAGAGTCTTCTCCAACACCACAGTTCAAAAGCATCAATTTTTCAAGCCCGTTATAGTGAAGTTTGTTAACAGTTGTTCAACCTAGTGTCTCCTAGACATGTTTCATCACAGAACCAATGAGACCAATGCTAACTCATATTGTGTGGGACCAGGTTTTCACAATTTTCACTTTGGGGAACTTTTAGGCTCATTTTGTCACATGAATAAATTTAAAATGTCTAGAAGCATACATGAATACCATATTCATTAATATCATTAGTAGTACACATAGTACTGCCCCTTTTTAGGTGTTATTTATAAGATAATCCATACTGATAATAAGGATTACCATAGTGAGCATCTCCTATAGGTCAAGTAACTGGTCTATAAATAATTCATCACATCACAATCAATCATAGGCATTATACCTGTTTAATAGATCATGGTGACACTACTTTGAATATTAGAAAATAGAATTTTTTATTAATATCTTTTATTTGGAAAATTGGAAAAACAACTTCAGTGGAACTTCTCACAGCAAGGAGAGGACTCTATCTTCTGTCCCTGGATGGGAAGCACCTTCATGAAAATCCAGGAATTTTAATAGTACTCAAATTTAGAACCACTCTAGCATTTGATACCTTTGGATTGTGTATGTTTTAGCAGGACACACATGAAAGGTGCCCTGGGAGCACGTGGGACAAGTGTTAACCACTCAAAATTTCTTAACTCAGAAAAGCATTAGTAGTGACGACTTGATCCATCTTATTTTAACCACTATAAATTCCTAATGATCTTCGTCCAGCCACTTAACCTCATCCTCAACAAGTTAATATATGTAAATCAGGGGTGTTATAAAAATTAATAGGTTTTAGGGAGACTTTATTCCACAGTTTGTTTTTTTACTAATTATATATTAAATATTATAACAATGTAAGGTTATCATGCTAAACAATAAAATGAAAAAAACACACAGACAAAACTATTGGGCTTATTTAACAGGGGTTCCATGATCATTTACTCATGTTTATAGATAAGATAAATAAGTTCAGAGCATTTCAAGCCTAGGTACACATTCAAACCTTCAGCAGAGCTTTCAAACAAACAGCAAAAAACACCATTGCTGCACCTATCATAGATCATTAAATCAGACTCTCCATGGGGTGAGCAGATCCTATCCAAAACATCCATAAGACATTTGGTCCATGCTTAAAGGTCCCTGATAGCTAGTTATTTACAAAATGTCCATGAGCATGTTTGATCCATGCCAAAAAGGTTTTAGATGAGATCAAATATCAAGTATCTTTTGGCATGGACCAAATGTCCCCATGGATGCTTTGGACAGGCCAAAATATGATCAAATAGCAATGACTTTTTGGCATGGACCGAATGTCTTTCAGACAATTTGGACAAGACTAAATCTACTACAAGACTCTGGCATAGCACCTGGACATCATTTTTGTTTGAAACTTTTCCCACGTGATTCTAAACAGCAGCTAAGATGGAAAAGTCTGAATTAGTTGTACATAGCATCTCTGGTAGAGACATCAAACAATGATGCAGCAACTGAGTAAAAAAAAAAAAAAAGAGAGAGAGAGAGAGAGAGAGATGAGAAAGTACAGGAGCACAAATAAAAGAGAAAGGAACAGTATTCAGAGATGACTGAGAAAATAAAGAATAAAAAAAAGTGTAATGTGTAATGTTAACATAATTTTAATAGGAGCCTAGCCAATGAGATACTATAAGGAAAATCTATAAATATCTTTTAAAATGCAACTCCAAAAGAAATTATCTATAACAGTGATTTTTTTTTTTATCAAACCCTGTTGTACAATTCAATCAGCAAAAGGAGACTGTAAAAAGCCTGAAACCCAGATAGCATCCCAGACCAAAAGAATCAATATTTTTGGACTTTACTTTTTAGTTTGGGGTATTAGCACTTTTCAAGCTCCATACATGATTCCTTTGTGCAGTACTGAATGTTTCTCAGACTTGAGTATTCATGTGACTGGGATAATCCTGTTAAAGTTAAGATTCTGATTCTGCAGCTCTGGGGCTAGACTCCAAATTCTGTGTTTTCAGTATCTTCCATCTGCTGATGTTGCTGCTACTGCTTGAAGGAACACATTTTACATAGTAAGGTTTGGAACACTGGCTTTCAAACTTGGCTGTGTATTAGAATCACCTGGGGAATTTTTAAAATGAGTGATGCTTTGCTCTCAACCCCAGATAGTCTGGTAGATTGGGTGTGAGTACAGGTACATTTTAAGCTCCTCATTAATAGGACTTTCATTGCCTTTATGTCTTCCTCACCTATCCTTTCCTAGTTGTTCTTCCCTTGATAATTATCACTTTCAAATCAATTATCTACATCCATGTCCTAGTATCAAAATTGAATTTTAGGGAATCCTATCAGGACCCCATCTTTAGTCTTGTACCACAACTCATTCTGAGTATTCTCTTCCTCTTTGTTCTTTTCTTTTTTTTTTTAAAGTTCAGTTTTTTCATGACCATATTTGCTCTATCCCCTCCAGTCTAATGCTCTTTCATTCTGTCAGAAAACAAATTGAAACAAAATAGAAGCTGAGACTTTTCACTTTTTCTATCACCTCATAACATTGCCCCATGCACTCCCAATAAATTAAACTGTGGCTTTTATTGTTGTGAGTCTGCTCTGAAAATGATTCTGAAAACCTTTATGTTATTCTTAACAATTTTTTGCAAGCTTCAGCTCATTCTTATTTTATCTTTCATGAAATTACTCCTAGGAGTCCAGATCCTTTAGTTTGTATTCATCGCTGGTCATTTTCTTAGAGTGCACTAACCTGGCATTCTCAACATTCTGCAATGTGAGAGAACAGATAAAGGGAAAGTTTGTGAGTAAAGGTTATACAATAGATACTCAGCCATCCATCTGCCCATCCATCCACCTGTTCATTCAATCACTTCAGTTAATATTTACTGAATATCTATTATGTGTCAACAATGTGTCTAAATACAAATATTGGAAAACAGAGCAAAAACAGGACAGATAAGCATTTTGATTAATAAATATTTAGTGACAATAAGGAAGCAAAAACATGATAATTTCATATTGTGCCCACCATAAAGGAAATACACAGAGTGATAGAGGTGGGAGTGTGTGCTGGGAAGTACAACTTTATAGATAATGGTTAGTGATGGTTGGCATGAGGAGGTGACATTTGAGATAAATTCGAAAGTCTCAGTCAATTTATTCACAGGAAAATGTTTTAGGTAATCACTGCATCCAATTAGTAAAATACAGCAGAGCTCTAACAAGTGAGATTTTTTGATTTACAAAGCCAGACTAAATTAGAAAATGAAACCAGGCTTCTAGATACAGGTATGCTTATAATGCAAATAAAACTGCTAAATAATTAAAAATCTCTGTGCAGCAACGCAGGAAAAATTCCTGCATTTATTACATTATTCTTAATGAATAATTATATGAATTATATATTGTATTTGTATTTAAAACACCCATATGCACTTAGATATGTATGTGGGGTGTGGGCATGTGTGTGTGTCTGTGTAGTCGTGCTTTTTCTACTTTAACCAATATATATTTAAATATTAATGTATATAGCTGGAAGGTTGCACAGCAAAATATTAGAAGTCATTACCTTCAAAGTGTGAGATTGGGGAGAAGTGGTAATAGGAATTTGCTCAACAATAATTTATACCCTCTGAGTTTGATAGTATATTCTTTTGTTGTAGTATATATAATAATTACCAAAAAGAGGGACATAGAAAAAGTAAGGAACAAGTAATGGTAGATAGACAGTACAGGTAGAAATACAAAATATGAAAAAAATAATTTAAAATTTTTAAAAACTTAATTTTTTCAATTAAAATATTTTTAAAAAATTCAATTCTATTGTTTTTATTTTAAAAGTAATTTAAAAAATAAAACCCATCTGCAGAATTTCCTGAAGTATGGATCAATTTTTCTTTCTTTCTTTCTTTTTTTTTTTTTTTGCCATTTTAAACCTATAAATAAAGGGTTTTATTATTGTAGGTCATTTAAATTTAATCAATAGTTTTCATTTTTCTTTTCCTTAAGAAAAAAATCCTTTTAGGAAGCTGGCGTTACCATTTAGGAAGTGTTCTATCACAAATATTTAAAATAAGTACAAAAAGTTTCCTGTTTATGGAGATGTGCTTTAAATATGTGTGAAATGAACTCAGAAGGAGTATCTCATTAGTACTTGACAAATGGAATGTAGTTAAGAGACCACAAAGGACTGAAAATTTTCCACTGTAAACCTATGTGTTTTGGCCCCTATTTCTCCCCATAATTTTTATTTTTTTAAATTTTGGATTGAAGGATAATTGCTTTACAATATTACGTTGGCTTTTTCCACACAGCAGTGTGAATCAGCCACAAGTACACACACGTTCCCTCCCTCTTGAACCTTCCCCCCACCCCATGCCATCACACTGAGAGGGTAACAGGCAGGAAAGCTAGGGGTCTCCAAAGGAGGAAAAAGGCTGCAAGTGTCAGAGGTTTTTTATCTCTCTTAAGCGGCAGGAGGAAACAAACTACAAGTTTCAGATTTTTTTCCCTTCTCTATACAAAATTAAAAGGTTTCTTTTAGAATTCTGTGTCACCATGATGACACCTGGTTCCACCTGAACTTAACTTTTCTCAAACCTTGAGCTAACCAATGTTTTTTTTCTTATGCAAACAGTGAGAGACTTTATTTTTTGGGCTCCAAAATCACTGCAGATGGTGAGTGCAGCCATGAAATTAAAAGAGGCTTGCTCCTTGGAAGGAAAGTTATGACCAACCTAGATAGCATATTCAAAAGCAGAGACATTATTTTGCCAACAAAGGTCCATCTAGTCAAGGCTATGGTTTTTCCAGTAGTCATGTATGGATGTGAGACTTGGACTGTGAAGAAGGCTGAGCGATGAAGAATTGATGCTTTTGAACTGTAGTGTTGGAGAAGACTCTTGAGTCCCTTGGACTGCAAGGAGATCTAACCAGTCCATCCTAAAGGAGATCAGTCCTGAGTGTCCATTGGACGGACTGATGTTGAAGCTGAAACTCCAATACTTTGGCCACCTGATGCGAAGAGCTGACTCATTGGAAAAGACCCTGATGCTGGGAAAGATTCAGGGCAGGAGAAGGGGACGACAGAGGATGAGATGGTTGGATGGCATCACCAACTCAATGGACATGGGTTTGGGTGGACTCTGGGACTTGGTGATGGACAGGGAGGCCTGGCATGCTGCAGTTCATGGGGTCACAAAGAGTTGGACACGATTGAGCAACTGAACTGAATTGAACTACGTTTTGATTGGGTGGTTTGTTTTTCTGATATTGAGCTACCTAAGCTGCTTATATACTTTGAAAATTAATCCTATGTAAGTTATTTAATTTGCAGTTATTTTCTCCCATTCTGAGGGTTCCTTTTTGTTTATAGTTTCCTTTGCTGTGCACAAGCTTTTAAGTCTAATTAGGTCTCACTTGTTTATTTTTGTTTTATTTTCCATTACTCTAGAAGATGGGTCAAAATGATAATGTGACTTATGTCAAAGAGTGTTTTGCTTATGTTTTCCTCTAAGAGTTTTATAGTTGCTGGCCATACATTTACGTATTTAATCCATTTTGAGTTTACTTTTGTGTATGGTGTTAGGAAATGTTCTAAATTCATTCTTTACGCATAGCTGTCCAGTTTTCCAACACCACTTTTTGAAAAGGCTGTCTTTTCTTCATTGTATATTCTTGCCTCCTTTGTCAAAAATAAGGTACCTACAGGTACATGGGTTTATCTACGGGCTTTCTATCTTGTTCTATTGATCTATGTTTCTGTTGTTGTACCAGTACCATACTGTCTTGATGACTGTAGGTTTGCAGTATAGTCTGAAGTCAGGAAGGTTGATTCCTCCAGCTCCATTTTGATTTCTCAAGATTGCTTTGGCTATTCAGGCTATTTGGTTATTCAGGGTTTTCATACAAATTGTGAAATAATTTTTTCTAGTTCTGTAAAAAAAAAATGCCATTGGTAATTTGATAGAGATTGCCTTGAATCTATAGATTACTTTGGGTAGTATAGTCATTTTCACAATTTTGATTCTTCCAATCCAAGAACATGATATATCTCTCCATCTGTTTGTGTCATCTTTAAAGTCTTTAATCAGTGTCTTATAGTTTTCTGTATACAGGTCTTTTGTCTCTTTAGGTAGGTTTATTCCTAGACATTGTATTCTCTGTTGCAATGGTGAATGATATTGTTTCCCTAATTTCTCTTTCTGACTTTTCATTGTTAGTGTATGGGAATGCTAGGGATTTCTGTATATTAATTTTTGTATCCTGCAACTTTACTAAATTCATTGATTAGCTCTAGTAATTTTCTGGTGGCATCTTTAGGGTTTTATCTATAGAGCATCATGTCATCTGCAAACAGTGAGGGTTTTATGAGAGTTTTACTTCTTCTTTTCCAATCTAGACTCTTTTGTTTTTTCTTCTCTGATTACTCTGTCTAGGACTTCCCAAACTATATTGAGTAATAGTGGCAAGAGTGGGCACTCCTGTCTTATTCCTGATCTGAGAAGAAAGGCTTTCAGTTTTTTTTGCCATTGAGAAGAATATTTGCTATGGATTTGTCATACATCTCCCCACCACTCTTGATAAAACACAAATCACCCAGCCTTCAGCTCCCCATTCACAGAATCAATTCTTCTCTCTTTTGGGAACCACTGTGATGTAATAATTCCCATGCCAGCTGATCTCTGACTGACCCTATTGCTAAAGCTAAATCTGTCCTTCTTCCTCTAAGCCAGAACATTCCTTCACAACCTACATATTGAAATAAGTGCTTAAGTTTAGCAGCATTTCTGCTGGTTTTATTCAAAGGATATATGTTTTACATAAAATTATTTAAATGTAAGTATAAAACTATAGAGCTTGGAATAATATAGATATATGAGTAGGATGATATAATAGTATTAAAATAATTATATGAATAACATTGTGACAACACAAATTTATTATCTTACAATTCTGTGGGCCAGACATCTAGATTGGCTCAGCTATTTCTTGGCTTCAGGTTTCAGAAGTCTGAAATTAAGGGGCTGGTTGGCTGGGTTCTCATCACAGCCAGCAAAGACACATTCGTTCCTTCTCATGATAGATTCTAACTTTCCTGTCATCCTCATCTCTCTTCTACCTCAAATTAAGAGGATGGTCTCTGCTCTTAAGTCCTCATGTAATTATATTAGGATCACATGAAAAATTGGAAATAATCTCCCTACCTTAAAATCCATAATATTAATAATGTATAAAGTCCCTTTCACCATATAAAATAACATAGTTACAAATTCCAGGAGTAAAAGAATGCATTATATTAATTTATAAATTATATAAGCTTTAATCATCTCTGGTAAGACTATATGAATATGCATGTATATGAAAAGTAAAAGTGAAGGTCACTCAGTTGTGTCCAACTCTTTGGGATCCCATGGACTGTAGCCTGCCAGGATCCTCTGTCCATGGAATTCTCCAGGCCAGAATACTGGAGGGGGTAGTTGTTCCCTTCTCAAGGGGATCTTCCCAACCCAGGAATTAGACCCAGGTCTCCTACATTGCAGGTGGATTCTTTACCCTCTGAGACAGAGAGTGGGTAGTCTATCCCTTTTCCAGGGGATCTTCCTGATTCAGGAGTCAAACTGGGGTCTCCTGCATTGCAGGTGGATTCTTTACCAGCTCAGCTACCAGGGAAGCCCATGACATGCATATAAAAATTATAACATTTATACTTTATGTATGCTTTATTATCTGAATTTATCAAAATAAACATATCTGATTTGCAACTTCAAAAAGAATTATTATTTTTAAAGAAGGAATCACAGAAAAAGTAATATAACTTTATTTTAAATTTCCAGTTGATTGCATTTAATACATATTTGGAATAATATGTGCAACTTCTTTTTTGTTACAACCAAATTAGAAACAAAGAGGCTGACTATTCAATATGTGAGATTATAAAACCTAATCCAGTACACTCCTTATAACTTCTTGTTGCTAAAGAGTAAGGATTAGAAAGTATTACAAGATCCCAATTCTTTGGAGATACTAAGAGTGACAATAAACTAGAGGCTCGTATTCTGCTTTGTAGTTTTCTTATGATTATTAACCATATAACATTTTCTCATAAACATAAGAATATTTATGTGCTTTGAGGAAAATATATTTTCAGATTTTGATAGTAGGATTATAGGAAATAGTTGAAAATCATGTTGGAAAATTATCTAAAATATCTATAATATTTTGAAAGCAAAGTACTTTAAGAAATACCTACCAACTTATAGTTTAAGGAAATCTTTATGTAACAATTAGATGTTCAATCATAATTGCCTTGGTAAATGTAAATTTAACCTTTTTCATAGAAAAATATTAATTTTAATTAATTATAAAACAACAAAAGCAGAGTTAATTTTTAAAATGTTAGCTTTCTAGGTAGATTTCAGGCAAAGGCCTTTCCAATATTTACAGAATAATGTTTCAAAGCATAGTAAGAAACTGAGTTTTTGACCCTGAAAATACTAGGTACTCTATAAAAAGAACCATCAAACCAACATATCTCTGTGAAGATGTAACTAAAATACATAGTGCCTAAAATAAACAGTGTTGTGATTTTGTAACCAGACATATCCTAACAGGAAAAAAAAAAATGTGAGTCTGTAATAACTAGATTTTTCAGATTAAGCTTAAAGTAGGTAAAAATACTCATTGGAAAAACTGAAATAAATCAAGGAAAAGAGTTTTAGATAATGAGGAAAATCATACTCTAGAATTCTACAAATGTAAATTTCCTAGTCCAGTGAGTAGCCACCTCTAATCATGGCAGCGCCTGTGGTCTAGAATGGAGTGGTAGATTTCTAATCAGTGGTGAAGAACAGACTCTAAATCAGTAAGTGCTTGCTAGTGCAATTGGCTGTCCATTAGGAAAATACATTTAATTCGGCCCTATTGCCCATCATACATAGAAATAAATTACAGATGGACTGAAGAGCTACACAGTAAAAAATGATAGTAGTCAAAAAAATTAAATCTCAGTGTTGAAATGGCCTTCTTAAACACTACAGAGTCATAAATAAAAATGTTAACATATCTTAATATATATCATAATGTCAAATGAAAAGATACAATGTAGGAAAAATTGTAAGGTATTTTATAAACAAAGATTAATATCCAAAAAACATGAGGAGTCTCTACATGTTCCATAAAAATGACACTACCCAATTAAAAATGGGCAAAAAGTCCAGACAAATCAGAAAATACAAAATACAAATGACTAGTTAGCATAAGAAAATGTGCACAAGATTATTAAAATTTACATAACAAATTAGAACAGTGTAAAGCATATTTTCTTCTAGTCATATTAAAATAAGATCAAAACTATTAGATATTAGTGGGAATGTGGGAAATGGGCACATGAATAGACTCCTTTTAGAATAAAAATTTTAACCATTTTTGGGAAGGTAGTTTATCTACCAAAATGTGAACACCAATATATTTTTTCCAATTATTCTTCTAAGAATTTATTTTCTGGAAGCACTACACATGTATTGAATAATCAATGTTCAAGACATCCATTTGAAGTACTGACAGTCTAACCAAAATAAACAAATAAATTCAAAATAGCCATCATAAGGCAGTGGTTAGATAAATTGTTTTACACTTTCTTTGTATAATACTTTGTAGTTATTTAAAAGAATCAAGAAGATATGAGTAAGAGAATAAAAATTTATATATACTTATATGTAAGGAACAAAATGTATATGGTTTCTGTGCATTCATGTGTAAGTAAATGGATGGAAATTTAAATGAGTATTTGTTTATCAACTTCTGGACAAAGAGAGGCATCTATATTTCACTCTTTACACTTCTTTATCATCTGGATCTTTCACATGTGTGTATTCCTGTATTACCTGTGGAAGGAAGGAAGAAAAGGAGGGAGGAAGGGAGGAAGGAAGGGAAGAGATGAAGGAAGAAGGGGAAGAATGGTGTACTCTTGTATTACTTGTATTATTAAAAGAGAGAGGAAGAAAGGAAGGTAGAAAAGAAAGGAATGAAAAAGGGAAGAAGAAAAGATAATTTGTTGGTTTGTCTTAAGGGCAGGGATTTTGAATTTTTGTCCCAGTGTAGGTATGTTGCATGCATATATCCTGTCAGGCTCTTCTGTCCATGGGATTCTCCAGGCAAGAATACTGGAGTGGGTTGCCATGCCCTCCTCCAGGGGATCTTCCCGACCCAGGGATCAAACCCAGGTCTGCATTGCAGGCAGATTCTTTACCACTAGTACCCCTTGGGAAGCCCATATTGGTACATTATAAGCCCTCAAAAAATTGTAGAAAAAAATAATGAAAGAGAAAGGAGGGAGGGAAGAATTGTTTGCTACGAATTCTTCTCAATACCTGGAAAATATATGAATAATGGTGTAATAATGTGAACCATGAACTTCCAGATGTTCAAGCTGGTTTTAGAAAAGGCAGAGGAACCAGAGATCAAATTGCCAACATCCGCTGGGTCATCGAAAAAGCAAGAGAGTTCCAGAAAAACATCTATCTCTGCTTTATTGACTATGCCAAAGCCTTTGACTATGTGGATCACAATAAACTGTGGAAAATTCTGAAAGAGATGGGAATACCAGACCACCTGACCTGCCTCTTGAGAAACCTATATGCAGGTCAGGAAGCAACAGTTAGAACTGGACATGGAACAACAGACTGGTTCCAAATAGGAAAAGGAGTACGTCAAGGCTGTGTATTGTCACCCTGTTTAACTTATATGCAGAGTACATCTTGAGAAACGCTGGGCTGGAAGAAGGACAAGCTGGAATCAAGATTGCTGGGAGAAATATCAATAACCTCAGATGTGCAGATGACACCACCCTTATAGCAGAAAGTGAAGAGGAACTAAAGAACCTCTTGATGAAAGTAAAAGTGGAGAGTGAAAATGTTGGCTTAATGCTCAACATTCAGAGGACAAAGATCATGGCATCTGGTCCCATCACTTCATGGGAAATAGATGAGGAAACAGTGGAAACAGTGTCAAACTTTATTTTGGGGGCTCCAAAATCACTGCAGATGGGGATTGCAGCCATGAAATTAAAAGACGCTTACTCCTTGGAAGGAAAGTTATGACCAACCTAGATAGCATATTCAAAAGCAGATTTTACTTTGCCAACAAAGGTCTGTCTAGTCAAGGTTATGGTTTTTCCTGTGGTCATGTATGGATGTGAGAGTTGGACTGTGAAGAAAGCTGAGTGCCGAAGAAGTGATGCTTTTGAACTGTGATGTTGGAGAAGACTCTTGATAGTCCCTTGGACTGCAAGGAGATCCAACCAGTCCATTCTGAAGGAGATCAGCCCTGGGATTTCTTTGGAAGGAATGATGCTAAAGTTGAAACTCCAGTACTCTGGCCACCTCATGCGAAGAGTTGACTCATTGGAAAAGACTCTGATGCTGGGAGGGATTGGGGGCAGGAGGAGAAGGGGACGACAGAGGATGAGATGGCTGGATGGCATCACCGACTCAATGGACATAGGTCTGGGTGAACTCCGGGAGTTGGTGATTGATAGGGAGGCCTGGAGTGCTGCAATTCATGGGGTTGCAAAGAGTCGGACACGACTGAGCAACTGAACTGAACTGAATGTCTCTCATAATCACTTGTATTTATCCTAAACCACATAGTGGAATCTGTTTTTAATACGCACACCTGAGCATCAAGTATCTTAAAACAAAGGCATGTAAGTACTAAAAGCATTACAGTCTTAGAAATCAGACATGGAAGCAATATGTCAATTCACTTGGATCAGTGTTTTAATTTTTGCTGGCAATATGTATTTCTTCTAAGGAAATTATTTGAAAAGCAATATACTTTTTTTTGCTCAAATATTAATTTTTTGCCACAGTGTGCTAATGCTGTAATATATATTTTCTTAGGCATAATTTCTGTCAAGCTTACTTACACTTAAAATATTCATAAAATAAAGTTGAAATTTATTTATAAATTAGGAAATAATAAGTGATAAAACTAGGAAAACATATTTGATTAATATAAATTTTACGTCATGCACCCACATTTCTTCCATTTCATATTTTCTCTCTTAGATTTATATAAAAATTCTATTGAAAGCAAATATTATACTATTACATTTTAAAATAATCATAGTTAATAAATATCATTTTCTTTTTTAATTGTTTTAATTTTTATTATTATTATTTTTTTACTTTACAATATTGTATTGGTTTTGCCATACATCAACATGCAAAAGACCTTGACAGTCATTATTATATGTGTATTTTGAAGTCTCTTATTTTAGTTAAATTTTGCTATATAATAAATGGTTTTATTTTTTTAAATTTTTTTAAATTTTATTTTATTTTTAAACTTTACATAATTATATTAGTTTTGCCAAATATCAAAATGAATCCACCACAGGTATACCTGTGTTCCCCATCCTGAACCATCCTCCCTCCTCCCTCCCCATACCATCCCTCTGGGTCGTCCCAGTGCACTAGCCCCAAACATCCAGTATCGTGCATCGAACCTTGACTGGCATCTCGTTTCATACATGATATTTTACATGTTTCAATGCCATTCTCCCAAAATCTTCCCACCCTCTCCCTCTCCCATAGAGTCCATAAGACTATTCTATACATCAGTGTCTCTTTTGCTGTCTCGTACACAGAGTTATTGTTACCATCTTTCTAAATTCCATATATATGCGTTATTAGGAGAACATAGGCAAAACACTCTCTGACATACATCACAACAGGATCCTCTATGACCCACCTCCCAGAATATTGGAAATAAAAGCAAAAATAAACAAATGGGACCTAATTAACCTTAAAAGCTTCTGCACATCAAAGGAAACTATTAGCAAGGTGAAAAGACAGCCTTCAGAACGGGACAAAATAATAGCAAATGAAGCAACTGACAAACAACTAATCTCAAAAATATACAAGCAACTCCTACAGCTCAACTCCAGAAAAATAAATGACCCAATCAAAAAATGGGCCAAAGAACTAAATAGACATTTCTCCAAAGAAGACATACAGAGGGCTAACAAACACATGAAAAGATGCTCAACATCACTCATTATCAGAGAAATGTAAATCAAAACCACTATGAGGTACCATTTCACACCAGTCAGAATGGCTGCGATCCAAAAGTCTACAAGCAATAAATGCTGGAGAGGGTGTGGATAAAAGGGAACCCTCTTACACTGTTGGTGGGAATGCAAACTAGTACAGCCACTATGGAGAACAGTGTGGAGATTCTTTAAAAAACTGGAAATAGAACTGCATTATGATCTAGCAATCCCACTGCTGGGCATACACACTGAGGAAACCAGAAGGGAAAGAGACACGTGTACCCCAATGTTCATCACAGCACTGTTTATAATAGCCAGGACATGGAAGCAACCTAGATGTCCATCAGCAGATGAATGGATAAGCAAGCTGTGGTACATATACACAATGGAGTATTATTCAGCCATTAAAAAGAAAACATTTGAATCAGTTCTAATGAGGTGGATGAAACTGGAGCCTATTATACAGAGTGAAGTAAGCCAGAAGGAAATATCATTTTCTTTTCATTTCATTTCAGTTCAGTTCAGTTCGGTCGCTCATTTGTGTCCGACTCTTTGTGACCCCATGAATCACAGCACGCCAGGCCTCCCTGTCCATCACCAACTCCTGGAGTTTACCCAAACTCATGTCCATTGAGTCGGTGATGTCACCCAGCCATCTCATCCTCTGTCGTCCCCTTCTCCTTCTGCCCCCAATCCCCCCGCCCCCCCAGCATCAGGGTCTTTTCCAATGAGTCAACTCTTCGCGTGAGGTGGCCAAAGTATTGAGTTTCAACTTCAGCATGAGTCCTTCCAATGAACACCCAGGACTGATCTCCTTTAGAATGGACTGGTTGGATAGATCTTTTAATTCTAACCTACTTTTCTCTTTATTTCTGATGTTGTACTGTATCTTTAGACAAATAATGGTAAAGATGTCATTGTGAAGATTTAAATGCACATTTTATTTTTTATTATGCTTCTCCATTTGATGTTAAGATTCTGCTTTTCCTAACCTTTTCTAATTATCATACATTCTTTTTCTATGTGAAGTTTAGTGATTCTAATCATATAATTATGATATCTAATTTTATATATTAATTAACCTAACAAATATTTATTGAGTGCTTTTTTAAGTCCCTATTACTGTTTTAAGCTCTAGGGATTCAGTACAAAAAAAAAGGTCAATATCCATCATGGAGCTTCTATTCTAGTAGGAGATGACAGACCACAACCCTAATAAATTAACATGTGCTACATCAGGAAGTAATAATTCTTATAAGAATAATTACAGGATGAAGGGAACAGGGGTATTGTTGAAATAAGCCTGAAACATCTCAAAGTGATGTTTGAAATCTCTCATCAACATTTCTTGGTGAAAGAGGGAACCAAGCAGGTATCTAGGGGAAGGAATTTCTAGGCAGAGCAAACAGGTGAAAATAACTGAGGCAGATGCATTTTTGGTGAGATTTCTAGAAGAGTAAGGAGGCCAGAGCACAAGAATGAAGGGGACAGCTGTTGAGAGCTGAAGATAGGTCTCAGGAGGCAAGACTAGGGGTGAGGTAGGGCATGTAGGCATCTATAAGCATTTTTTCTTTCGCTCTGTGTGAGATGGGAAACCACTGTAAGCTATGAACAGAGAAATAACATCATCTGTCATGCATTTATAAATATCTCTCTGGCTGCTGTTGGAGAATAGGCTTTAATGACAATGGCAGAAGCAGGGCAACAAGGAGGCTATGTTATAATTCAGAGATGATGGTGGGCTTGATCAGTGGTTATTTAGATGCTGTGAGGCCATTTCCAATTTTATAAATATTATGAAGGGTGTAAACTAGATGTAGGGCAAAAGAGAGAAGAATCAATGTTGACTGTGATGCAGACAACAGGAATTCACTTAGTTTAATTTAGCTCAGCACAAAGAATTATTGTGAGAATACCCCTGAACTAAAACAAGAACAAGGCTGGTTCCATCAGGAAACATGGCAGTGGTTGGATCTCTTTCTCCCTCCCAGGGACGGCAGAGCCTGGTGGGCTGCCGTCTATGGGGTCTCACAGAGTTGGACACGACTGAAGCAACTTAGCAGCAGCAGCAGTAGCATATACCTTTTAATCTTCACATTCTATTAAATTACAGAATTCAAAATGCTAACAGAGGGAAATAATTCTTACTGCTGCTACCGCTAAGTCACTTCAGTCGTGTCCGACTCTGTGTGACCCCATAGACGGCAGCCCACCAGGCTACTCTGTCCCTGGGATTCTCCAGGAAAGAATACTGGAGTGGGTTACCATTTCCTTCTCCAATGCATGAAAGTGAAACGTGAAAGTGAAGTCACTCAGTGGTGCCCGACTCTTAGCAACCCCATGGACTGCAGCCTACCAGGCTCCTCTGTCCATGGGATTTTCCAGGCAAGTGTACTGGAGTGGGTTGCCAGGCATTACTTAATATTTACGTTTTAATTATCCTTGGGTGGGAGAGGGGCGTGCAATAAAAAGTGTAAATAGCAAGGCCTAATATCTCTGCAATGACAAGTTTCTCTTAAATTGAGAAAGGATGAATAGCATGCTGAAGTGAGGGCTGCCCGGCTCAAGAGTTCCTGATGAGATGGATTTTTTGTTTGGTTGGTTTTTGGTTTTTAAATTTCTTATTTGACTTCATCTTCAATTGGTTGCCTGAAATAAAGTGGATTTTAACATCAAACCAGAAAGAATATCTGAAAATAAAGGACAGTGATCTTAAGAATAGAGAAAGAATGAAAAGAATGAAAGAACCTTGAAAATAGTGATCATTAATTACAAAATAGAATTGAAGTGCAGAAAACACAGTGAGAGAAAACAAAATAATGCAATGGAATACTTTTAAAACACCACTATTACATAATATGGTATTTTCATATTTAAATGCTTTCTACTCAATAGCAAGCATTATTTTCACCAAAATTAAATATTTAAGAAAAATATAAAAGGAGGTTAGATGGACTATATATATTTGTGGTTTTAATGTCAGGTCATCCAACAGTATTCCTTACCCTGAAAATGGAGTTTTTTTACCTGATGATAGTGCCATATCATTTTATTATACAACATTGCCAAGCTCAATTTCTGATCTTCAGAATTATTAAGCTGATACCATCTCCCCCTATTGGCTATTTGCATTTTAGTCAATTAACATTATTAATAAAATTATTATGCTTTCATTCTGAAACAGGAACTATTCCTAAGGCCAAGGCAAGTATTATTATGGCAATTCCTTTACCAGGCGCAGCTTAAATATTTGCAAACACTGGGGTCACACAAGCCAATGAGTTTCAAATATGTGCATCTGATGTCAGAGTGAATATCTGGCATTTGTAGTGATGCTACCAAATTTCCCCTAAGGTATTTGGGACACACTTGCTTTTCTCTTCATCCGAAGTGTAGTACTGTTGTTGGTAAAGTCATTTCTATGTTTGATTGCTGATATATTCATTGAAGGGCTTCCCTGGTGGCTCAAATGGTTCAGAATCTGCCTGCAACTCAGGAGATCAGGTTCGATCCTTGGGTCAGGAAGATGTCCCGGAGGAGGGCATGACAACCCACTCCAGTATTCTTGCCTGGAGAATTCCATGGACAGAGAAGCCTGGCAGGCTGCAGTCCATGGGATCATAGCGTTGGACACGACTGAGCGACTAACACTTTTTTATATTCATTGAAGGAAATCTTACACTCTACTGTGAAATTGATGAGTTTTATTATTTATAACCTACTCTACTTGTACTCAATAGTGAGTGTTCACTGTCTGTAAAAATTATAATCTCTGAGGTGTAATGGTTTTATAAGCACACCTATATTTAGTATAAGAATAATATTTGTCCAGATTCTGGCCTAATACCTAATAATAAGGTTCACTGTATTGTTCTTTGTAAAGGTCTCTGCATTGCAATAAGCTCTTTTTATATTCAAAGAAAATTACTATTTTAAAAAGTAAGAGTTTAAGACATAATGGAAAACAATAAAAGTTCATTGGACGTAACGGTGATGAAAAGTATTGCTTTAGAAAAAACTGTGCTGCTGGTAATATTTTCTTGGTAATTTTAATTCTGTGATACCTTTCAAGAGTTTTAAAATCATGAATACCAAGTTGATGCTTAGTAAACATCTCTAGAAGGGAGATTTAATTTCTTGAAATTTGTGGATATTTTTTCTGACCTCTTTGACTTTGAACAATATAAAACAATATGAAAAAGGTTGCTATGTTCAAAAAGTGGGGCTGGGAAGATGTGCAGGGTAAGATTAGAACATTTGATTGATCTAACTTTATATCATATTACCCAGAAGAGCTAATATCTAAGTAATATTACCTATAACTTTTCTAAAGAGAATTTCAGGAACTTGGGACCATACATACTTAGAATTATGGGTATTACCTTGTAATGTACAATGTATTTATTGAATTAATTGAATTATGAAATTAATGAATATAAATATTATTAAAAGTATCCTTAGAATATAGAAAATGCAGGTAAACTAAATACCCCTGGAGATCTTTTTACTTTCAAATTCTATAGTACCATTATTCTAGGAAAAGTTGTGTGATTCTCCACTTTTATGGACGAAAAGACTTAAAATAATGCTGGAGACATATCATTCATTAATAAAATTAATAAAGAAAAGCTAGATTAAATTTTAGTCTCACAAATTATGATGCCATACAATTTGATTATAAGTAATATCTAATTAGGTTTTCTCTGGTGGTTCAGATGGTAAAGATCTATGTGCAATGTGGGTAACCTGGGTTCGATCCCTGGTCAGGAAGATTCCCTGGAGAAGGGAATGGCTACCCACTCCAGTATTCTTGCCTGGAGAATTCCATAGACAGAGGAGCCTGGTGGGCTACAGTCCAAGGGGTCACAAAGAGTCGGACACAACTGAGCGACTAACACTTTCACTTTGGCTAACATCTAAATTAGGGGGATGTGGGAGAGCCAAGCAGGAGGGGACGTGTCTGCTGGCCTGCCCCTGCCTAGTCTCCCAGGTCTCTGGTTTATTTAACCTGCTTCTCTGCAACAAATTCCGCACTTGGTGGTGGGGACACAGCCACCAGACTGACACTCCAACATGGTCCTTGCACCACCGTGCTAAGCAAGAAGCAGAATAGTTAAGGTTCAGACCTTGGTTCTGCATCTTAGTTTCTCTGTGACTCAGTTACCTCATCCATGCCATGGGATGACAAATATTATCACAAATATTAATTAATTTCACAAATATTATTCTAAGGGTTAAATAAAATGGAGTCATTAGGGGGGAAAATGAGCATGTAAGAGAAACATAGAGCCCAAACAAACTCTAGGAACGTTAATTTTGTAAAATGATATGACCAAAATTCATTTCTTATAAAGAATATGAAGTTATTAAAATTTCTGTTTAATGCTTATTTACTTTCATAATTCTTTCTTCCTTATTTCCACTGATAGAACTGTTTGATAGTTGCCTTTTGCAGTGCAGTCGGAAAACAGAATTTGAATAGAAGGGCATTGGCTTTCAAGTACTATAACTGAAACAAATGGAGTGTTATTTAGTGTTACTAAACCCCCATTTCTCCAATCCCTCACATGCTTTTAAGGGACACCTTCTCCCAACCTAATTCCCAGCATTCTGATCCTGGGGCCACCCCAACTCTCCTTCTTCAATAAAGTCTGAGAAAAGTATCTAAAATGAATTCACACTGAGGTGTTGATAACTGTATCAGTATGGTTCCTTCACATGCATCTCTTCTTTCTCACTGTGAGTTATTTAAAGGCAGGAATCATGTTTTATTCATGATTAGTCTTAGGAACTCTCATGGTGCTAAGGCTAGGGTGCATTCACTACCTCAATGATTCAACAAAAACAATTTCTTATTGTAATGCTGAACAATTTACCCTTATCTTGCTGTGAACCTTCTAGCTATTTTCTAAATTGTGCTCTGGGATCTGAAGAAATAGAAAAGAAAGAAAGAAAGTGAAGTCGCTCAGTCGTGTCCAACTCTTTGCAACCCCATGGACTGTAGCCCGCCGAGCTCCTCTGTCCATGGGATTCTCCAGGCAAAAATGCTGGAGTGGGTTGCCATTTCCTTCTCCAGGGGATCTTCCCAACCCAGGGATCGAACTTGGGTCTCCCACATTAGGGAAGAGTAAAGTAGAGAAATGTGAGTGACGATGGGGAAAAGTGAGTGAGTAATGGAATAAAAACATTGTGCCAGGAGAAAGCATGCAAGGGATGCTTGAGTCAATTTGTCAACCTTTAGTAATAGGAGAATGAACATTTGAAAAACAAGGAGGAAAGGACATGTACTGAGGATCCCAAGGACATGTCCTCCAGCCAGGAATCCTCATTGAATTACATCTTTGGTATCATTAACCCTATCTCACAAATGAGAAAACTGAGGTTCAGAGAAGCAGCCGAGATCAAGTATCTAGCAAAAGGTGCAATCAGAAAGGGAATTTTTGTCTTTTTAAAATCTGTCAAAAGAAAAGCAAAGATCACTACTACATCATGAATAAATGAATTCTGAGATTCTTAATTTTTTAGATTAATATAATTTAGTTCTTTTACAACAGTTCCCCAAAATTTGAGCCGTTAGTAAGGACAATTAAAAAAAAAATTCTTCCATTTTCTAGTATTATTAACATCCTGAATTAGTGTGGTGCATTTGTGAAAACTAACGAACCAATACTGATGCATTATTATTAAAAAAAAAAAAATCTTAGCTTACATGAGGGTTCACTCCCTATGTTGTACAATCCTGTGAGCTTCAACAAATGTATAATGTCATTTGTCTACCGTCACATTACCATACAGAATAGTTTGATTACAGAATGGTTTCATTGCTGTAAAAATTCCCCATGCTTGACCTCTTCATTCCTTCCCCACTGTAATATCTTTGCAATAGTAACATCAAAGATCACTGATCACAAATTGCCATCAGTTCAATTCAGTTGCTCAGTCATGTCTGACTCTTTGCCACCACATGAACCGCAGCACTCTAGGCTTCCCTGTCCATCACCAACTTCCGGAGTCTACACAAACCCATGTCCACTGAGTTGGTGATGCCAACCAACCATTTCATCCTCTGCTGTCCCCTTCTCCTCCTGCCCTCAGTCTTTCCCAGCATCAGGGTCTTTTCAAATGCTCAAACTACCGCACAATTGCACTCATCTCACACGCTAGTAAAGTAATGCTTAAAATTCTCCAAGCCAGGCTTCAGCAATACATGAACTGTGAACTTCCAGATGTTCAAGCTGGTTTTAGAAAAGGCAGAGGAACCAGAGATCAAATTGCCAACATCCGCTGGATCATTGAAAAAGCAAGAGAATTTCAGAAAAACATCTATTTCCGCTTTATTGACTATGCCAAGTTACCATAACAAATATAATAATAATGAAAACTATTGAAATATTGTGTTTGTGTTAGTTGCTCAGCCGTGTCTGACTGTTTGCAACCCATGGACTATAAGCTGCCAGGCTCCTCTGTCCATGGAATTCTCCAGGCAAGAATACTGGAGTGGGTTGCCATTCCCTTCTCCAGGGGATCTTCCAGACTCAGAAATTGAACCGTGGTCTTTCACACTGAGGGCAGATTTTTTACCATCTAGCCACCTGGGAAGCCCAATTTTGTGAGAACTGCCTAAATGTGCCACAGAAACATGAAGTGTGCAAATGCTGTTGGGAAAGTGGTGCCAATAGGCTTGCTTGACTCAGGGTTGCTGCAAACCTTAAAATTCTCCAAGCCAAGCTTCAGCAATACATGAACTGTGAACTTCCAGATGCAGTATTGAAAGCACAGGAAAAAATGAAATATTGCAAAGCACAGTAAGCTAAGCACAATACAATGAGGTATGCCTGTGTGTGGCCTTTTCAGATTGGCATCTTTCACTTACCAATAAACTTTAAGCTTCCTCCTTGTGTTTTATGGCTTGAAGCTTATTTCTTTTTAGTGCCAAATAATATTCCACTGTTTGCATATACCACAGTTTTATTTATAGTTTATTATGTTCATATTTGAGGGACATCTTTGTTGCTTTCAATTTTTGGTAATTATGAATAAAGCTGCTAAAAGCATTAATGTAAAATTTTTATATAAACCTGTTTGTTTTTTTTAACTTTATTTGTTTATTTATTTCTGGCTTCACTGGATATTCATTGCAGAATGGGCTTTTCTCCAGTTACAGTGAGTGGGGGCTACTTTCTAGTTGCGGTGTGTAAGCTTCTTATGCAGTGCCCTCTCTTGTTGAAGAGCATGAGCTCTAGGGTTCTTGGACTTCAGTAATTGTGGCACATTGGGTTAGTTGCCCCATGGCATGTGGAATCTTGTCAGACCCGGGATCAAACCTGTGTCCCTTGCATTGGCAGGCAGATTCTTAATCACTGGGCCACCAGGTAAGTCCCTGAACATATATTTGAGCTCATTTTTGTAAATACCCAGCACTATGATTATTGGTCATAACTTTGGTCATAAGTTCATGACCAAACCAAAGTTATGACCAACCTAGACAGCATATTAAAAAGCAGAGACATTGCTTTGCCAACAAAGGTCTGTCTAGTCAAGGGTATGGTCTTTCCAGTAGTCATGTATGTATGTGAGAGATGGACTGTAAAGAAAGCTGAGTGCCGAAGAATTGATGCTTTTGAACTGTGGTGTTGGAGAAGACTCTTGAGAGTCCCTTGGACTGCAAGGAGATCCAACCAGTCCATCCTAAAGAAAAGCAGTCCTGAATATTCATTGGAAGGAGTGATGTTGAAGCTGAAACTCCAATTCTTGGGCCACCTGATCTGAAGAGCTGACTCATTTAAAAAGACCTTGATGCTGGGAAAGATTGAAGGCAGAGGAGAAGGGGACGACAGAGGATGAGATGGTTGCGTGGCATCACCGACTCAATGGACATGAGTTTGAGTAAACTCCAGCAGTTGGTGATGGACAGGGAGGCCTGGCATGCTGCAGTCCATGGGGTTGCAGAGTTGGACACAACTGAGTGACTGAACTGAACTGAAATGATGATTATTGGATTATTTAATAAGACTATGCCCCAGTTAGTCAGCTCAGTCTCTCAGTTGTGTCCAACTCTTTTTGACCCCATGGACTGCAGCACACCAGGCCTCTCTGTCCATCACCAACTCCCAGAGTTTAGTCAAACTCATGTTCATTGAGTTGGTGATGCCATCCAACCATATCATCCTCTGTCATCCCCTTCTCCCCCGCCTTCAATCTTTCCCAGCAACAGGGTCTTTTCTGATGAGTCTGTTCTTTGCATCAGGTGGCCAAAGTATTGGAGCTTCAGCATCAGTCCTTACAGTGAATATTCAGGGTTGATTTCCTTTAGGATGGACTGGTTGGATCTTGCAGTCCATGGGACTCTCAAGAGTCTTCTCCAACACCACAGTTCAAAAGCATCAATTATTCGGCACTCAGCTTTCTTTGTAGTCCAACTCTCACATCCATACATGACTACTGGAAAAACCATAACCTTGACTAGGTGGACCTTTGTTGGCAAACTAATGTCTCTGCTTTTTAGTATTCCATCTAGGTTGACTATGCCTAGCTTCATAAGAAACTTCCTCTCTTCCAAAGTCGCTGTATCATTTTGCGTTTCCAACCAGCAATGAATGAAAGTTTCTGTTGCTCTAACTCCTCACCACCATTTGGTATTAACAATTTTTTTAACCTCTCTAATAGGCATGTAGTATTATGCTATTTTTTAATTTGTAATTTCCTAATAACACATGATGTTGATTATATTTTCATGTGCATATTTCTTCTTCATTTAATTTATATCATCTATTCAGAGATTTTGGCCTTTTTAATTGGGTTATTTGTTGTTTTATAGCTGTTTTAAGAGTCCATTGTATGTTTTGTATATAAATCCTTTTTCAGATACATATTTTGCAAAGATTTTCTCCAAGTTAATAGCTTATGCTTTAATTCTCTTAACAGTATCTTTAACAGAGCAGAACATTTTAATTTCAGTTAAGTCCAACTTATCAATTTTTCTCTTCTGTGGACCATGCTTAAGTGTTACATCTAAAAATTTATCACCAAACCCAAGGTCTCCTAGAGTTTCTCTTGTTTTATATTCTAAAATGTCTATATGTTTCCATTTTACATCTAGGTTTATGACCCAGTTTGAATTATTTCTTATTAAGTGTGTAAGGTGTATGTCTAGATTTAATTTTTTTGCATGTAGATGTCTTATTCTTTTCATATCACTTGTTGAAAAGACTATCCTTCCTCCATAGAATTGCTTTTTTCTATTTTGTCAGTTGGGTATATTTTGGGGTGTATTTTGGAAATATCTATTCTGTTCCGTTGATATATTTGTGTGCTTCTTCACCAATATCACACTACCTTGATTATTGCAGGTTTAGTTGGTCTTAAAGTTCACAACGTCAGTCTTCTCACACTGTTCTTTTTCAGTATTGTGTTGACTGTTGTGGGTTGTTTGTTTTTAACTTACCATTCCGTAACACATATAGTAAGGAAATTCATAGAGTGGTTCTACAAGGGAAAAAAATATATATTTTCTTTCTCTCATGGTTTTGTTAATCAAGAAGTACAAGTTTACACTCTAGATAATAAAGAATAAATCCATTAGCCTATACTTGATTGATTAAATGAAATTCTAGTATTCATTTTCTAGAAAGAGTCTTAGTAGCAACCAATGTTATGCTACTTAAATTTTCCTTCAAAAAAGAGCTTGAAAAGAGATGATAATTAGATGAAAACTTCCCAGTGAAACACCCATTGGATATCCCTCTGTATTCTTTTTTTTTTTTTTTTTTTGCATTCTCACAAACTCTGTGAGTTTATACTTTTATTATTTATTTATTATTTATATATACACTCATTATCTATATATTCATTACGTATTGGGCATACTGTGTTTTGTATTTACGTAAATATATTATGTGTACAATTCTGAATCTTGTTTTTTTCACTCTGAGTTCTTGTGAAGGCTGTACTTTCCTCAGGCCATTTCCAGCCAGTGACTGAATACAATGGCCATATAAGAGCCCTTGGCCTGAGGAACTCACAGATGGAGAATGCAAAAAAAAAATACTAGAATTTCATTTAATCAATCTGGGCACAAGGTCAAATAGGGAGAGATTTGAGGTTGACCTTGTGCCCATTTTCCTTTATCCTTCAGAAGCATTTCTTTCTTAATTTCTTGTGTGTCCAATACACCTTTCTTCCCGCTTCTCAGAGGACTCAAACTGATATAGTCTTCAGTTAGATTCTGTGGGTTAAATTAGCTAGGATTGCTCAAAAATCATGGATTCAAGGCACATGGAACTGACCTTAACAACTAAGCTTCTTGGTTCCCAAGCTAAAGTAGAGTGTATCATCCAACCTACAGATACATAAAGGAATCCAATTTCAGGGCCACCTATCTAGGTCTAACCTAAACCAGATGACCTTCAAAGAATTCTAATAATGATCATTTTAAACCATTAACTTTGAGTTGGTTATTCTGGCAACATAATTATCTGATTCAAGGCTTCTCACTAATATCCTACTATCAGTCAAAATGTTTTTGATAGAATAAAGTAATCATAATCCAGGTACGATGATTTTATCAATAGAAATTATAAATCTTGCTTCACAGTATTTTCTTCAAGTTACCAAAATCAAGAGAAGCTTTTAGCATAGAAAAACAAGTCTAGTGGAAGAAAACTAAATAGGGATCTAACTACAACATAAAGGTATAAGAAAAAAATACAAGAGCAATACAACAGAGCAGATTTAGAGCATTAGAGGAAAATTTCAAAGAAGCCAGAACTCAATAGTAATGTGTTTAGAAATACAACCTATTCCATGCTCAGCATCTGACAAGATAAGACATATTAGCTTGCTAGTACAGGAAGTAAATAGAATTGCTCTTTAATAGGAATTCTAAAAAGGCCTGATAGGCAAAGACTAGTATTAGAAAAACAGAGGGAGTAAATATATTGAACACACAATTCCAGCCATCAGCAGGAGGTTAATGGGGGGAAAAGGTACTAAATTTTTCTTTTCCTATTCATTAAAATCAGCTCTCTCTCTTAATATTAGGAGAACGCTGCCTTATGCAAAAGAAAAAAAAGAGAAAGACTGACTCAACTTGATATATTGACTATGATCTTGCTAATTGTACGTTCTGAGCACTCTGATATCAGTATATCAGTATATAAGGCTTGGATATGTAGAAAAATATACACGAACTCTTCAAAGTATTATTCTGGTTACTGTGAATCTGGAGGACAGATATCATATGAGCAATTTGTCAGAGCTTGAAATTCAGATGGAAAGATGTGTATAACAGGCTTTATTGAAGCAAACTAATAAATGGCATTAATAATCAAAATAAAATGGAAAGTGTGAAATTGTAGAGGCATGCAGAGACTGCAACAAAGAAAGAAAGGAAGACATTGGCCCTTAGAAAAGAGTAAGGATGTGTAAGTAGAGATAGTGAGGCTTTTGCTAGTGTTTAAATTATGAAACTAAAATATTGAGAAGGAAATCTGGAAAGATAGGCAAATTATGTTTACTATACTTTATGTTACTAGGGACCCCTGCAGGATAAAACTGCTTGTGGAAGTGGTTCTTGAGAAGGCAGGAGGGTAAGATATTTGAAGTTTTAAATTGAGATATGCTTACTTAGAGTATCAGAGAAGGCAATGGCACCCCACTCCAGTACTCTTGCCTGGAAAATCCGATGGACGGAGGTGCCTGGTAGGCTGCAGTCCATGGGGTCGTGAAGAGTCGGACACGACTGAGTGACTTCACTTTCACTTTTCACTGTCATGCATTGGAGAAGGAAACACCAACCCACTCCAGTGTTCCTGCCTGGAGAATCCCAGGGACGGGGGAGCCTGGTGGGCTGCCCTCTGTGGGGTATAATATGGAGAGCAGATAAAGAGGGCTTACCAGTATTTCCTGTTTAAAGAAGCTGAGGGTGCTACCAGAGTTAAGACACAGTATTGTTTTCAAAGACTGGGGCTGCAAAATCAACTTAATTTGTGTTTTGAGAAAATATCATAGGACTAATGTGCTAGAGAAAAAAAAAAACCTGCATTTAGAGCAAGTTGTACTTAAAATTTGTTGTGTTTGAAGAGGCATATGAACATTCTGGAAATTTTCACTCTGGAGATTAATTAAAAAGATAGCTGAAGCTAAGTTGCCAGGGAAGATACTGTTCTATAACTGATAAGTCTTACCACAGCGACAATTTAGAGAAACAAAAGGAAATAAAAGGTAGATTCAGTACCATATAAAACTTTTTCTAATGATGAAGAATTTCATTTAATAATTACTCATTGTTTAAATGAGTTCCAAGAATCATTCAACAAAATAGAGGGTTAATTTTCTAAACTATGATAAAGCTTTCCAGAAACCTTAATCAATGTAGATCATAAATTTAATTTTTTATAGAAATATGCTCCTTTCTTATTTTTATTTTTTAATAACCTAATCATATATAACAAATTTTACTATTAATTTTGTTTATTAAGATTGAATCTATATATAAATTCTCTAATTTTGAGTTATTTTTAAGAACATCAAGCAGACCTATGAAATTTTACAATTTAACTGCTTAAGGTGATGATTAGCTTTATAGATGGTATCTTATTTAAGGTACAAGCTTTGGACTGTTAATTCAACCTCTTTTTTTTTTTTTTTGATAACTAACAGTATTATGGACATCAATCTAATTCCTTAGCCAATAAATGCATTTTTCCATTTAATTGCTGTATTTTTCCTTGTATATTTACCTAAAGAAAAAAATGACTTGGATTGAAAATGAAAAAGTTAAAAATGGAAATTTGAGCTCTAGACAAGTTGCAAATGCCACTCTCTTTAAAACCTGAGAAACCTTAGTTTATTTGAAAATTTGTAAAAGCCTCCTGATCAATAGATTCAAAAGTGAAATGTTTGTAGCCTAATATTAAAAATTGTATGTGCATCTAAGCATGCATATCTCTTAATAAATTTGACTGGAAGAGGTTATTAAATGGCACACATTAGTTTCTTTTTGAAATTTTGTACTATTTTTATGCTAGACTATTATTCTAAATAAATGACTCTCACTGTAATTGAATCTTTTAAAATCAGCATATGCTGCAATAAACATATATTCCTTTCTGAACAATACTGCTTGGAGTTATTGTTCCTTGTTGCCCAAATATGAGAATTAAACTCATTGACATTAAATGGATTCATTTTGTATATTTATAAATTTTTCTTCTCTTTGAGCTGAGGAAGATAGGAAAAAAGTAGATAATGCTATAAAGCACTAAATAGTGTCTGGTACAGGGTAAGTGGTCAAAAACATTAGTCATTGCTATGGCTAAGATATTTTATTTGTTTTATATTTCTTTCTTTTTTTCTGTATCTAGTAAATGCTTACGACAAACTTTGTAGCAGACCCAGGGATATACCACTCACATCCCTCTTCAAGACAGAACTTACCGACAGACTCCAAGGATGGTAATTAGTTGACAACCCCCAGTTGTTAATTAACTTCATCAGGGTCCATGTTAACTTGTGAGCCGAGGTTATCATCTTTTAGGGCAGCTGAGCAATAATGAAGCAAGGTTATGGTCCAAGAGCCTAGGGCCTAGCCGACCTCCCAGTGTGGATCTCCTTAATGAGTAATCTTTGCTCTGGAGCTCCCAGTTGAGTTGTTCAAAATTTTGTCAGGTCTGAATCGTGTTCTGACTGATCCTTATATCTAATCCTACTTCCTCCCTTTTCCTTCCCCATTATTCTACAATAAACATTTTGACTCTTACTGCATCTCACCTTCTTCTTCTCAGAGAGCTCTACCTGCAGGTAACATTAAATTTATTTTGCATATATTTGAAGGAAATGAGCAATGCAAGATTTGAAATAGTCTGTCAAAGCATAAATTTTGGAATAGAGAACAGAGAATGAACATGTCAAATATTCATTTGTGGGACCACTAAAACTGACGAGGTATAATTTGAAAAAAGTTAAAAACGTTTTTATATGTGATGGGCTAAATTATGTCCTTCAAAATTCATATGTTGAAACCCTAATCCCCAGTACCTAAAAATGTGACCATATTTGGACATAGAACTTCTGAAGAGGTGACTAAGGTAAAATGAGGCCACTAGGGTGGCTCCAAGCCAATGTGACTGGCGTCTATGAGAAGAAGAAATCTGGACACACGGAGTGACTCCATAGATGCACACACACACACACACAGGAAGGGCCACGTGAGGACCAAACAAGTGGATAGCTATCTGCAATTCAAAGAGAGAGGCTTCAAAAGAAATCAGACTTTCCTACACCTTGATCTAAGAATGAAGGCCCCCATAACTACGAGGAAATAAACCTCTGTTTAAGCTACCTAGTCTGTGGTATTTTGTTATGGCACCCCAGGGAAACTAATACATCAAACAAATGTAAATAAATATATGTTAAAAAATTATTAAACTCATTAAAGATTCAATCAACAGAACAATAAAGCTGGTTCAAAAAAATATTTGAGGAACTGAGTATATGGTGACTCTGAAGAAAGATTTTTAGAATAAGATTACTATATTAGATACACAATTAATTAATGTCCTATAGGACAGTAGAGTCACTGGTTTGTTTCTACCAGAAGGAAATCATTTGCATCCTTATCAGATAAAAATCTCCATTTAACTTCATCAAGTCCGTCCACAACTTCAGAGTCTATCCACAAACAGCAGTAATTAGTGTGTCAATAAAGGTACATTTACCCAAAGAATTAAATGATATCTGAAGAGTCCTTTTAGACAGTACTCCAGTATGTTATTAGAAAGGAAACATGCTCATACTTTTGTTTTATTTCAAGTTTTTTTATTGTCTTTATTAATGAATCAATGTAATTTACTACATCCTCTATCATTTATTTGTCCTTTGATTTTAGACAAACTTTTAATTCAACTGGATTTTGTCATATTGTGTTAATTCCCACTTTAGTTAAGCCACTCTAGTATGACTTACTAGATAGTATACTATTATTCTACAGAAGTTGCTCTGTACAAAGTCACCAATATTCTCCTAGGTGCCAAAATTTAATATTCTTCTCTGTTTGCATGTTACTCCACTTCTTAGCTAACACTGCCACAATTCACCTCCTTTTTAATATAAATATCCTCTTCTCTCGGCATTTCCGCTACCACATTTAATTATATTATCACTGGTCATGCTTTATTCTATATTATTTGTGCCTCTTCTATTCAAACTTTCATATTGAAATAATTCCTCAGGGTGTTCTCTCATCTCTGTTCCTTATCTCCAGTCTCAATCTATATGAGCTCATCCAATAAACATCATCTGCATTCTTAGGTCTCTATGTTTTTTTATCTCTTACAAAGCAGTCTCCTGAGTTTCAGATTTGTAAGTCAAATGGCCTTCTAGATGTGTCAGTGCAGATGCTTGCTCTGTCTTTCAAGGAGCTTTGGATACACACTACCCTGGCCCAAAATATTTATTTTATTTTCTACAATAATATTAAACTGCACCAAAATTTCATTCAATGCAGGATATAAGAACAAACAAAACAAAAACAAAGAAACAAAAATGCTGGGCATTACCCTTCATTGGTCCTCATTCCTTACTCCTTGCATCCCACATTCAATTTATCAGCAAGCTCTAAGACTTTTTTTTCCTAGAAACCATATTTCAAATCCATCCACTTCTCTTTATTGCCACTGAAAACTCAATTATTCTGGATGCCATTATCTACCATTTAGATCACTGAAATAATACTTCTGTGTCTACACTTCCTTAAATTCTATTCAGTCTCCATACAGCAAATGCACATCTGATATGTCATGCCCTTTATTAAATATTGAGTGTCTCCTTATATAACTCAGAATGAAGTACAAAGTATTTCACAGGTTCCCTGGTTCTAGCATATGTCCTCCAACACATCTTACACCATTTTCCTCTTATACAGTGTGCTTCAATCACATTACTCACATGTATTCTTTGAACATGGAAAACTCTTTCCCAAACACTAATTTTGTACTTATTATTCCCTCTGTTTGAAATATGCTGCTTTGCCAGCATATTTGGTCAAACATACCTTGCCAACCTTCTGTATGATCTGAGCTTAATCTGCCAGCCTGGTGTTAAGATCTAAATGGAACTCAAAATGAAAGGAAACACAACCAGTATTCTTAAGCCTTTCTAGAATCCTTGAAGGAAAGGCTGCGTGAAAGCCTTTGAGAGTTTTACTGGACATAATATTACCACCTGCATTTATCCTACATATTGATGAGGTCCTTGAGGATGCGGTAGTACTCTTTACCAGGGGGACTCATGACGAAAAGATTACTCAATTTTCCATAGAGGGTATATCTGAAAGAAAGTCATTGCCATTTATTTGCAAACTAAAGTTCACACACTAAAGTGGAATATTCCTGATTAGTTCAGAGGATGTTCTCAAGGTGAACCCTTTCAAGTTTGAGCTGTTAGTACAGCGTATTCAGTGCCATGCACTGCTGTCACTCAGCATCTACCTTATCTGAAGAAAAAGCAAAAGAGAACTCAATAAGCAGGCCCACAGTAGTGGCAAGAAGTCAGAAGAGAAAAAAAGCTCCTCTCAGTAGGGACACTCAAGATTTCTGTCAATGTTGAGATAACTGTTTAAACTATGCATGAGTACAAATCAAGTGAGTGCTAAACCAGGTACTACTGTTGTCTTTGAAAGGCCAGGCAAATGCCTGTGGTGGTGGTGATGTTGGTGGTGGTGTTTTATCTTACTTCAGATGTCTACTTCAGGGTTCTGAAGACTGTGCATAACTGGATTTTCATGATTAGGTTAAATACTAGATTAATGTGGTCTAAGAAAATGTCGAGTGTATTTTGTGAGTTTAAAAGGAAAACTGAGAGACAAGTATGAAAAATGATCCTTCTCTTAAGAATTCAAAAATCTTGAATTATTCTTGTTACTCCCAAATCTGCTTCCAAATAGAAAGCTTCCAGTGGTTCTTTATTGAATATGTCAGTCCATATGTACAGATGAAAAGATGTAATGGGACCAGTATGAGGCATTTCTAGTTCATTCATACAGTGCAACAGAAAAAGGCACTAGTAGATTCTCATCCTGTATGTTGGTATTTGGCAGAGTCCAAGACTTCCAGTGTGCCTCTGATGACAAGTAAATAATAGAGTAGAAATGTCAGCAATCTCACCCAATCAGGGGTAACCTTATTAGCTCAGAGGGCAGTGTTTCTGAAGCAGCATGATTTGGGCCATTAACATGTTCAGGAAGCCTTACTGGCAGATATGCAACTACAAAAGAAGAGGAAATTATTCCAGTAGAATGGGAAGGCCCTATATAATTTAAAAAGTTAATTCTTACAATATTTTGTGTGAAATAGTACAAGCTGAATGAAACTGGAAGAACACAAGTTACATGCTGCCTAACACTCATGGAAGGCTCCTAGAGTGTGGGGAGCTAAGATCTGTTGGACAACAGAGCCAGGATTTTCAAATACCGTATCACGTGTTCTATTGTTTTGACTTTCCAGAACTGAGTTAAAGACCAGTTATTTAATTCAGTCCCAAATATCCAGAAGCCTACTCTGACAAGCCTTATGACTGTCATATAAGTAGGATTTCATAATTTTAAAAGTTGAACTTCATAACTTACAAGTGTTATAGGGAAAGATATTATTATGTCTGACAACTATCCTTTTCTTTGTAACACTTCATTTTTATTGTCACATTTCTCTGAATATAAAACATGTTTGCTACTTTAATGAGCATTACATGCCAAAACCAAAAAAAAAAGAAAGCAAATAAATCACCATAGAACTCTGTTATTTCCTTTATGAATATAACAGAGACTGGAAGCCAATACTTGGTTCTCCTGGCCTTCTTGGACCCAAAGTTAGACTGTAATTCAGAATGTCTCACAACAGACAGGGTCATGTGTTTAACTCTCACCACAAGAATGAGGGCAGAAATATAATGTGTCACTTAAAGACTAAGAGAAGCTATCTCTGTTCCCCTAGATGCGTTTTGAGTCCTGGATCCCTGAGTCACCTGACCACAGTCATACTTGTTGGACTGTCATTTCAGTGAACAGTGAACTGTTATTTTGCCAATTTAGTGACTTTTCCCTTTTTCACAGCAGTTAGGCTACACTGAAGAAGCAGGGAGGATGTAATGTTTGTTCTATCTCCTCAAGAATGGGTGGGTTGAAGGTAAGAAGTAAATGCTCCATGCTTGATGGGAAGTAGCATACACTGCCCCTAAATGTGCCACTTTGGCAAGTGGATCATTTTGAGCTGAAGATAATTAAGACCCAGGAGACTCAGGAAGAGGTTTTTGCCTCTCCCTCAACTGCCTAAAATAAATCAGGTAGGGGGTTTGGCCCAGGGAAAAGAGTTATTTTCAAAGATAACTTTTTTTTTTAAATTTCTCTAAGACTAAACATCTGTTCTCCTTCTCTTCCTGTGAATTGCCCTCCTCCTCTTTGAAGCCCAGGTCCCTACCCTATTTTTTGGCTCAAGACAGCATATAAGCCTCAGTTGTTCACCTTTGAGTCTCATGTCTTTGGGACTTACATATACACAAAATTTGGGGTTTTTTTCCTGCTGATCTCTCACGTCAATTTGATTATTAGACCAGCCAACCTGATTGGGAGGAAGAGAAAAGATTTCTGTTCCTACATTCTGATTTAAAAAAAAAAATTGTTTCTGTCTTGAAAAATTTTAGATACAAGTTATTGTTTTCAGTGACCCCGTGGACTGTAGCCTGCCAGTCTCCTCTGCTCCTGGGATTCTCCAGACAAGAGTACTGGCATGGGTTGCCATGCCCTCCTGCATGAATCATCTAGACCCAGGGATCGAATCTGCACCTCCTGCGGCTCCTGCCTTGTAGGCAGTTTCTTAACTGCTAAGCTACCAGGCAAGCCCTAAGAGTCTATATTATTCTCTATATATGTTGATTTAGTTCCTGATGTTAGGATGTGGAAAGATCTGCAAAAGGTTTTGGTTGTGTGATTATGTGTCTGTGTGCTTATGTGAGCATTTGTTCATACCTCACTGACTGGTATTTTCACTTTGTCCCACTCAATATTTTTAGCTTAATATATATGGAAAATTGTAATCATCAGAGCTCTGATTCACTGCCACTACCAAGCAATTAATATTAATTTCTAAAATCCTTATAACTACTAACTAAATATCATGGCTCATTAAAAGTTACCTTTCTTATGTGTAGTGTTATTTGGGAAGGAGATATATATATAATTATATACATACACACCCTCATTTTTGGATTTCCTTTCCATTTAAGTCACCACAGAGCATCAAGTAGAATTCCCTGTGCTATACAGTAAATTTTCTCATAGTATCAATAATGTATTTATGTATGTCCCAATTTCCCAATTCATCCTACCATGCCCCTTTAGCCCTTGGGCTTCCCTGATGGCTCAGATGGCAAAGAATCTGCCTGCAATACACAAGACCAAAGTTTGATTCCTGAGTTGGGAAGATCTCCTGGAGAAGGAAATGGCAACCCACTCCAGTATTCCTGCCTGGAGAATCCCATGGACAGATTGGGAGCCTGGTGGGCTACAGTTCATGGGGTCACAAAGAATCAGACACGACTAAGTGACCAACACTTTCACTTCACTTTCATTCACACATTTGTTCTTTATATTTGTGTCTTTTGTTTCTGCTTTGCAAATAATATCATCTATATCATTTTTCTAGATTCCACATACATGTGTTAGAATACAATATTTATTTTTCTCTTTTTTACTTACTTCACTCTCTATGACAGTCTCTAGGTCCATCCATGTCTCTATAAATTCAATTTTGTTCCTTTTAATGGATGAGTAATATTTCATTGTATATATGTACCACATCTTCTGCATCATTTCCTCTGTTGATGGACATTTAACTTGCTTTCATATCCTGGCTATTGTAAATAATGATACAATGAATATCAGGGTATATGTGTCTTTTTGAATTATGCTTTTCTCTGGATATATACACAGTAGTGGGTTGCTGGGTCATATAGTAGTTCTATTTTTAGTTTTTTAAGGAGCCTTCATACTGTTCTCCATAGTGACTTTATCAATTTACATTCCCCAAAACAGTGTAAGACGGTTCCCTTTTCTCCACACCCTCTCTACCATTTATTGTCTGTAGATTTTTTGATAATGGCCATTCTGACTGATGTGAGTTGATACCTCATTGTAGTTTTGATTTGCACTTCTTTAATAATTAGTGATGTTGAGCATCTTTTCATTTGTTGCCCACCTATATGTCTTCCTTGAAGAAATGCCTATTTATGCCTTATGCCTATTTTTTGATTGGGTTATTTGTTTATTTTATTTTTTTGACACTGAGCTTCATGAGCTATTTGTATATTTGGAGAATTTGCTAAGCCAGGCACACATCCATATTCTAAGGTCACATTTCAGTAGTCAATTGCCAATATAAAAAAATACTATATGCCAAATACAATGTAAAGTTTAAATAAATATATCTGAAAATGAGTTTATTCACATGTCATATTTTCATCATGTCCTTTTCTCCAGTAAATGAATTATTTCTCTCTCAAGCCTTCAGTGTCAGGTGTGGGGCAAGACTATTTCACAGCTCACACCCCCTAAATATCACGGGAAGAAGACTGAGAGGAAGGAGAATCATCCAACTTGGCATTTATGAATATTAATGTTAATACCACTGTTCCTCCCCATTCATCTTGAGTCTGAAGTAGGAAAAACAGTTTCCATAGAAACAAAGCTCTTGGACAGTCACTTTGTCACTTCTCCCCTGCTAAGTGAATCAAGTTTAAGTGGCATGAGCAGTCACCATTTCATAAAAATTAACATCAGCAACATGGAATGCAAGAATAAAATGAATTATGTTAAAACTTTATATATTTTGAATTCTTATTAAGCAATAGTATATTGAGTTCTTAAAGCTGTTTTATTAAACAGTTAAAAAACTGTTGTTTTTAAAATATTTTAAAAACACATATAATTCAAATAATTTAGTTGATAGTTGATTATTAGTGGAGAAAGCTGAAGATGGAAATTTGTTCCAATGTTCCCTTTTAACAATAAGTACTATATCAATCAGCACTCTGAAAATTAAAATTAAAATATTTTTAAAAATATATAGTAGAGGGTCACTTAAATACTGATGTCAGCATGTGCCTGACAACAGGAAGAAAACAGAAAGTAGAGAGGAGAGAGGGCAGTGATTTTTGGTATTAGAAAGGTGGATTTTATATATAGGATTTACTGTTCTTTGTATCTTCAGGTGTGAGGATGAAAACCTTTTGTGTCCAGAAAGTAAGATACCTAGAGGCAACAGCCGTATTTGTAGGCATCTGTTTTTCCTCAAAGCTGTGTGTCCTTGAATTCCCAATAATTGTACCTTGTCATCTGATTGCATAATTATCATAACATGGCAGTTCTTTTTTTTTTTTTTTTTCCCTCAGTTCCAATTCTCCTATTAATTGCCTTTGCACCAGCAATTCATACATTCTGGGTCATGTTTCCTGACTTTTCAGGTTTTAGTCTTATCTTGGATTCTTTTAAAATTCTATTCCAGATCTAACATTTTAGCATGCCATGTTGAGCTCCAGTGATCTCAGCTTGGTAGATTATACAATACTGAGGAGGGAGCAAGAGAAAGAGCTGATTTCCATTGATTGATCCAGGCAATGTTTTACCTGATCCTGTAATTTAACTGTTTGCCACCCACAGATCACGAACATCCTAATATAAATTTCTAAGAAGGCTTTTACTGATAAGTGAGAAGTAATAATAATAACAAAAATAATAGCCATAGCAGAGGATCACATTCATGTCTATAGGCCTTTTTCAAGGGCACCATGTTTAAGCGTTTTATATGCAGTAAAGCCCTTAATCCTCGTGGAATTTCTCTGTGGCAAACATTGTTGTTATTCCCAGTTTACAGAAGATGAAATTTAGGCTTATTCCTGAAAAGTAGCAAAGATTATACCCTAATGTTTAAATGGTTCAGAGTTTCAGAAAATAAGGATTTTGGGGACCCTCAAAGCTATTATATTAATCATATTGTCATAATAAAATTCTTTCTAAATAAAATTTCTTTACAGCTTCAGCTTCACAAATAATTCTGTTTCATTGGCCACAATCCACCATCCTCTTTTTTCTGATATACTCTTTGTGCTCAGGAAATGTTATGACTTTGTTCTGTTTTGCTGAATCCAGTTATTCTTAAGTTTTTCTATGCAAACTACATTTCTTGTTAAAGTTTCTAACCAGTGTTTTGTTTTGTTTTGCTTCAATCTTATTGTATATTATTCTTTCAGTCTCCCTGGTTTTATTTCTGACAGTCTCAGCAAAATACTTATATAACCTCTGCTTCGGGCCTTTTCACAAATTATTAGGGTGCTAAAGGGCCAATTTTTCAAGTCTCCCTCTTGCTATCTCAGGAAAATTGCTTCAGTCCCCATTCAATATTTTGTGTAAGCCACAAACTTTCCTGAAAATTTCTGGAATTCCAAAGAAGCTTCTATTTTCATGGTGACCTCTGTTTTCTAATTTAGGCTTCTCAGTTTCTGGTTTGTTTACTGTTACTAAGCTCAGGTCTGGCTGCTTGCCACTTGAAAAGTCAATACATGGGAGGCAAGTACTAGTCGGGAAAGGAAAAGATGCTTTAATCAGGAAGCTGGCTACCTGGAGAAAAGGCAGATTTGTGTCCCAAAAGTAACTCTGAGGTTTTGCTCAGCCATGAAATTTTTTAAAAGGGAAATGAAAGTGAAAGTGAAGTCGCTCAGTCATGTCAGACTCTCTGGGACCCCATGGACTGTTCCCTACCAGGCTCCTCCATCCATGGGGTTCTCCAGGCAAGAGTACTGGAGTGGGTTGCCATTTTCTTCTCCAGGGGATCTTCCTGACCCAGGGATCGAACCCAGGTCTCCCCCATTGCAGGTAGACACTTTACTGTCTGAGCCACCAGGGAAGCCCAAAAGGGAAATAATCTCAGTTAATTATTAAGGTAGGAGGTCAGGTTCTTTGTCATTTTTCCATCAGGTGCAGACCTGCTGAATTCTCCTGATCTTCCTTTGGAAGCCATCTTGCCCACATGGTCTGCCTACAAATTTGATAAGGGGGAAGTTGGCAGTAGAGAGTCAGTTGTTCTTTAAATACCTAATTTTTCACTGTTGCTCCTTTTAATCCAAGAAAGGAATCAACAGGTTAGGTAAAGTATTGTGTACATTCAATAGAGAAGAAGTCAGGAACTGGGTGGGTTAAATGTTCCCCAGTGGTCTCTTTTTTTTTTTTTTTTTTTGATAATTTAGGTTTGAGAAAAAAACAGAGATGAGCAAACAGAAAAGGAGAGACAATTGCTAGTTATATTACTATCCTTAAATGCTTGACCACTCAGATTTTGCAAAGATTGGAGGCTCATTTGAGGATAGTGGTTAGACAGGGACTGACTGTAATGTTCAAAATAACTGAACATTACAAATCTGTTTTATTCACTTAATGTTGCTATAGCACTTCTGAGGAAATATCACTGGCTATCTATGATTCTTAGCCTTACAGTAGGTTCCCATATTTTTAGATTGTTACCCAACACTGGTGCCTTTTAAAGTAACTAACTTCTAATGGCAGCTGGAAATCTTCAGCTTCACTGTGGAGAGTGGATTTATCAAGTTCATCTTCAGGAATGACTAAGAGCAATAGAAGAACTTGCACTTCAAACAGTATTGGGAACCCCATGGGGATTTTTAAACATATTGGGGAATTTGAAAAGAGAGTAGAAGAGAGGATGGAACAGGAATTCTCTCAAATCTGAGACTTGGAGGCTCCAGTTTAATACTTGTAGTGATGGGGGAAGTTGTTATTCACACACAAACTCTGACAAAACACATCAAACTGAACACTTAAAATTGGTGGAATTTGTTTTACGTAAATTATATATCAATGAAAATAACTTTTTAAATGGCATGCAAATAAAAACTTACATTATCTCAAAGCCAAATATATTTGTCAGGTCCCTCCAGAGAAACAGAACCAGTAAGATATAAGAAATTGGCTCCTGTGATAATCGAGGCTGTATGCAATCTTGCTACATGCAGGCTGGAGACCCAGGAAGACTGAAGAGGTAGTTCAGCCTGAGTCTGAAGGCTGTATAAAAAGTAGTAAATCCCAGTCCAAAGGTTTGGAAAAATGAGATGTCCCAGCTCAGTGAGACAGGAAAAAATGGTAGAATTACTCTTTCCTCAGCTTTTTGTTCTATTTTAGCCCTCAAGGGTTGTATGCCGCTCAGTCACATTGAAGAGGATAGTTTAATTTACTGAGCCCACTAATTCATATGCTAATCCAAAAACACCCTCACAGATACAGAAATAAAGTATAATCTGAGCACTATCTGGCCAGCCAAGTTAACACATAAAACTAATCACCACAAGTCCACCCTTTGACAATTTAGCACCTAGATACATCTCCTTAAGTCCTAGTTTATCTCCAAATAAAGACAATAACAAGGTTATAATTCTGCCTAGACTGATACAACTATACTGCTTACAACTGAAAATTTATTCTTCCCTAGGAGACGAGGTAAAATCTTGAGTGATGCTTAATCTTCTCCTTGGTATCCCATAATTTAAAAGCTATTATGTAAAATTAACAGTGCTTAAATACTATGATAAAAATATATCTTGTGCCACATGATAAGGGATTAAGAAAAAAGCAGAAAGAAAACAAACACAGACAGAAACATAAACGTATTCATTGCAAAATGTATAGGAAATGCTCATCGCAATTATACCCCTGCCTGTAATTGATCACAGAGCCATAGCTGGTATTTTAACTAAATTTTTCCACTACTTATTCTGTATTCCCTTAACCCATGGCCATTTAAGTTGACACATAAAATTAACCATTATACTAAGATTGGAAAGGAAGTTGTCCAAATCCAACATGAATTACCCTATTGATTGAAAATAATGAATGGTAATTTCAAAGTCGTAAGAGAAATCATGGGGGGAAAAGAAATGAATCAATAAATTATTTTTGTCTGCAAATTACAGCCACAACAGCTTGTTTAATTGACAATTAATAAGTGTTTTGCTTTGTTGAAAGTAATGTCAGTTTATTGTAGAAAGCTCTAAAAATTATAAACAAATCTTAAAAATCACTCATAAGGCACATTTCTGAGTTAATTCATATTCATATTTAAAGAATTTCTAGTTGTGTTTCTTATGATTAATTATAGTATGTATTTTCTCTAGTATTATATTATAGTCATGTTAAGTAATATACATGTTTTTAAATGAAATTTTTCTATCTGTATAATATAATATCCATTTTGTAAATAAAATATTTTGACCATTCCTTTATTTTGATCATTGTGCCTTCATTTAAAAAATTATTATAAGATATGCTGCAATTAATATCATAACATATATATTTTTCCTGTGTATCTGTTCAGTTCTTTAGGACTAGACTTTGAATTCTTGTACCAATAGCTATGAATTTTCCTTCAAGTACAGACTGTAGATTTCTAGAAAATTTTCCACTTTAAATTCTCTGCTACACTATATACAGCTGTTTAAACTATCACATTTTCAATTGTAATGACTATTAGACATTTTGTTTTTATGTTCTTACTCTGATATCTTAGAATGATCAAAATTCTTTTTATTTCTTTTTTTTTTTCATTTTCAATTTTGAACTAGTTAAGATTTTAAAACATATTTGTGTGTAATGATGAATATATCTGAATCTTAGAGCTTTAGTGGTCATTTTGTCTATCCTCCGATATAAGTATAGGCAGTCATCACTGGGTATTCTCAGGGAATTGGCTCCAGAACCACCCCCCCAGAAACCAAACTATGTGGATACTTAAGTCCCTTATATAAAATGACCTGCATGCATTGTAGTCACTTCAGTTGTGTCCAACTCTTTGTGATGCTATGGACTATAGGCCGCCAAGCTCCTCTGTCCATGGAATTCTCCAGGCAAGAATAGTGGAGTGGGTTGCCACGCTCTCCTCCAGGGGATATTCCTGACCCTTACATCTCCTGCATTGCTAGGTGCGTGCTTTACCACTAGCACCACCTGGGACATTCCATAAGATGATGTAGTCCTCCATATTCATGGCTGGCTCAGTCTGTGGACGTGGGGCTCCCAAACATGGAGGACTCACTGTACACAATTCAAATCTGAAAACTCCTGATGAGAGAAAGATCATTACTTCCTATCATATAATAATGAAATGATATAATTAGATCTGTAGCTATATCCAATTAGGAAAAGTCCCTGAAGAAAAAAGCATACTTAGAAGCAGTGGAAACATCCAAGTGAAGAGCATTGTCAGTGATGTGGGCCGTCCTGTCCTTCCGTGTGCAGATTCAATGTATGAAACAAATAGTCAAAGTGATTAAATTAAGCATCTATAAAAATGGCATCAGGTTGAAAATAAGACAAAAAAATGGTAACGTGAGTTTAAAAGAGACTGTTGAAAGGGAAGTAAGATTTTTGGGGGCTCCAAAATCACTGCAGATGGTGACTACAGCCATGAAATTAAAAGACGCTTACTCCTTGGAAGGAAAGTTATGACCAACCTAGATAGCATATTGAAAAACAGAAACATTACTTTGCCAACAAAGGTCCGTCTAGTCAAGGCTATGGTTTTTCCAGTGGTCATGTATGGATGTGAGAGTTGGACTGTGAAGAAGGCTGAGCACCAAGGAATTGATGCTTTTGAACTGTGGTGTTGGAGAAGACTCTTAAGAGTCTCTTGGACTGCAAGGAGATCCAACCAGTCCATTCTAGAGGAAATCAGTTCTGGGTGTTCATTAGAAGGAATGATGCTAAAACTGAAACTCCAATACTTTGGCCACCTCATGCGAAGAGTTGACTCTTTGGAAAAGACCCTGATGCTGGGAAAGATTGGGGGCAGGAGGAGAAGGGGACAATAGAGGATGAGATGGCTGCATGGCATCACCGACTCGATGGACATGAGTTTGAGTGAACTCTGGGAGTTGGTGATGAACAGGGAGGCCTGGCGTGCTGCGATTCATGGGGTTGCAAAGAGTTGAACATGACTGAGCGACTGAGCTGAACTGAAGTTCATAAGGAAAACAAGTTAAACCATCTTTCTTGCTATTCTACAAAGTCATAGTGTTGAAGGAGGATGAGATCTCCCTATATTGTAGAAAAAGTGCAAACACGTTGGAACCAGGGAGTCCTAGGTTTAAATTCTTCTGTTTATTGCTTATATGACTTAAATTTCTTTTAATGTTGGTTTGTTTTTTTCAATAAAAGAAGAAAACATTTTGGGGGACTACTAAAATTTAAAGGGATGACATACGTAATTATCACAGTGCCTGGCATATAATAACTGTTGAACAAAATGTTAGATCTCATTTAAACCACCCTCGTCCATTCAGAAACATCAATTTTGTTTTGCAGGTATCTTCTAAAAAATATAGTATTCTAGGATTATCTATCCTGTTGCTCCCTTTGCTCCCCACCTATAAAATTACATTTTCTGACAGTTCTCAATGAAGGATTGCGTTGGTTGTCTTTTGGATCTCCCTCCATAGCCTCTTATCTTTTTTTTTTTTTTTTTTCTTATTTTTCCTGCTGAGAGTGATGTCTTGTCACTCCAGATTTCTCAAGAAGCCCTCTCCAATCACCTGTACCATGGATTAATTGTGTTTGTATTTTAAATTTGTTTTCAACATCTCTCTCTATGGGTTTTATCATCATTAAATGCTGTATTTTAATCCAGTCTTCTTTCCTTGGATTATAGCTCTTTGAAAGGCAAGAATTCAAGTTAATAAACATTTGTAATGAGAACATTTTATTTGTCATTCTCAAATGTAAGTTCAGTGCTTTAGGAGACAGGCAAATTAATTCAAGTACTAATAAATGACATATTGAAGAGTATTAAGAAAATTCAAAAAAAGGAAAAGTATACTCATATTCACTATTTCACTTGACATAAGCCAAGACTGTAAAAGGCACATTCCCAGAGGAATATGTTCTCAATCAAAAATAAAGCATAAAATGAAAACTGAAACACCTATTTTTTTACTCAACATTGATTGCTTTTTGGATTTATCTTTCCAAAAAGAAAGTGACTGTTTAAGCTGACTCAAAATCATACTACTATGTGCCCCGAATCACCGTTGCAGAAACAGACCAGAAGAGGGTAGTTTGTGATTTTTTTAAGAAGAAAAAGTAGGTCTTTCTTTTGATGATGAATGAATACTGTAGTTAGTTTATGATGCTCAAAATCTTGTGAGAACAAAGTTTGAGCACTGGGAATTTCAGAACCACTTGATAATCAATGTTGCAGACGCCCTGTTGCTTATAAAAAAGTAACTGCCATTACCACTGTAATTTAGTGAAGATTGTGGAAAGAACGTCTGCGTATAAAAATACATCTGAAGGATTACTGTTTGATCTTGCACATAGAGAATCTAGGGAAAAGTGGCACAGAAACAAGAGCAGTTCATTTTGTACCCTTTTTGGAATCACAGGGTAGCCCAATAAATAAGGTTGAGATATGGTACCATGTTTCAAATCTAGGGTGACTTAAAGAAAAGTAAATAAATTTCATTTGTTTAAACAAGAGAGAAATAAAATCATTTGCTAAATAAAAATATCATTCAAGAGTGTTCTAAAATAATATAACTTACTTAAGAATCTTTAATAGAAACTCACATGTCTTTTCTCATTTTAAAATAAATTCACTCCAGTGGAATTCATTTGCAGAAATCATGTGTAGGGAGAATGCATTACTTTTCTATGGCTGCTATAATCTTAGAAACTTAAAACAACATAATTTATTAACTTATACTTCTGTAGCCTGGAAGTCTGATAGAGGTCTTATCAGGCTGAAATCTGTCTCAACAGGACTGCATTCTTTCCTAGTGGCTCTAAGCGGGAATCGATTTCCTTGTTCATTCAGGTTTTGGCAGGATTCAATTCCATGTGATTGTAGGACCTCTTTTCCTTGTTGGTTGTCAGATAAAGGCTGTTCCCACCTTCTAGAGGCTGCCTATATCCGTGGGCTCCTGATTCCCTTCCTTCATCTCGGGATGGTAACAGCAGGTTACGTCTCTCACATTTTGAATCCCTCCTGTCCCTGCTTCCATTGTCCCATCTCTCTGACTCACTCTTCCAACTTCCTGTTCCACTTTTAAGGACTCATACATTACATTGGGACCACTTGAATAATGCAAAATCACCCCCTATCTCAAGATGCTTAACATCTTTAAAATCTCTTTTAATAATTAAGATAATATATTTACAAGTTCTGGGGATTAGGGCATAGTTTTTGTTGTTGTTCTTTCTTTTTTTTTTTTTTTTAAGGAGAGAGGGTTACTCCCCCTGCCTACCACAGAGAGATTAAAAAGATACCAGAGGTTCTCCCTTGATGTTTTCCTAAACTGCTCAGTGGGCATTTCAGAAATTTAATTGGTCACAGAATTTGAGGAGATAAGTCAGTGTTTGCAAATGATCTACTTGTGTAGTTCAGGGTGGTTGATATGCCTTTGAGTTTTGATATGAAATCAGTTTCTCTAGTATTTACTCTCAAAGCCATAGTTAGATTCCTGTGGAGAGGGGTGTGGGAGCGGGAGGAGAGAGGTGGATGGATGATATGGCTCTTCCTAAAGCTCCCAATTTGGGATTTAACTTTTCTTTCTGAAAAATTCTCCATAAATGCATGCATGCATGCTAAGTCACTTTGGTCATGTCTGCTTTTTACAACCTCATTGACTGTAGCTGCCAGACTCCTCTGTCCATGGGATTTCCCAGGCAAGAATACTGGAGTGGGTTGCCATGGCCTCCTCCAGGGGATCTTCCTGACCCAGGGATCAAACCTGCATCTCTTACTTCTCTTGTATTGTCAGGTGAGTTCTTTTACCACTAATGTCCCCTGGGAAGCCCCAGGTTGCTAGCTGAAACAAATTGGGAATAAAATTTCTTCAGATACGAATGACTAGTCTGTAAGTATGTTTATTTATATGTGTGCACTAAATGGGTATGGAGGCTAAGTGAATTTGACAACTTTAGGTTCTGATATAATATTATTTGGTTAGAAAAATTAGTTTTGTTTTAAAAAGTTGAAAATAACTCCACTTTTGAATATGTGGCACTAGCTGAGAAGCAAATTACATGTTTGACTATATTTGTCTCCAGTATACAGCTTGATTCATTACATATGGATTGAATAACACTATCTACATTTGAATTAGAAATAAGTAGTTGTGTTGATATAGAACAACACAAGGGCTTTTTTTTTTTTTTTCTATTTTGTCTACTAGAATTAGGTACTAAATAGTAATACATTATCAGCTGTTGAATCTGTTGGGAAAATAGTTTTCATAGGTATGTGTTAATAGGTACTCACTGGAGAAATTTTATATTTACTCTATAACAAACATAATTTTATTTATATAATGCATATTAAGGGGGAAAATCATTATTGAGTTGTGCCTAGTCGTGTCAAGAAAACCTGTAGTTGAAAAGTACTTATAGCAAAAAGTTAACACTGGTTTTAGAAAAAATCAATATTTAAACTTGAACAGGGAATTTGCAAACTGATATCTGAAATGAATTTTATTTCAACATTAATTTCAGCAAAAATAAATGTTACTCTTCAAATGCTAGTGAGTAATAGAAGGCTGTGGTTATACCATGTACCTGTGTCCTCCAAAATCTAAATTTCACACGTGCTTTTTATGAATCATCTAATTGAAAAGGAAAAAAATAAATAAAAAGAAAAAAGTCATAAGAGACCTCCGAATACATTTTTTCCCTTGTATCTGAACAGTATACCAATTAGGTTTTGAGAACCATTATGCTAATACTAGTTAGTTATATGATTCATTTTGAGATGTCCTCTTAGTGATTGAAAAAAATTAATCTCATTAAATAATTGAACTTCAAAGACAAAATGATAACCTAACTTTGGCATCTTTTTTAGGGATCAGAAGGAGAAGAGATTCTCAAAAAATATGTATCATTAACTTTCTCCCAAAGAAAGGAAAAGGGAAGAGAAGAGAGTATGTCTAAGCTGCAATGCATATTAGAAATTACAATATGAAAAATTTGTTCAGAATAATTCCCTTCCACAGCTTCTCTGAAATAGAACATTGAATAGCTTCTCTGAAAATCAAGTTCAGGAAGTTTCTTGTAGTTGTTATACTAATAGCAAAGCCATTACTAGTTGATACTTAGAGACATATTATCTGGAGAACCATTCTGTACTTAGCTGATTCTGCACCACTGGTTTGAGATCTTTGAGTTTTTCTGCGTTTTAAAATAACTAAACTCAAAGGACATTTAAGCTTAGTACAAACCAAAGTATAGACAGTGAAATACTAGGTTAATGTACTTATAATAGTTACTATAACTTACCCTATGATCTAGTTTTAGTTTTGCTTGATAAAACATAGACAAATTTGATAAAGTTTTTCATTCAGATAAAAATGCTTATTTAGTTCATTTTGCCATTGTAATTTAAATTTGATATCTGTTGAAGCCATTATAATTAGAGGTAGTTCATATCTAAATGGACATTACTTACTTGTTAATGTAATGTACAATGTTGTTATTGTTAAGGGAAAAGTATATTTGAAATGAGTCTAAGTACCTTTTTATTTATTTATTTATTTTTTTCTTTGAAATAAATGTTTTATACTTAAACATCCCCCCACTTCAGTGTAGGTTATAACCAAAGGAGTTGCACAAATATCAACACCAACTCAAGCATATGTAAGAAACACTTTCCACTATCATAATAATTTAACTGTAAAGAGTTATGCCTTTGTCTCTTTTCAGTTCAGTTCAGTTGCTCAGTCGTGTCCGACTCTTTGTGACCTCATGAATCGCAGCACACCAGGCCTCCCTGTCCATCACCAACTCCCAGAGTTCACTCAGACTCACGTCCATCGATGGTATCACAGCCATCTCATCCTCTGTCGTCCCCTTTTCCTCCTGCCCCCAATCCCTCTCAGCATCAGAGTCTTTTCCAATGAGTCAACTCTTCGCATGAGGTAGCCAAAGTACTGGAGTTTCAGCTTTAGCATCAGTCCTTCCAAAGAACACCCAGGGCTGATCTCTAGACTTACATAAAAACAAAAAGAGAGTTTCCTGTTTCACATGTAAGGAGCTTAGTAGTCACTACACCTTCCTAACAGGTAAAGGTTGAACAGACTGAAAAATCAACAACTCTTCTTGGATTTATGAGTAGGAAGACCCAGGGCAAACTGCTGCCCCCATTACTGGAGGGACAAAGAGATGAGTAGAGGGAATCACAGCTTATTAAAACAGAGACTCTCAAGCAGAAAACTGCCCTGGGAACCAATGCTGAATTAGGAAAACCTGAATGGTAATTGACAAATGCTGGATGCTCCATGTGGACAATTCTGAGAGTTTAAAAATTCCAGGGGGCCTGGGCATGCAGAGGCCCCACAATATTGTGAGATTTATCTCCAGGAATTTCGTCAGGTTCCCACTGTAGATATCAGAGAGAGATTCTCTCTTGCTTCTAGCAGGGGGAGGAAAAAAAAAGAACTGTTTTGAAATAGGCCAGAATACTCTGTTATTCTTTTTTTTTTTAATTTTATTTTATTTTTAAACTTTACAATATTGTATTAGTTTTGCCCAACATCGAAATGAATCCACCACAGGTATACCCGTGCTCCCCATCCTGAACCCTCCTTCCTCCTCCCTCCCCACACCCTCCCTCTGGGCTGTCCCAGTGCACCAGCCCCAAGCATTCAGCATTGTGCATGGAACCTGGACTGGCGACTCATCTCATACATGATATTACACATGTTTCAATGCCATTCTCCCTAATCTCCCCACCCTCTCCCTCTCCCACAGAGTCCACAAGACTGATCTATACATTAGTGTCTCTTTTGCTGTCTCGTATACAGGGTTATTGTTACCATCTTTCTAAATTCCATATATATGCGTTAGTATACTATATTGGTGTTTTGCTTTCTGGCTTACTTCACTCTGTATAATAGGTTCCAGTTTCATCCACCTCATTAGAACTGATTCAAATGTATTCTTTTTAATGGCTGAGTAATACTCCATTGTGTATATGTACCACAGCTTGCTTATCCATTCATCTGCTGATGGACATCTAGGTTGCTTCCATGTCCTGGCTATTATAAACAGTGCTGCGATGAACATTGGGGTACACGTGTCTCTTTCCCTTCTGGTTTCCTCAGTGTGTATGCTCAGCAGTGGGATTTCTGGATCATAAGGCAGTTCTATTTCCAGTTTTTTAAGGAATCTCCACACTGTTCTCCATAGTGGCTGTACTAGTTTGCATTCCCACCAACAGTGTAAGAGGGTTCCCTTTTCTCCACACCCTCTCCAGCATTTATTGCTTGTAGACTTTTGGATCGCAGCCATTCTGACTGGTGTGAAATGGTACTTCATAGTGGTTTTGATTTGCATTTCTCTGATAATGAGTGATTCTTAACAAGGCTTGTTCTCAGTAGAAAGAAACTAGCTACCCTGAGCCTTACTTGCTGCCATAATGTTAGAGTCTGATTGACCTGAGGAAAGGGTAACAGCCAATTTCAGTCCACTGTAGCTACCCTGTGCTACCTAAGTGGGGAGAAAAAAAGGCGATACTCTTGTAAGTTCACAGTCCAGAGGCACAGCCTTGCTAAAAACTGAAACTTAGTTCTAGGACTATAAAGTGCTTCCAGCCCCCCATACCTCTCCACCACATTTTAAAGGCCCATTTATACTAGTTCCTTTTACTCAGTACATCATGTTTGGCTATCAAGAAAACAAAAATTGCAAAGCATGCTAAACAGGAAAAAAAAATTATAATTGGAAGAGAGAGTAAAGGTTAGAACCAAGCATGGCAGGGATATTGGAATGTCAAACCAGGAATTTAAAACAATTATGATTAATATGCTAACTGCTCTAATGAATAAAGTAGACAACATGCAAGAACAGATGGGCAACGAAAGCAGACGGATGGAAGTCCTGAGGAAGTCCTAAAGAAGTCCTAAGAAAGAACCAAAAATAAATGCTTAAGGTCCAAAAAAAAAAAAAAAAACCAAACTAACAGAAATGAAGAATGCCTTTGATAGGTTTATTAATAGACTACAAAAAACTGGGGAAAGTTATTTGTAGTCTATTTGCCTGAGATTAAGGATATAAAAATAGAAAGTAAAAACTAGAAGAGGAAAAAAACAACAAAAGGTTATTTTTTTTTTAAAAGGCAGACTATTCAAGGACTCTAAGACAACTAACATATACAAGTGTGAACGCCATAAGGAAAAGAAACTGAGCAACAGAGGAAATACTTGAAACAATAATGACTCATAATTTCTTGAAATTAATGTCAGACAAACATGAAATCACAGATCCAGGAAGCTCAGAGTACACCAAGAAGGATAAATACCCCCAGAACTATACCTAGGCAAATGATTAACAAACTACAAAAAAAAAAAAAAAAAAAATCAAACATAAAGAAAAAGTTCTGAAAGAAGCCAGAGGGGAAAAACACCTTACCTACAGAGGAACAAAGATAATAATTACATTGGACTTTTCTTTAGAAACTACAAGCAAAAAAAGAGTGAAGTGAAATGTTTAAAGTGTTGAGAGAAAATAAACACCAACTTAGAATTGAGTACCCTCCAAAGTGATCTCTAAAGAGTAAAGGAGAAATTAACTTTCTCAGACAAGCAAAAGTTGTTGGGGAATTTGTTGCCAGTAGACCTGCCCTGCCAGAAATGTTAAAAGAAGTTCTTGAGAGAAAAAAATAATAAATAAATAAATAAATATATATGTATGTTAGAAACTTGGGTCTACATCAAATAAAAGCTTCAAAGAAGCAATGAGTGAAGGTGAAATAACTTTTATTTTTCTTATTCAGATAGTAGTTTATTCCAGATAATAATGCTGATAATATATTCAATTGTGTATGCTAAAGAATATATCTTATATATATGTATAAATGAAATGAATGACAGCAATGATACAAGGGATGGGAGATAGTGAGTTAGGAATTAAAATTAACATTAATAGGAATTAATATTATTATTATTTTATATGATAGATTCCTTAGGATTTTGTAGATTAAAGTTTTTGAACAGAGAACATTTTCTTTCTTTTCAGTCTATATGAATTTTTTTTTTCTTTGCTGGACAACTATAGCCACTAGTAAAATGTTAAATATATGTATTGAGAGTGACATCCATGCTTTGTTTCCATTCTCAGAGAAAAAACATTGAAAAATTAATCTTTGAGCATAATATTATTTGTGTGCTTTTCATAGATGCTATTAATCAATCAGACTGAAGAAATTTCCCTCTGTTCCTAATTTTGAGTTTTCACCATGAACAAGTTTTGAAGTGTGTCACATCCTTTTTCAGGCATATTGAAGCATACATTTAGTTTTCTCTGTTATTCTGTAAATAAAGTAATTAGATTGTTTGATTTTTTTAAAGATTTATTTACTATTTAATTTACTTCTGACTGCTGGCTCTTCATTGCTGTGTGGGCTTTCTCTCCTTGGGGGATCAAGGGCTACTCTTCCTTGGATTCCGCAGGCTTCTCATTGTGGTGGCTCCTCTTGCTGTGGCGCACAGGCTCTACAGCACCTTGGCTTCAGAAGTTGCAATGCATGGGCTCAGTAGTTATGGCGCACAGGCTTAGTCGCTGTGCTGCATGAGGGATCTACCCAGATGAGAGATCAAACCCGTGTCCCTTGCATTGGCAGGCAAATTCTTAACCACTAGATTACTAGAGAAACCCAGATTGCTTGATTTTTAAGTGTTAAGCCAATACTTATTTCCTGGAATAACTCCCTGTTTGCTATGATATATTATCATTTTATTTTAATTTTTTGTTTTGTTCCATTGATATTTTGTTAATGACATTTCCATGTATGCTCAAAAGTAATGAAAGGTGTAATTGTTTTTTTTTTTTTTCTTCTTCTTTTAATATCTTTGGCAGAACTTGGTACCAGGCCTCTATGGCCTTCTATAATGAACTCGAGTGACTTTGGCTTTGTGGTTTTATGACAGAATTTCTAAGGTATTTATTATTTCTGCCTTAAATAATGAGGACCTGGTGGCTCAGACGGTAAAGCGTCTGTCTACAATGTGGGAGACCCGGGTTTGATCCCTGGGTTGGGAAGATCCACTGGAGAAGGAAATGGCAATCCACTCCAGTACTATTGCCTGGAAAATCCCATGGACAGGGGAGCCTGGTGGGCTACAGTCCATGGGGTCGCAAAGAGTCAGACACGACTGAGCAACTTCACTCACTCACTCACTTGCCTTAAATAAGAGATATAACCAATGAATGCCTTTAAAATTGCAATGTTCTTTAGAGGATACATATCTTTATTCACATACAATTCATTTAATAGAAGAAAGGCTATTAAAGTTTTATATTTCCATCATGTCAATTTTGATAAACTATACATTTTAAATAATTTCTTCAATTTTTATCTAAGTTGACAACTTTATTGGCATTATTATTTGTAATATTTACTTATATTCATCTTAGTTTGGTAGATTCTGTAGTGACATTTTTCCTTGTTATTGATAATTTTTTTTCTTAATAATGTTCTTATGGTTTCATGAATTTTATTTGAATTTCAAAGAACTAAAGTTTGGGACTTTAAACATTTGCATTGCTGAACACTTTCTATTTAATTGGCTTTTTCACATCTTTATTATTTTTTCCCTTTTATCACATTGAGTTTAATGTATTTTTCATTATTTAGATGAAACTTGTCTTCTTTTCTAAAAATTATATGCAAAGCTATAAATTTTCCTCCTAAATCATTTTTTGCCTTCATCTCAAAAATTTTGATGTGTTGTCCTTTCATTATTATTATTCGCTTACAGATGGTTTTCTGTTTTTTCCTTGTCTCTTGAATAGCTTAGATATTAGTTGCTGAATAAATAGTTGTATATTTTCTAGATCCTTTTATTGACCTGTAATTTAATTCCATTTTGGCTGGAGAATATATGCCTTAAGAGTTCAGACTTTTAAAGGGTATTGAGATTCATTTTCTGATTCAGCATGTTTTTAATCTTGATAAAAACTTTTTGTGCACTTGGTGACAGGCTGATGTAAATGACAATGCTCGTTACTGCATACCGTTCTGTTGTATATGAAAGTTATATTTCCTAAGGGATTCTCATTGCAACATCTGTTTTAAATACCTTAGCATTTTGAAGCAGTGTGTGTATTCTCTCTCATGCCCAAGTAGGTATCAGTATGTCTGACCTGATCTCTAGATATTTTATAACATATAGTTCTTTTTTATGCTCACACTTTGTTTTACTCCAATCTCATCCTATTTTCTGAGACTCATGTTGATGCAGCTTCATTTTTATGCAGCTCACTTGTGAGTGATTAATATCAAGTTTGTCTAGTCAAAAAATTGCTCTCAGAAGACAGTATTAATAATCATAACAACATCAAAACACACTGCATAAAACACTTTGATGAGATATTGAGTCAGATAGCACAACTCTTAAATTTAACCCATCGTGATCTTGATCTGCAATTTCAAAAACCGAAGTCTTGTACTAATAATGACTTTGGCTGGCATAACAGACTGCTGTTGGTAATCGCTTATATCTATGTTCCTTTACAATTCCAAACTTCTCTTGCAGTTAAATTGATCAGGTGACTAATTTTGGCCAGTAGAATGTGAGCAGAAGAGACCTTGTAGCCAAAGTAGTTAATTGTCTGGTTGCCTTCTCCACTCTCTCTTCCTCTTCTTTCTGGAAAGATGTGACAGGGTAACTCAGAGGATACAACACAGCCAACTATCAGCGGACACAGCCTGTGTAACCCACATACAATCATGACATCAACAAGACATAGACTTCTTTCCTATTAGAGCAATGAGACCACTTGTAATATATTAATAGTTCAATTCAGGTTTGGAGGGTGTTTTATTACATCGAATCTGTAAATGTCCTTAATTCTATAATGCTAACTGCTGCAGTTAAAAGAAAATAAAACAGATAAGCTTGTAAAGAATATTTTCATATTTTTTTTTCTGAAAGCAAAACATAAAACAACTGTTAGAAGAAAGATAGAATGTATTTTCAAATTGGAATATGGGCATCTTCTTATATAAAGCACAAAACCAAAGGCCATAAAAGAGAAGTTTGATAAATCGACTACATTATAAGCCACAGTTCTTTGTGACAGATGATGCCACAGAAGTTTTTGAAAAGTGACAAATGTGTTAAAAATATTGACAACCTATTTAAGCCAGAAAAAATTAAGATCAAGAATGAAAAAAAAAATCAGTAAGAAAAAATGAACAGAGGATATGAACTGGCAATTCACAGAAAAGGAAATACAAATGGCCAGAAACCATGTTTAGAAAGATGTTTCATCATATTGAAAAAGATGTCACATTTCCCTAGTAATTTGAGGACTAACTGCAAAGTAAAATAAAAACATACTATTTTTCACTTATTAGTTCAGCAAAAGTTTTCAAGTTAGAGTATAACAAGTGTTGGCAGGATTGGGGTAACAGATTCATGCATTATGAGAGGAATGTAAAATGTATATGAAATGTATATAAAATGCCATTTTTTGAAGGGTAATTGGGCAGGACCAAAAGAAAAAAAATTCACACCCTATATAACATGACATTTCCACATCTTTGCTTCTACCTTGGAGAAACATTGGCACACAGTCCAAGGGAGATTGCACACTTTTGACTGCAGCATTACCTAGAAGTAAAGCCTGAAAATAATCTAAGACCATCGAACAAAATGTGATTGAATAAACTATATTAAATACATACTATGCAATATAACACAATTGTGCTGTAAAAGAATGCTACATATAAAAGAATGAAATTGGAGCATTCTCTAACACCACACACACACACACAAAAACTCAAAATGGATTAAAGGCTTACTTGTAAGACTGGATACTATAAAACTCCTAGGGGAAAACATGGGCAGGTCATTCTTTGATATAAATCACAGGAATATATTTTTGAATCCATCTCCTAAAATAATGGAAATGAAAATAAAAATAAACAAATGGGATCTAATTAAACTTAAAAGCTTTTGCACAGCAAAGGAAACCATAATCAAAATGAAAAGACAACCTATGGACTGGGAGAAAATATTTGCAAATAATGCTGCTGACAAGGGATTAATCTTCAAAATATACTAACAGCTCATGTAGCTTAATATCAGTAAATAAAGGTAATATATTTTTGAAACGTATTGGATATAATATGTATTCAATAACTATAAAGAATGCTTACCACTTTATATGCTCAAAAACTGAGGCTTTGATTTTTATAAATCACAAAAAGAGATAGTGTACTCTCACTAGATGATATCAATTATATTACCCTATCAATTCTGTAAAATGAAAATTTTACATATTCAACTAGTTTGTTCCCACTCGTATACCTAATAAGATTGGACTACAAAATTAAATGCAAGTCTTAACTTAAAATCAATGGTTTTAACATTACAGTCAAGCAACCCAGTCTTTTCAGCCTTTCTGTATTCTTTTAAATAGACCTGGGTTTCAGTTAAGCCAAGTGGAGTCAGGCTAATTTTCCTAACATGTGCTATCTAACCTATCGATCTTTACAACTAGAAACAAAGTAATTAGCCTATAATTAAAATAAATAAATTTAATTTAAAAAAGAACATTTTAAAAGAACTGGGAAACCAATGATTTTATTTCATTTTCAATTCTCTCAGAAGTGTAGTTTTATTGTAAGACTTTAATTGTGAATGAATTTGTACATTAAAATTTATCTGTTGATATATAATTTGATGGATGAGCAAGTAGATAACATGCAAAGTGTTAGGAGGTAGCTTTGATAAATGCATATTCCATAAGGAGTCTTTGGAGTTGAGGAATCTCTCACCTCTAAAATCACATAACACAGATGGCCATCTATTTACTGTTATTGAAGACCTTATTTAGCTAGGAACTTCCTTACCACAATGTCAAAAATAAGAGTGTCTTAAAGAAGACTATTCTTGCCCTCCATCTTCAACCTGATGCATGTGTCCCCAAAGAGTTAAAGAATTTATTGCAATAAAATTTTTATAAACAGAGTAAAATGAATATCTCAGTAAATTTTCCAAATTAGTGATTCTCAAAGTGTCCCTGGCATCATCATCACGTGTGAACTTGTTAGAAATGCAAATTCCTGGGCCGCATCCAGATTTCATGAATTACAGACTCTGTAATTGGTGAGATGGGTCCACCAATTGGTGTTGTAACAACCCCCCAGTTGATTCTAATGCATGCTAACATTTGTAAGCCTTTTCTCTAAATCAGCACTGTCCACTACAGTAGACAATAGTCTGAATATTGAATATTTGAAATGTGTCTTGTCCTTTGGGGATGTGCTGTAAAGTGTAATTACTTTGCCAACAAAGGTCCGTCTAGTCAAGGCTATGGTTTTTCCAGTGGTCATGTATGGATGTGAGAGTTGGACTGTGAAGAAAGCTGAGTGCCGAAGAAGTGATGCTTTTGAACTGTGGTGTTGGAGAAGACTCTTGAGAGTCCCTTGGACTGCAAGGAGATCCAACCAGTCCATTCTGAAGGAGATCAGCCCTGGGATTTCTTTGGAAGGAATGATGCTAAAGCTGAAACTCCAGTACTTTGGCCACCTCATGCGAAGAGTGACTCATTGGAAAAGACTTTGATGCTGGGAGGGATTGGGGGCAGGAGGAGAAGGGGACGACAGAGGATGAGATGGCTGGATGGCATCACCAACTCGATGGACGTGAGTCTGAGTGAACTCTGGGAGTTGGTGATGGACAGGGAGGCCTGGCATGCTGCGATTCATGGGGTCGCAAAGAGTCAGACACAACTGAGCGACTGAACTGAACTGTAAAGTGTAATATGTATATATAAGATTTGGATAATGGAAACTATTTCATTAATAAATGTTAACATGATTAAATGTCATATTTTGGACACAGTGAGGTTAAAAGGAATACAAACTCTCTGCCTTATGATGGTTCAACCTACAATTTTTTGACTTTATGATGGTAGGAAAGCAATATGTCTTAAAAACCATACTTTTGAATTATAATCTTTACTTTCACTAGTTAGATATGGTACAGTACTTTCTCATGATGCTGGGCAACAGAAGAAGTCACAGCTCCCTGTGTGATCATGAGGGAAAGCAACCAATACACATACAAACATTCTGTATTCATGCAACCATTTGGTTTTTCACTTTCAGTATGCTGCTGCTGCTGCTAAGTTGCTCCAGTCGTGTCGGACTCTGTGCGACCCTACAGACGTCAGCCCACCAGGCCCCGTCGTCCCTGGAATTCTCCAGTCAAGAACACTGGAGTGGGTTTCCATGTCTTTCTCCAATGCATGAAAGTGAAAAGTGAAAGTGAAAGTGAAGTCGTGTCCAAGTCTTAGCGACCCCATGGACTGCAGCCTACCAGGCTCCTCCGTCCATGGGATTTTCCAGGCAAGAGTACTGGAGTGGGGTGCCATTGCCTTCTCTGCACTTTCAGTATAATAGTCAATAAATTGCATGAGATATTCAATACTTTAATATAAAATGGGTTTTGTGTTAGATGATTTTGCTCATACAGAGGTTAATAGAAATGTCCTGAACACATTTAAAGTAGGCTAGGCTAAGCTAGCGGAGAAGGCAATGGCACCCCACTCCAGTACTCTTGCCTGGAAAATCCCATGGATGGAGGAGCCTGGTAGGCTGCAATCCATGGGGTCGCTAAGGGTCGGACACGACTGAGTGACTACACTTCCACTTTTCACGTTTCATGCATTGGAGAAAAAAATGGCAACCCACTCCAGTGTTCTTGCCTGGAGAATCCCAGGGACGGGGGAGCCTGGTGGGAGGCTGTCTATGGGATCACACAGAGTCGGACAGGACTGAAGTGACTTAGCAGGCTAAGCTAGGGGCTTCCCAAGTGGCTCAGCAGTAAAGAATCCAGCTGCCAATGCAGGAGATGCAGGAGATGTGGGTTCAATCCCTGGGTTGGGAAGATCCTGCAGAGGAGGAAATGGCAACCCACTCCAGTATTCTTGCCTGGAGAATCCCATGGACAGAGGAGCCTCACAGGCTACAGTTTATGGCATCACAAAGGGTCAGACATGACTGAGAAACTGAGCATGCATGCTGGCTAAGCTATGGTGTTCAGTAGGTTAGTGTATTAAATGCATTTTTGATTTATAATATTTTCAGCTTAAGTGTTTATCTGTAGATAACCTCATTATAAGTTGAATAAGTTTTATATATTATTACAACTAATTTAACCTATATTGTTTTACTTTTTAAAAATATGATTCCTAGAAAATTTTAAATTTTATGTGTGGCTTGAATTCTATTTCTTGTAGACAGTGTTGCTGGAGAAAACCCAAGCCCTCAAAATTTCCAATCTGAGCCTCTAAGTGCAAAAAGATCTTCTCTGTCATTAATATCCCCACTAAGGAATCATTTCAATTCTTGATTTATATGCACAGGTTAAACTTTTGAGTGCCTTTCATCTGAACCTGAAAAATCTCGGCTCTTTCTGTTTCAACCAAGTTGTCACAAATTACAAGATTTTTCCATACCATGGCTATTGTGAATAATACTGCAATGAACATAAGAATGCAGATATCTTTTCAATATTCCATTTTCATTTATTTTGGCTATATACCCAGAAATGGGTTTGCTGGATCATGTGGTAGTTCTATTTTTAATTTTTTGAGGAACCTCAACACCATTATCTATAGTAACTCTATCAATTTATATTCTTACCAATGGTGTGCAGAGGTCCATTATTTTTCTACATTCTACCAACACTTGTAATCTCATCTATTTGATGGAAACTCTTCTAACACATGTGAAATGACACCTCAGTATGGTTTTGATTTGCATTTCCTTTATGATTACTGGTGTTGAATACCTTTTTATGTACCAGTTGGCCATTTGTATGTCTTCTTTGGAAAAATGTCTATTCAGTTCCCATGACTGTTTTTAATTTAATTATTTATTTTTATAGTGATCTTAGGGAAAAGCTTTCAAACTCTCAACATTAACAGTAATGTTGCTTGTGTATTTGTCTTATGTAGCCTTTATTTTGTTGAGGTATGTTCTGACACAATCAATTTGTTGAGAATTTTTATTGGATATTGTAAAGGATATTGTATTTTCTCAAATGATCTTTCTACATGTATTGAGATAATTATGATTTTTATCTTTCATTTTGTTAATGTTGTGGATCACGTTTATTGACTGGTGTGTATTGAACAACCCTTGCCTCCAGGGAATAAATTCCACTTGATCATGAGTTATTGTCTTTTTAATATGCTGTCGAATTTGGATTGGCAATATTTTGTTGAGAATTTTGCATCTGTATTCTTTAGGCATGCATGCATGCATATTCAGTCATGTCTGACTCTTTGTGACCCCATGGACTTTAGCCAACCAGGCTCCTCTGTCCATGGAATTTTCCAGGCAAAAAAATTGGAGTGGGTTGCCATTTCCTTCTCCAGTATTCAACAGGGGTATTAGCCTAGAGTGGCTTTTCTTGTATTGTCCTTATTTGGCTTTGATATTAAGGTAATACTGTCATCATAAAGTAAGATTGAGGTTGTTTCTTTTTCTTCAGTTTTTTGCAAGAGTTTGAGAAGAATTGGCATTAATCCCTCTTTAAATGTTTGGTAAAACTCACCAGTGAAACCATTTGCTCCTGGGCTCTTTGTTGGGAGGTTTTTGATTACTGATTCAGTATCCATGCTTTCCTGGTGACTCAGTTGGTAAAGAATCCACCTGCAATGTTGGAGACCTGTTTTCGATCCCTGGGTTGGGATCCCCTGGAGAAGGGAATGGCTACCCACTCCAGTATTCTTGCCTGGAGAATTCCATGGACTGTATAATCCATGGGGTGACAAAGAGTCAGACACGACTGAGTGACTTCCACAGTCACTATCCTTACTCATTATTGGTATGTTCAGATTCTCTCTTTCCTCATGATTTCAGTCTTGATGGGTTTTATGTTTTGAGCAATACACACATTTATTCTAGATTGTCCAGTTTTTTTTAATGTATAATTGTTCATAGTAAGTAGTCTTTTGTGATCTCATGTATTTTTGTCATTTGTAATATCTTCTTTTTCATTTCTGATTTTATTTATTTATTTTTCTTAGTATACCTAAAGGTTTGTCCATTCTGTTTATCTTTCCAAAGAACCAGCACCTAGTTTTATTGATGTGACCCTGGTCTAGTGATGCAGGGTGCCAAATTCAGGGCCTCATGGTGTCATCTTGTCTGTGTGTAGGAGTGATGTCTCTTCAGCTCAGGCTGCTGGGTTCCACTGCACTGACAACTTTATAGTCCTTAGTGATTGCCTTGGGTCCACATCCAGAGTAGCTGCAAGGGCTGTTAGGACCCACAGCGGTGCCCTCAGGTGCTGTAGCTATGGATTAGGGCAGGCAGATTTTGTGGCTGGAGCTGATGTTATGCACACACTCAGGTGTGGGGGGCCAGCTGCAGGTGCCTAAGTAGTGGATCAGTTCAGTTGCAGAGGTATATGCACAGGAGTGGGGGCCAAGGCCTGCAGCATATGCAGTTGCCATATACGGGCTCACTGGCAGCTCTGGGAACTGGCTGTCAGCATGTTCTCCCTTGGCTGCTTACTTTCCCCCCACTTGCTCACACTACTGTGGAAGGAAGCTGATGATGTGTATCAGGCTGGTAACATTCAGGTACACAGCTAGTGTAGCTAGTCCTGAGTGTGTGTGCAGTGGTGGGGTGATCTGAGGGATTCTAGCTGAGTGTTTTGTACTTCTGAAGCCACAGAAGCCTAAGCTGGCTGCTGGTCCTTTTCCTGGTCTGTGGCAGGGGCATTAGGGGAGGGAAAGGACTGGGCAAGATTAGGATGGCTCATGATTTGCATTCAGTGGCAGAGACGTGAGCTTGCTTCTGATGTGGTTCATAAGCTCCTAGGCTCTGGCTGGGTGTGAAAGGGAGGGAGCAGAATGGAGCTAAATAGATGGCACCCAGGACTGCAAATACCTGTGGAACGAAAGGCTGTAAAATCTGCAGAGATCCATGACAGCTGTGCTGGTTATTGGTTTCATCACTGGTGGAATATGCTGATTTTGTCTGCAGAGCTGGTCTCTGAGCCACATTCTTCATGACTGCTATTAATAGGCCTTTCTTTTCTTCTGTATTTGTAGGTATCTCTATATATCTCAGCTTCAGCAGTCTGGGTGGGGTAGAACCAAAGCGGGGCCTTTCTGTGTTGCCCCAAAGGCTGCAGAAACTGGTTGCTTACCATTCTTTTCTTTTTCTAGTGAGGAGAACTCTTCCTACCTGGGAAATTCCCTTTTGGTGTTGAACAACATCAGCTTGGGAGATGGGACGATGCAGGCAAAATGCATCTGTCTTCTTTCTCTTTTTGTGCACTTTTCTCTGGTTTTTGGTGCTACTGTGTTGCTAAAATTTCTTAATAGGATGCCAGAACTCTCCCAGAGCAGTTTTTGTTTGTGAATAGCTGTCTAGCTACTGAGTTTTGTGGGTGGATGGAGAGGAAGGGGTTTCCTGCCTTGCCATTTTGGCCTGCTGTAATTGCATTTTTAAAAGGATATTTGTAAAATGTTTCTAGTTTTCTAAGATTGTCAAATGCCCACAATCATACTTTTATTATTGCTGCAATTGATTCTCAAAAATTTTATTCTGTAATATGTACAACAGAACTCATAAGGATTTAACTTGAAACCTTGAAAAATAAGAATTTGTTTATCACTTACTTTTTATGAGGAAAAATTCAGAATATTGAAGATACCAGAGTATTTTCAGTTATAGTACCAGAATATTCTCTTGCTCTATATTCAGTTCAGTTCAGTCGCTCAATTGTGTCAGACTCTTTGTGACCCCATGGACTGCAGGACACCAGGCCTCCCTGTCCATCACTAACTCCCAGAGCTTACTCACATTCATATCCATTGAGTTGGTGGTGCCATCCAACCGTCTCATCCTCTGTCGTCCCCTTCTCCTCCTGCCCTCAATCTTTCCCAGCATCAGGGTCTTTTCAAATGAGTCAGCTCTTTGCATCAGGTGGCCAAAGTATTGGAATTTCAGCTTCAGCATCAGTCCTTCCAATGAATATTCAGGACTGATTTCCTTTAGGATGGATTGTTTGGATCTCCTTGCAGTCCAAGGGACTCTTGAGACTTATCCAACATCACAGTTCAAAAGCATCAATTCTTCAATGCTCAGCTTTCTTTATAGTCCAACTCTCGTATCCATACTTGACTACTGGAAAAGCCATACCCTTGACTAGACGGAACTTTGTTGGCAAAGTAATGTCTCTTCTTTATAATATGCTCTATAGGTTGGTCATAATTTTCTTCCAAGGAGCAAGTATCTTTTAATTTCATGGCCGCAGTCACCATCTGTGGTGATTTTGGAGCCCCCCCAAATAAAGTCTGCCACTGTTTCCACTGTTTCTCCATTTATCTAAATTGCTCTAAATTACTATGTCACTTAGGGTCCAAAAAAACAATCTTTGTTTTTTCTTGTGATAGACTATAGATATATACCATAAGAGCTACAAAAGAAAAAGTGAAGGATCTAAGACAGGAGAGAGAGATGCTAAGGTAGGAGCTGGTTTTTTGTTAAAGATTCACGTGTGGATCAGTTTTTTTCTTAATTCAATCTGCATTTTTCTTCAGAAAACATGACAATACGACCTGGTGTATTTTTAAGGCAATCCTCAAAAAAAGATCAACTTAATAATTAAAAGGCTGGGGTTTTTTGAGCCTATTATACAGAGTGAAGTAAGCCAGAAGGAAAAACACCAATACAGTATAATAACACATATATATGGAATTTAGAAAGATGGTAAGAATAACCCTGTGTACGAGACAGCAAAAGAGACACTGATGTATAGAACAGTCTTGTGGACTCTATGGGAGAGGGAGAGGGTGGGAAGATTTGGGAGAATGGCATTGAAACATGTAAAATATCATGTATGAAACGAGATGCCAGTCAGGTTCGATGCACGATACTGGATGCTTGGGGCTAGTGCACTGGGGCGACCCAGAGGGATGGTATGGGAGGAGGAGGATGGCGGATTCATTTTGATATTTGGCAAAGCTAATACAATTATGTAAAGTTTAAAAATAAAATAAAATTTTTAAAAAAAAAGGCTGGGTTTTTACACCAGTGCCTGCTCACATCTTTTTGCCTATTCTAGTCTAGTCTATTTAAGTCTGTGTGTGTGTGTGTGTGTGTGTGTGTGTGTGTTAGTCACTCAGTCATGTCCAACTCTTTGTGACCCCATGGACTGTAGCCCACCAGGCTCCTCTGTCCGTGGGATTCTCCAGGCAAGAATACTGGAGTGGGCTGCCACTCTAGTCTATTCAAGTCTAGTCTATCCTATTCTATTCTATGTATGTTTGTATGTATGTATGTGTTTGTGTGTGTGCATGCATACACCCTACTGGTATCACTTACTTCAGTTTTTATTGTTTTACCTGAGGTTACTGATCAATTGTCCTCCTTCATTTGGACAGTAGGCCACAGTTAAGAGTCTCATACATATTTCCTGTCCATGTGCACACACACACACACACACACACAACCCACATTCTTACACACTCACTGTTCTTTTAATGCACCACAGACACAGGTCTTTTGAGATATTCTGGTGATACTTATTCCCAGGGGCAAATAAAAAATAGAGAAATAGATGTTAAAAGAATAACAAAAAGAAAAATAATTGTCAGCACTGAAACATGTATAAAAATAATATTCCCCTGATGTCATGATAATATAAACTAAAATATGCCAAATACTATCTCTAGCATACCATTTTTACTCTATTTCTCTAAGTCTCATTATTATTTCCCTGAATTTGTTCCTCTTTTAATCCTGGAGTTAATTTCTTAGTTTGTCTGTCTTTAATAAGTATACTGATACTTATAGAGAGAATCTGTTATACCTAATAGTGAAAATCTTACACATCTGGGCATGGTGGATCATTAATGAAGAAGAACTGTAGGTATTAAATATTATTAAAATTATGATAAATAGCCAGAACCCATATCTAGTTATGTCTTTTGCTAGTTATATATCCTGGGGCAAATTATTTAACTCTCTTAGTTCCTGTTTCCTCAACTGTAGAATGGAGAAAAATAATATCTCCTATGTAGAGTTACCATGATAATGAAATAAATTAATGCATGTAAATCACTTTGTTCAATTCCTGAAACACACTTGATAAATCTAAGTTTATTTCATTATTATTACTTGTTTAATTAGATGCAATTATATATTCTACAACTGGAATGATAAACAACATAGTTCATGTGAAAAGATGAGATGTAAATTTGGGAAAGCTTTCATATTTTGAATGAAATTAATTGAACAAAAGCTCAATGATGAGATGAAAAATCTTGAGAGTAAAATAAAATATGGAGACTGGAGAGCCAATGAAACAAACTGAAAACCAAAATAATACAAGTACAAATCTAATACATGAGAAAAATTAGAAACAATATGCCTAGATGAAAGTAATTTCTATCAATAGGAAAAGCCTTTGTATATCCTTGGAATGGAGAGAGAGGGAGATAGAGATGCAGAGAGACAGAGACAGGCAGAGATAGATTAATTAAACCAATCAGAGAGTATATTTGGACACCAATCAATAATGAACCAGTATAAGGACAATTGACATCCCTAAAGAAAAGATATCCATAAACAAAACATAAAAGGCACACACAGGTATAATACAGGAAATTTTAACTAAAATGAAGGGAGGAATGAATCCATAGATCAAAAGAGCAGATCATTTATCAGTGAAACTCATTCAGAACAATTGACCTCAAGGCACATCCTGTTAAGTTATTGAATCCCAAGGATAAAGACAGCATTCCACCCCAACCTGGGTATAAAAAAAAAGCCACTGACTAAGGGAATAATAAAGTATACCATAGAAATCTCCATAGTTACACAGAAACTAAAATAGAAATGTACAAATACCCTCAGTGTTTTGAAAGAAATAAAATATGTTCTAAAATAATTTATTCACCCAAATTGTCATTCAAAAATAAAAGCAAAAAGCAATATTACATTACAGATGACAGAATGTGCATTGAAGAATTTAGGGTCTAGAATAGTGAAATCTAGTTGACCTAGAAATGATAAAAAACAAATAACTTCTGAAATGGAATGTTGGGATAAAAATGCCTGGTGGTATGAATTGATTCTCTTTTAAGTTATAACTCTCAACAAATTGAAATTAAAGTTAAAATGTAAATTTATCTTAAAAAAGTAAAAATGAAATAAAACTATTGTTATTATTAAACATCTATACATTAAAGACCTATATCTTTAAAAGCCAGAGTTAATCCTACTGATAATTTTTCTTAACCTTAGTTGAACTAATAGTCCACATTATAAGAAAGTATTTATCTAAAGTTTATTACTTTTTTCAGGTTTATGTTCATGTCATTTCCTTCATTTTTCTATTAAATTCAAGGAAGGCTCATGTTATTTTCATATAGCATACAAGGTATGTGTTTGTTGCTCTGTCGTGTTTGACTCTTTGTAACCCCATGGACTATAGCCTGCCAAGCTCCTCTGTCTACGGAATTCTCTAGACAAGAATACTGGAGTGGGTAGCCATTCCCTTCTCCAGGGGATCTTCCCAACAGGGAGCAAACTCAGGTCTCCTGCATTGACAGGTGGATTCTTTACCGTCTGAGCCACCAGAGAAGCCCATATAGTGTATATCTTTTTAAAAACTGTCTATTTTTCTACCTACAAGTATATGTCTCAATTCTTCTATGTGTATGGAAGAATAAATAAATGATTGAAAGTATTCACCAGATAATTATCTAACACCTTTGGAAGGACTTAGAATTATCTATTTCTTCCTTGTATTTCATAATTTTAAAACTATTATTTGAATTTTTACAATATGCTTCCCAGTTTTCCATAAGACAAAAATTTAAATTGGTTTTACTATTGCTAGTATTGCTGTTGCTATAATTTGTTATAGTACAGGATACAGAGAAAATAAAGGAGTAGTATTCATGGGAGCCTATGAGGTTTTAGGAGTTAAGCCTCATTTATTTGGTACCCATGTTTTAACATGTGATACAAACTGGTAGAGAAGTGAATTTCTTCCTACTTATGAGCGGAACAGTGCTTCTGTGACAATTCAGTGTTCCTACTATAAGATGTATCTATAAATGTAATACTTAGCATAGATATCAGAATTGTGAATGTTAGGATTTTCAGCAAAGACATCAGAAAATCAGCTTCATGTGGCTTCCTATATAATAGAAATTGATAATGTAGCTGGAGTGATCACATGATTTCCATAGTTAGCATTTTCATAAGCACAAGTATAAGACCTTTCTTGTAGTATCCTTGTCTGGCTTTGGTATATGAGTAATTCTGGACTCATAAAATTAGTTTGGAATTGCTGCCTCCTCTTCAGTTTTTGAAGATTTTCAGAAACAGAAAATTATTCATTATTCTTTAATGTTTGATAGAATCCACCCATCAAATCATCTGGTCCTGGACTTTTCTTAGTTGGGAGGTTTTTGGTTACTGACTCAATCTCCTTACTCATTAGTCTGTTCAGATTTTCTATTTCTTCATGATTCAGCCTTAATAGGTTGTATGTTTCTATAAATTTTTTTCCATTTCTCCTATGTTATCCAATTTGTTAGCATATAATTTTCACAGTAACCTCTACCTTATTTTTTTTGACAACAATTGTGACATCTCTTCTTTGTTTTCTAATTTTATTTGAGTCTTCTCTTTTTTCCTTAATCTAGCCAAAGTTTTGTCAGTTTTGTTGATCTTTTCAAAAAACAAGTTGTTAATTTTATTGATTTCTATTGATTTTTAGTCTCTATTTCACATATTTCAAAAATAGACAAGTGAGATGACATCAAACTAAAAATCTTTTTCATAGCAAAGGAAACTATCAACAGAGTTATAAGGCAACCTATGAAATAGGAGAACATATTTGAAAACCATACATCTGATAAGGTATAAGTTTACAAAATATATAAGGAATTCCTACAATCCAATAACAAAAAAGGAAAAAAAAAAAAAGGCAAAGAACTTTTATAGACATTTCTCCAAAGAAGACACACAAATGGCCAACAGGTATACAGAAAGTATTCAAATTCACAGCATCACTAATCATCAGAGGACTGTGAATAAAAACCTCAAGAGATATCACCTCACACCTGCTACAGATGGCTATTAGCAACACACACACACACACATGCACAAAAACAAAAGATAATAGGTGTTAGCAAGTATATGAAGAAACTGGAACCCTGTATTCTGTAGTTTGTTTTTGTCAGTTACTCAGTTGTGTCCAACTTTTTGAAACCCCGTGGACTATAGCCAACCAGGCTCCTCTGTCCATGGAATTGTCCAGGCAAGAATACTGGAGTGAGTAGCCATTTCCTTCTTCAAGGGATCTTCCCGACCCAGGGATCAAACCAGATCTCCTGTACTGCAGGCGTATTCCTTACCATCTGAGCCACCAGGGAAGCCCATTCTGTTGGTAGGAATATAAAATGATTAAGCCACTATCAAACACAGTATGAAGTTTTCTTGATAAATTAAAGAACTACCATGTGTACCATATAATCATTAATACCACTCCTGAGTATCTACCTAAAAACTGAAATCAGGATCCTGAAGAGATAGCTGTACTTCCATATTCACTGCAGAATGATTTGCAATAATCAAAACATGCAAGGAAGCCAAATGTCTATCAACAGATGAACAGATAAAGAAAATGTGGTATATACAAACACTGGAAATTATTCAGCCTTAAAAAAGAAGGAAATCTTACCAGTTGCAACAAATCGAATACTTGGAAGACATTGTGCTGAGTGAAGTAAGTCAGTCACAGAAGAATAAATACTGTTTGATCCTACTTATATGAGGTATCTAAAATAGTCAAACTCACTCTCCTGGAGTAGGAAATGGCAACCCACTCCAGTATTCTTGCCTGGAGAATTCCATGGACAGGGAAGCCTTACAGGCTACAGTCCATGAGGTTGCAAAGAGTTGGACCCAACTGAGCAACTAACACACATAGAAGCAGAGAATAGAATGGTCATTGTCAGAAGATGGGCACAGGAGAAATGGACAGCTATTTTTCAGTAGATATAAAATTACAGTTATGCTAGATGAGTATGTTTTAGAGATCTGTTAAACACAGTGCCATAGTGTACAGGGAACAATGTGGTATTATGCACTATAATCTTGTTAAGAAGATAGATCTCATATTAAGTGCTCTTGCTACAAACAAAAAAAACAGCAAGCGGACACAAGAACTCTTTTGGAGATGGTGGAAATATTTATTACCTTGACTGTGGTGATGGTATCAAACATAATTTTCTAGATCCAAACACAGAAAATGTGTACATGAAATATGTGCATTTTTGTATATTAAGTATGCCTCAATAAAGTAGAAAAAATTCTATTGAATCTGTAGGGATTATGTAAAAACTCCGTACATGTACTATGCAAAGCTGTTTATGTTTACTTTTTTTTAAAATGTCGGTAAATTTACCTAATGTTTTTCTACTTTGTTAAATTCTGAGTCTTGAGCATTCAGGGAGTTGTAGTAACCAGAAAACATGGGAACAGAAAAACAATGTACAGAATGGAAAAACAATACACCTCTTGAGTATTGTTTATTGTACATTTTTTTGGTTAAACAAGAACATTGTCTCTGCTAGCTATCTCCTAGTACTGATGATTACCATTTAAAATAAATTTATAAATAGTCTAGTAAAATGCTTACTTGTGTCTCAGAGGGAGACTGCCTGACTACCCAAACCTCAGCCTTTACAACTACTTATGTGCTGTAACTGTCTAAACAGCTGGATGAGAACATAGAAGCTGGCAAGCAGCCACTGCTTCCCCTTGAAGTCCCAATGAAAACAGTCCCACAGCATTGAGGGGGAAGTAGCAACTGCAGATTTGTCCTACAGCAGACAGTTGCTATTGAAAATCTTCCAAACATTCTTTATGTTGTTTCTTGCTTCCCCAATTTATTAAACTCACCTATAAATTATTGCCATGTTGGAACTGTTTTTTTAGTCTGCACCTTAATTCATCCCACCAGGATACTTATTCTTTGAAAACAGTAGGATGTTTCTTGCCCTCAAACTAATAATAATAATAAAAAAATCTTTCCTGTTATCAAAGCTAGAAATGTGAGAAATATGTACCTCAAAACTATAATTGCTTCCTGGTTAGTTATTATCTTTTTGGAATTATATGTGTAAATATTATCATTTTTACTTTTGTGTATCTTTCCTCTGCACCCACTGAAATTCTGAATCAATTCTTTAAAATAACTGAATATCTTAATACTTGATTCTTTGTCAGGTACAGAGAGTCCCTTGTATATGAACCTTCAAGTTGAGAACTCTCAAAGATGCGAACATGTGTTCACACGTTCAGTCACATAAATTAGGCCACACGTCTGGCATACATTATTACGTGTGAGCGTCCTCTACAAGTGCTTGTGCTTTTGTGTACTTTGCTGTACAGTACCCTATAGATTACAGTAGTACAGTGTCTTAATTTCAAGCCCAGCATATCAAGAAACAAGTGTAAAAGCTTACTATTTTTGTGTTTCCTTGTTTTTTATGTATTATTTGTGTGAATAGTATTATGAACTTATTATAGTTCAGTACTACATAGCTGACTGTATTAGTTGAGATACCTAGGCTTATTTTTGTTGGACTTATGAACAAATTGGACTTACAGACACACTCTCTGAATGGAACTTGTATGTAGAGGACTTGCTGCTACTGCTGCTGCTAAGTCGCTTCAGTCGTGTCCGACTCTGTGCAACCCCATACATGGCAGCCCACCAGGCTTCCCTGTCCCTGGGATTCTCCAGGCAAGAACACTGGAGTGGGTTGCCATTTCCTCCTCCATAAGTAAGAGGACTTACTTATGTGTTATTTATAAGACCTGTCAATAAATTGTCTTAAAAAATCATCCTTTTAGTTAAGTTGAGAAAACTGACTTCAGAATTACAGAAATGTTACAAAAATAGTACAAAGCATTTTTGTAGGACTTTCACCTAGATTCCTTAAATATTAATATATTGCCACATCCTCTCCTGCTCACTCTCATGTTGCAGACACAATGCCTATACATTTCTAAATATTTCAGAATTTCCTTTAAAAACATTCTCTTATACAACCATAGTACATTATCTAAATCAGAGAATTAATATTGATACACTACTATTATTAATTTAGTGACTTTCCAAATTTCATCAATTGACCTCATGTTCATTATAGCAAAAAAAAAAAAAAAAGCATTTTTTTTCTTGGTTCAGGATCCAAATGACACACATTTAGATGTTATGTCTCTTAAGTCTCCTTTTGGCAAGATCTCCTATCTTTGTCTTTCATGACCTTGATATTTTTTGAAGTGGGCAGGCCAGTAATTTTATAGAATGTCCCTCATGTCTTTTATTCTGATACTGTAGAGTAGACTATTATAAGATAACCAAGCACATAAAATCTTCCTCAGACTTTTATTAGCAATTGTATTAGTTTAATATCTGTGAACTTTCCTTTAAGGCTTGGTTTATATAGGCAACTGCACTCAACTGTGCAGCAAAATTTTATGGTGTGCCTACTGTGTGACAGGTATTCTGTTACAGATATCAGGTGTTTCTCTAAAAGATGGTACTGCCTTTTAGCCACACAGGTCTTTACGGAAGCATATTTCTAACTGTAGTAATATCTCTCTTCTCCTCCGATAGTTTTGAAGAAGAGATGTGCAATTATTATTTTTTTTTGCTTGTTTCTTTGTTTAGATTTGGTTCTCACAGTTTTTTTTTTTAATTGTTATTGTTGGGTTATTTGTTTTTTACCTTAACCTAATGTTAATCTTTGAAGTGTAAAAACAGAAGAAATTCACTTAGTAAGTAAGTAGGCTGGATGTTCTGATATAGAGGAAAAAAGAGGAGAACAATTCAATCCCTACCTATGCTTTTTTTTTTTTTTTAGGTGAAATTAATTTTTTTATTTTATTTTAACAGATCTTGTCAGTCTTTAAGCTTTCTAGAAATAGGAGGTGTTTTTATATGTACTTGGCTTAGACAGTGATTCATATTTTTTCCTCTTAACTCTATTTTGAGTGGTCATATTTGTGATGAAAAGAGATATCTTACAAAGAAGATATCATTTTGGTTAAAGAAAATTTATGTGAGCTACCCTTGAAAGCTGAATTGCATAAATTCCAAAGGACATACTTCTATGTAAAACAAGTATGTATAGTACTTGATTTAAATGCATATTTATAAACAGAACATCCCATTGAATTCTGCTTGGATAATCCATTAAGTTGACTCTAAAATCTCAAGAATTTTGAAATTCAATGTCAATATCAATTGTTTAAAAACATAAATAAGATAATTTAAAATGTATGAAATAATCATATAAAATAGTAACTATGGAGATGGTTTTATATATTGAAATATATGTACATTTATATATATTCAAAAATAATAGGTAGATAGATGTTTCATAAAATATAAATGTGGAGCATTTTACCAAGTGGAAGAATGTATTTTACAGCAGGGAGTAAAACAGTATCAGAGTATTGATAGGACCATTATCCTGCTTTTTCTATTTGCATACAAGATTTTTCTCCCATCAGTACCCCATACAATTTAAAATAAGTGAACAGCAAGACTATAAGAATTCAGAATATATTTAGACAATCTCCTCATTCATTAAAACTGACTACTGCTAATCTCTTGCAGCAATAATCTTCAAATCTATGACAAAGGATCTCAAATAGTAAATCACCCTTTAATTGCTACAGCAATTTTTGCACAGTAATTCCAAGGAAATCTAAATGTGATTATTGTGTTTAAACATTATTTTCTATTCTCAATGAAAAGCAAAAAAAAAAAAAGAGCACCAATACCAGCTCCCATGTGTACTGAAAGCCCAGTTTCTTAGTTGTGTGTTCCTGAAACATGAATACATTTGTTGAACATTTTAAGGAATTCTATAGAAGAATTTGAGAATCTCTACCCACTGTTTAGCTCTAGGAATTTCTTCTTATCCTTGATCTGAATTTAAACTACCGGTTTCCAGGTGAATTTCAGTATGTCATTTGTCCTGCTCTTTGTACAATAGGTTCTTCCAATATCAGGATCCATGTACACTTCCAATTCTGGGACATTTTCATTCATTATTTCTTCAAATATTTTCAATCCAACATTCTTCCACCCTCCCATTTAGAAATCTTAATAGAGAAATGGTGGGACTTCTGAATCTATTTATGTCTCCAGAATTTTCTTCCGCAGTTTTCTTTTTCTTATATTTTTTGGTCTACTTTAGATACTTGCTACACTTGACCTTTCAGCCTAATCATCTGTTCTTCAGTTGTGGTCATTCTTCACTTTGTTTTCATTTAGCTAAAAGCCTGTGCTAAGATTTTTAATCTATTTCAACATTATTTCTTTTAAAAATGGCAATTTGTTTTTCTTAATAACAGTCTATTATTTCATGACTTTTTTATAATTTGTAACTAACAAAATGGATATGATGACTTTGTTTTTGAGGGTATAAAAGCATTTCTTTTTAGGCCTGAACAACTTACTCTAATATTCCTAGTGCCCCAGTATAAGTGTCGTCTGCTGTTAGGGGGTTTCTCCTCCTGCCATTGGCCTTATTAGACAACTGGTGTTTCAGACTTAGGCTCTCACTTTTCAGTGAGAATATTTTCTCAAGCCTTCTCGTAAGCATCCTGGATTGTGACTACCTCCAGGCCATAGTAGCCTAAGCTCTAGTGTTATAGTACTCACGTTGGCCGTTTTTCTCAGGGGACATCAATCACTGCTTATCTAATTGCTTTGATTTCTTTGTTGTTTTTGTTGTTTTACTGTGTTTATGGAATTGCCTTTCTGTTTCTTGATGCAGTACAACTGTATGTGTATGAGAGTGCATAATGTACATCTTATCATATACATAATGTTAATTTGAATGCAAGCAGGGAAAATTCAGTGTCTACAAGTTTGAAATATGAACCATATTATCTTTGATATAACTATGTGTTTTTAATACCATATTTCAGTGTAGAATTGTCATGACAGCATGTTCCAAGGCTTGTGTAATTTCTATGGTTATTATTCATAACATTACTTGTGTCATTTTTTCTTCTAAATTCCTTTGTGGATGCTTCTTTCTAAAAATGGAATGCCTTCCTGATTTATCTAACTTGTATTAATTTTTTCTTAGTATAGTATATTCTGAGAAACAAGAGACCTAGATTCTAGTTATGTTTCTGACACCATGAAATTGTGGTATATTAAGAAATTATGAATTTTCCTGTCCTTAAAACAGGGAAAATATTAACTCTGTCATCAGTTTCTGAACTGAGATTGTTTTAATTTCTAATGGTGCATTGCTTTCAGTTAGTTCAAATTTTAGATAAAGTACATTGAGACCCCACAGAGTTGGACAAGCTAAAAATCATTAGTATTTTAAAGCTCCTTCTTAAAGATAGATGGGGACTAGTAAGTTTAGTTCTCATTTCTTTGCTTTTTAAGTTGTGTTCTGAAGAAGTCAATCAAGTAATCAATGAGTCTAGAAATAATGACCTATATTGAAAATAGCAATGAAGAGAATGAGAGCATGTAGTGTCTAAACAAAAGTAAACATGCCTTTTAATTATAAATCTAGCCATAATTCCTGTGCTACTTTGGGTGAGCTAATTAATATCTCCATGCCTTACTACCTCCTGAATGTTCAGTGAGATTAAATTATACTACAAATTTTAAATCTATAAGGTATTTGACGAATTTTACTTCTCCACTTTCCTGTTAAATTGACTGGACTTATGTGTTCATAAGGTTTTCTTAGGTTGTTTTTAAATATCTAGTATTCCACCTCCATATTTTTTTTGGCCTCTGAGATTATAAGAAATCTGACAGCCTATGATTAATTTTATTTTGGAAGGAGGTGTATGGTTTTTCCTGTGTGGAACCATTAAAGATTTTATTTTTATTCTTACTGTCCTAATGTTTCATCATTATGCATTGAAATGTGGATAGTTACATTCATCCTATTTGCCAAACAACTGGCTGTTGGGCATTTAACTTTTAAGGGCAAGTCTTTTTTTCCAAGTCTGGGAAATTTTATTCCACGATTTAATGATTTTCCTCCTTACATTTCCTCTATCCTTTCCCTCTGGAAATCCAACTAGAAAAATACCAGTTCATATGCTCTATACAGTCAGTAAAAACAAGACCAGGAGCTGACTGTGGCTCAGATCATGAGCTTCTTATTGCCAAAATCAGACTTAAATTGAAGAAAGTGGGGAAAACCAATAGACCATTCAGGTATGACCTAAATCAAATCCCTTATGATTATACAGTGGAAGTGAGAAATAAATTTAAGGGACAAAATCTGAAAGGTGCCTGATGAACTGTGGACAGAGGTTTGTGACATTGTACAGGAGACAGGGAGCAAGACCATCCCCAAGAAAAAAAAAATGCAAAAAAGCAAAATGGCTGTTCGAGGAGGCCTGACAAATAGCTGTGAAAAGAAGAGAAGCAAAAATCAAAGGAGAAAAGGAAAGATATATCCATTTGAATGCAGAGTTCCAAAGAATAGCAAGGAGAGATAAGAAAGCCTTCCTCAGTGATCAGTGCCAAGAAATAAGGAAAATAATAGAGTGGGAAAGACTAGAGATCTCTTCAAGAAAATTAGAGATACCAAGGGAACATTTCATGCAAAGATGGGCTTGATAAAGGACAGAAATGATATGGACCTAACAGAAACAGAAGATATTAAGAAAAGGTGGCAAGAATACACAGAAGAACTGTACAGAAAAGATCTTCATGACCCAGATAAGCATGATGGTGTGATCACTTACCTAGAGCCAGACATCCTGGAATGTGAAGTCAAGTGAGCCTTAGGAAGCATCACTACAAACAAAGCTAGTGGAAGTAATGGAATTCCAGTCGAGCTCTTTCAAACCCTAAGAGATGATGCTGTGAAAGTGCTGCATTCAATATGCCAGCAAATTTGGAAAACTCAGCAGTGGCCATAGGACTGGAAAAGGTCAGTTCTCATTCCAACCCAAAAGAAAGGCAATGCCAAAGAATGCTGAAACTACTGCACAATTGCACTCATCTCACAGGCTAGTAAAGTAATGCTCAAAAATCTCTAAGCCAGGCTTCAGCAATACATGAACCATGAACTGCCAGATGTTCAAGCTGTTTTAGAAAAGGCAGAGGAACCGCAGATCAAATTGCCAGCATCGGCTGGATCATTGAAAGAGCAAGAGTTCCAGAAAAACATCTATCTCTGCTTTATTGACTATGACAAAGCCTTTGACTGTGTGGATCACAATAAACTGTGAAATATTCTGAAAGAGATTGGAATACCAGACCACCTGACCTGCCTCTTAAGAAATTTGTATGCGAGTCAGGAAGCAACCATTAGAACTGGACATGGAACAACAGACTGGTTCCAAATAGAAAAATAAGTACATCAAGGCTGTATATTGTCACCCTCCTTATTTAAATTATATGCAGAGTACATCATGAAAAACGCTAGGCTGAAGGAAGCACAAGCTGGAATCAAGATTGCTTGGAGAAATATCAATAACCTCAGATATGCAGATGACATCACCCTTATGGCAGAAAGTGAAGAAGAACTAAAGAGCCTCTTGATGAAACTGAAAGAGAAGAGTGAAAAAGTTGGCTTAAAGCTCAACATTCAGAAAACGAAGATCATGGCATCTGGTCCCATGACTTCTTGGCAAATAGATGGGGCAACAGTGGAAACAGTGTCAGAATTTATTTTGGGGGGCTCCAAAATCACTGCAGAAGACTGAAGCCATGAAATTAAAAGACGCTTACTCCTTAGAAGAAAAGTTATGACCAACCTAGACAGCATATTGAAAAGCAGAGACATTACTTTGCCAACAAAGGTCCGTCTAGTCAAGGGTATGTTTTTCCAGTGGTCATGTATGGATGTGAGAGTTGGACTGTGAAGAAAGCTGAGGGCTGAAAAATTGATGCTTTTGAACTGTGGTGTTAGAGAAGACTCTTGAGAGTCCCTTGGACTGCAAGGAGATCCAACCAGTCCATTCTGAAGGAGATCAGTCCTGGGTGTTCATTGGAAGGATTGATGTTGAAGCTGAAACTCCAATACTTTGGCCACATGATGTGAAGAATGACTCATTTGAAAAGACCCTGATGCTGGGTAAGATTGAGTCCAGGTGGAGAAGGGGACGACAGAGGATAAGATGGTTGGATGGCATCACTGACTCAACAGACATGAGTTTGAGTAATCTCTGGGATAATCGATGGACAGGGAGGCCTGGCGTGCTGCAGTCCATGGGGTCGCAAAGAGTCGGATATGACTGAGCGACTAAACTGAACTGACCTGACGAACTATTTTGACAAGTTTCAATTTTCCTCCTACTTTCCAGCATTTACTCATTTAACCTGCCTTGACGAATTCTTTGGCTCAATGTTACTTGAGATTCACTCCTCAGCAGGACCTCTTCTCCTGTTCAGCTATGCATTATCAAGTGTCTTTTTCCCACTTTGGAGGCATTTGGGAATGTTCAATCTGCTCTTGCTTAATTTTATCATTTTTCTATATCTATGATGTCTTTTTACTTCAGATATTTAATAATTCATATCTGTGTTCTCAGTTGTTTTTGAGCACCTTTGTCCTCCTGCCTGTTTGTTGTAATCTCTATTCTGGCTGAACAAAAGAAGAGGAAGATGCTCCTTATTGGGGTGTCCTTTGGCTTGAGGAGATCCATCCATGGTTGTCTAATGGCAATCTGAGCTGTTTTTCCTCTTCAGCCTAAGTACCCACTGCTTTGGTCTTTAGCTTTCTGCCAGATTTTTAACTTAAGTAAAAGTGAGGTGAGGGGAGGGGTGGACAATAAACACAGCTTCTCCAAACAAAATTCCCCAGTTAATCATCCTGATGAACACTTCAGGACCGTCTTCTATTCCTGTGTAAACAGACTGAGCTTTCAGCTACTACAGAAGAAGCCATGATTTATAAACAGCATCTTTTCCTGATTTCTTCAGTCAATACCATTGACGGTTACCTGTTCAGACTTTCTCAACATTTCTGGTGCACTAGCGGTAATGTCCCTTATTTCCCACTGCTTTAATGATTTTCCCCCTGCAAGACTTTTTTTCCCCATTTTTTTTTAAATGGTCTGAGTGGAAAGAAACGTATGCCGAGTTCACCATCTTGTTCTGAACTCCCATTAGTCTATTGTGAGATGATTCTTGCAATCTATTCACTGCTCCACATGCACCAGTAATTTGACAAGTTCTTCCCATAACTGGTTATGTTGTGGTAACAAATAATGTGTTGGGTAATATTTCCAGAGCTCATTTTTCCCAGAAGTGCCTAGGAAATATTGCACCTCACCGTTCTCCACTCTCAGCCAGGGAGACAGCTCTTAATAAATGACTAACTAGTATGGGGATGTTAATACTACAGCTCGTGTCCTTTAGTTGGAATAATGTAGAGGCATATATTTCCTAATGTTTTAAAGGGTTTCCCTGCAAGAACAATCTCTAGTTGTCCATTGTGGTAGCTGGCATGAAAACACACCCATTGTTAGCTGACTTCTCTTCCCTGTCTCACATCAGTACACTCCTGATGGTTTACCCTGTCACTCCAAATGAACTATTTGTACCTAAATCTTTGACTTTGTAGAAACTGAAACTAAGCAATCACCATGCATCAAATAGCCTTGTGTTAAAAATGTTTCCAATAAGCCTCCATATAAAGATTATTTGATTAAAGTAGGATGAAATAATCATGCATTTTCCTTATGTACCATGGTTATTTGAATCTGAACATAAAAAACAAAACATATCACAGGAAGCTTTCCTACATGGCATAGAAAAGAATACTCAAGGTGTATTTTATAGCATAATAATCTAGTGAAATGTTTAGGTAATAAAAGATTCTGTGATTATATCATGTTGGGAAATACTACATACTATATTATTTTCTTAGAGGTTTGCAGATCATATATGCATATTAAAAGTAAAGAGAAATTCTGCAGTAAAAATAAAACAAAATCTGGTTGTCTTCATTTGAAGTTAATATTTCTCAAACTTAAAGTACAAGACAAATTCTTTACAATATAATTCCTATTGATATCCAGTTAAATTAGCATTTTGTTGAACATAATCCTCATCAGTAGCAATAAAAAGCATGTGGGAAGCTAACTGACCTATACAATTATGAAAGCTGTAATTTTTATTTCATTAGACTCATAATCTTAACAATGACGCAAAACTGTTGGCACAGTAGTGATTAATGATTAAATCTATTGGATACATTTGAAAGTGTAGCCACATTTGAAAATGCCACATTTGAAAGTGGCATTGCTTAAAATAGGAATTTTTAATTCCACAAAAATCCTAGCCTGCCAAAATATGTAATCTCTTAATATTTTGCTCTAATTCCTTATATATTATCACAGTAGTAGCATAATGTTGAGGTGACAAAATTAATACCCACGAACATGCTATCAAATTCATGTATCATTTTTTCTTAATTCAGCAGTTGTTGCTCAGTCACTCAGTCGTGTCCAATTCTTTGTGACCCCATGGACTGCAGGATGCCAGGCTTCCTGTCCTTCACCATCTCCCAGAGCTTGCTCAAACTCATGTCCATTGAGTTGGCAATGCCTTCCAACCATCTCGTCCTCTGTTGTTCCCTTCTCCTGCCTTCAATCTTTCCCAGAATCAGGGTCTTTTCTAATGAGTTGGCTCTTTGTATCAAGTGGCCAAGTATTGGAGATTCAGCTTCAGCCTCAACAGAGATACCCCCTTAAATTAGTTTAGTAAATCAGTTTGTGAGTTGGCTCTAGCTGTTTATTTTTCTTCAAAGATAGAAAAATGGTCTTTAAAAAATGTATTAATTAATTGACACAATGTAATTCTCAAATAATGACTTTTTGATGTTTTTAAGTGTGTGAAAGTAATAGATATTTAATGGATAATAATAGATATTTTTGTTTGTTTTGGGTACATAGATATCATTGAGTTCACTGTACCTTTGAATACATAGTTGGTCTGTGGTTTTATAAACTAACTTAAATTACAGGAATCTAGAGAGTTATAAGGGAGAAGGCAATGGCACCCCATTCCAGTACTCTTGCCTGGAAAATCCCATGGACGGAGGAGCCTGGTAGGCTGCAGTCCATGGGGTCGGTAAGAGTCGGACATGACTAAGCGACTTCACTTTTACTTTTCACTTTCCTGCATTGGAGAAGGAAATGGCAACCCGCTCCAGTATTCTTGCCTGGAGAATCCCAGGGACGGAGGAGCCTGGTGGGCTGCCGTCTATGGGCTCACACAGTGTCGGGCATGACTGAAGTGACTTAGCAGCAGCAGCAGCAGAGAGTTATAAAATATGTAATTCTCAATTAAAGTGTCAATTGTCATACAGAATCTAGTTTTTTTTTTTTCCTCTTGATGGGAATGCTTTATATTCTCCAGTCATTTCTTCATGCTTCTGTCAGAGCTGTCTTCAAAATGCAGTCCTAGTTATGTTACCTCCTCACTTAAAAATCTTTGTAATTTTGATATCATTAAGCTGTTCTCCAAATATATTTGAGAAATTCCCACCCATTTTCAAGAATACTTAGTTCAAATTCATCTTCATTAATGAGGGAGGTCTTCAAGCCCACCCACTGGCATTAATGTCACCTTTCTCTGGGTTCTTATACAAATCTGCTTCTGTGGGCATATGGCTTCACCTCCATGTTTCTTTATGTATTGGAATAATACCAACATCGATGTTTGTTTTTTACAGTAAATAACTTGAGATATTTAGAGTACCAAGCATAAGTTTTGGCAGATACTAAAACTCAGTAAATTGTAGCTATTGATATATCTTGTTATTATAGCACACAATCTGCCTTTTGCTACAGTTATACATGAACAAACATGTCTCTTTCTATCAGTATATAAACATTTTGATGGAAGAGTTTATGCATAAGTTGATTTTAATACCCTTCAAAGTATTAAGCACTTGTTTGGCTTACATTGCTTATTTGTTTTATTTGTAATTCATACTAATTTAATGCAAAACTAAACATATGAAACAATCTAATCTTACACCTAAAGGAACTAGAAAAAGAAGAACAAACAAAACCCAGACCTAGTAGATGAGAAGAGATCATAAAGATCAGAGCAAAAATAAATGAAATAGAGACCAAAAAAATAAAAAAGGGGAAAAGATCAATGAAACTAAGAGCTGGTTCTTTGAAAAGATAAATAAAATTGATAAAACAGCCTGACTCATCAAGGAAAAAAGTCAAGAAAGGGCCCAACTCAATAAAATCAGAAATGAAAAAGATGAAGTTATAAACTATACACTACAGTAATAAAAACAACATAAAATGTTATTATTTTTTTTATTTGTTTATTTTTTTATTTTATTTTTAAACTTTACATAATTGTATTAGTTTTGCCAAATATCAAAATGAATCCGCCACAGGTATACATGTGTTCCCCATCCCGAACCCTCCTCCCTCCTCCCTCCCCATACCATCCCTCTGGGCCATCCTAGTGCACCAGCCCCAAGCATCCAGCATCGTGCATCGAACCTGGACTGGCAACTCATTTCCTACATCATATTTTACATGTTTCATTGCCATTCTCCCAAATCTTCCCACCCTCTCCCTCTCCCACAGAGTCCATAAGACTGTTCTATACATCAGTGTCTCTTTTGCTGTCTCATACACCGGGTTATTGTTACCCTCTTTCTAAATTCCATATATATGCGTTAGTATACTGTATTTATGTTTTTCCTTCTGGCTTACTTCACTCTGTATAATAGGCTCCAGTTTCATCCACCTCATTAGAACTGATTCAAATGTATTCTTTTTAATGGCTGAGTAATACTCCATTGTGTATATGTACCACAGCTTTCTTATCCATTCATCTGCTGATGGACATCTAGGTTGCTTCCATGTCTTGGCTATTATAAACAGTGCTGCAATGAACATTGGGGTACACGTGTCTCTTTCCCTTCTGGTTTCCTCAGTGTGTATGCCCAGCAGTGGGGTTGCTGGATCATAAGGCAGTTCTATTTCCATAAAATATTATTATGAGCAATTATATGCTAACAAAATGGTAACCTAGAAGAAATAGACCAATTCCTAGAGACGTACAATCTCCCAAGACTGAGCCAGAAAGAAATAGAAAATATGAACAGACTAATTACCAGTATGGAAATTGAATCCATAATAATAATAATAATAAACCTCACAACAAACAAAAGTCCAGGACCAGATGGCTTCTCAGGTGAATTCCACCAAACATTTACACAAGAGTTAACACAAATACTTCTCAAACTATTGCAAGAAATTACAGAGCAAGGAACACTTTTGACCTGATTCTACACAGTCAGCATCACCCTGATCCCAAAACTAGCTAAAGTATCACAAAAAAGGAAATTACAGGCCAATGTCACTGATGAACATAGATCTAATAATCCTGAACAAAATATTAGCAAACTGAAGTGAAAAATACGTTAAAAGGATCATACACTATGGTCAAGTGGTATTATCCCAGGGATGTAAGGATAGTTCAATATTTGCAAATCAAGCAATGTGATACACCATATTAACAAACTGAAGAATAAATACCACACAATCATTTCAGTAGGGGCAGAAAAATCATTTGACAAAACTTTTTGACAAAATTCAACACCCATTTATAATAGAAAAGAAAACTGTTCAGAAAGAGGGAACAGAGGGAATATACTTCTACATAATAAAGATCATGTGTGACAACATGTCCACACGGACAAGTCCATAGATAACATCATATTCAACAATGAAAATCTGAAAGCATTTCCTCTAATATCAAGAACAATACAAGAATGCCCACTCTCACCACTTTTATTCAACATAATATTGGAAGTCCTCACTATAGCAGTCAGACAAGAAAAAGAAAGAAAAACAATCCAAATTGTAAAGGATGAATAAAACTGACACTGTTTGCAGATGACATGATACTCTACATAGAAAATCCTAAAGACACCACTAAAAACTACTAGAGCTCATCAATGAATTTGGTAATGGTGCAGGATACAAAATTAATATACAGAATTATATTGCATTTCTATATACTAGATATGAGTTACCAGAAAGAGATATTAAGGGAACTACCTTATTTACAATTACATCAAAAAGAATACCTAGGAATAAATCTACCTAAGAAGGTAAAATAAACTTGAAAAAGGAGGTACTTGGAAAACGAGAAGCTACTGGGGAAAGAAATTGAAGAGGACACAAACAAATGGAAAGATAAACTGTTCAATGATTTAAATAATTGATATTGTTAAAATGGCCATACAACCCAAAGCAATATATAGATTCAATGAACTCTCTATCAGAAACACCAAGAAAGGTTTTCATAGAACTAGAACAAAAAATTGGGATTAACACATACATGTAAGAGATTACACACACACACTATATATATAGTAGTGTTACTATATATATATGTGTGTATATATATATATATATGTATAGTAGACAATAACCTTCTGAATAGCAAGGGAACTCTACTCAATGCTCTATAATGACCTATGTGGGAAAGAATCTTAAAAAGAGTAGATATTATATATTTATAACTGATCCACTTTGCTGTACAGTGGAAACTAATACAACATTGTAAATCAACTATACTCCAATAAAAAATAATTTAACAGTACATAAAAAAACTCTATGTAATAGACAAGGCAACTAAGAATAAAGCAAAACATTTGGAGTGTTGTATAAAAAATAAGGTTGAAAAAATTTGTATGGGAACACAAAAGATCCCAAATAGCCAAAGCAATCTTGAGAAAGAAATGGAGTTGGAGGGATCTATCTCCCTGATTTCAGATTATATTACATAACTACAGAGATCAAAACAGTATGATATCAACAGAAAAACAGACACATAGACCAACGGAACAGAATAGAGAGCCCAGAAATAAACCCACTCACTTACAATTAATTAATCTATGACAAAGTAGGCAAGAACACACAGTGGAAAAAAGACACTCCAATAAGTGGTGTTGAAAAAACTGGAAAGCTATACAGAAAAGAATGAAAGTAGATCATTCCCTAACACCATATACAAAAATAAATTCAAAATGCATTTAAAACCTAAAGCTAAGACCATAAACCATAAAACACCTAGAGGAAAATTTAGGCAGAATGCTCTTTGACATAAAGTTTACCAATATTTTAGCAGTCTCCCAAGGTGAAAGAAATAAAAGCAAAAATAAGCAAATGGGACCTAATAAAACTTAAAAGCTTTTGAACAGCAGAGGGAATCAAAAAATGGAAAGATAATCTGAAAATGAGAGAAAATATTTGCAAATGATATGACTGAGAAGAGGTTAATATCCAAAAATATATAAACAACTCACAAAACTCAACATCAAAGTAAAAAGCAGCCTAATGGAAAAATGGGTGGTAGACTTAGACAATTTTACAAAGAAAACATAAAGATGGCCAACATATACATGGAAAGAGGCTCAACATCATTAATCAACAGAAAAATGCAAATTAAAACCAAAAGTTGCCATCTTACACCTGTCAGAATGGCTATCATCAAGAAGAACACAACAAATATTGGCAAGAATGAAGAGAAAAGTCACACATTGTTGGTGGAAATGTAAAGCGGTGCAGCCACTGTGGAAAACAGTATGGTGGTTTCTCAAAAACCTTAAAATAGAGCTACCATATGACCCAGCAAATCCAGTCCAGGTCATAAACCCAAAAAGAAAAGAAGAATGATAACACCAACTTTAGATGGTACATGCACCCCCAGCATTCATAGCAGCATTAGTTAAAATTGCCAGCATGGAATCAACTTTAGTCCACCAACAGAAGAATGGGCAAAAAGAACGTGCGGTGAGCACTGTAGGGCAAGTGCAGAGAAAAAAGAATGAGCCAGGTGGTCAGGCAAAGGAAAGGAAATTTATCAAAGGGAATGAAAGAGAGACTGGCCCTTGAGAAGATGCAGCATCCTACCCTTCTGGTGGATTCCTCTTATAACCCATAGACGGGAAATTGGGTCCCCTGAAGGGGAGTAGTTAGTATATCTTTAGCCTGAAACTGGAGTCTGGCAGTTACGTAGTTGTGAGAGAGAGCTGGAAGTGTCCCACAGTAGGGTGGTCACACAGTCTTAGGAAAGTTTGTGCCAGTGGCGAAAACATGAAGTCCTGAAGCAATGTGCTCAGTCTCATGGGTCACCGTGACTTCATCTTTTGTTTACGAGGTCAGCACAGTGAGCCATTTTAACAATGAGCCCCCATGCAGACCCTATTGCACCGGTGCATGCGCATGAACGTGCACACACACACACACACACACACAATGGAATATTATTCAACCACAAAAAAGAAAGAAATGTTGCCATTTGCAATATGGATGGACTTGGAAGGTATTATGCTAAATGAAACATCAGACAGAGACAGGCAAATACTACATGATATCACTTATATGCAGAATCTGTGAAATACAACAAATTAGTAAATGAAACAAAAAAGAAGCACATACAGATATAGAGAAAAAACTAGGGGTTACCAGTGGGAGAGGGAAATTGGCAGGGCAAGATAGGGGTAGGAGATTAAGAGGCAAAAACTACGCATTAGATATGCTACACAGATATATTCTGTAGTACATGGAATATAGCCAATGTTTTATAATAATTACAAATGGAGTATAACTGTTAAACATTGTGAATAGCTATATTGTACACCTGAAAATTATATATCAACCATACCTCAATGAAAACTAACTCCTGAACTAAATAAATAGGTAATAAATGTTTGAATTCATATATATCTTGCAGTTAGCATATCTCTATCTTGCAGTTAGCAGAACCAACGCATTTTTCCAGTTACAAATTTGCTGAGATTGTACCATGTGCTTATCACATCATAGCTTTTATAAGCAATATTGGAGTAGGATTAGCTGTGGCAAAGTAATATCTTGAAATATTTGTGTCTGTGTTCATCTCCTTCCATTAGCTTTGTCCTCCCATTAATGTTCACTGCTCAAAACTGTTACTGCCCACTGGAATGCATATCACTGCTGCTGCTGCTAAGTCACTTCAGTCGTGTCCGACTCTGTGCGACCCCATAGACATCAGCCCACCAGGCTCTCCTGCCCCTGGTATTCTCCAGGCAAGAACACTGGAGTGGGTTGCCATTTCCTTCTCCAATGCATGAAAGAGAAAAAGTGAAAGTGAAGTTGTTCAGTCATGTCCGACTCCTAGCAACCCCATGGACTGCAGCCTACCAGGCTCCTCCACCCATGGGATTTTCCAGACAAGAGTACTGGAGTGGGGTGCCATTGCCTTCTCTGATGGATATCACAGCAGTGGTATAAATAGAAACCCCTTGGCTGGGGAAGAAGGGCAGAATCAGAAAAGAAGTACACACAGTGGAGGCTGGAGTGAGTTCCTGAAAAGGGATCTTCCAGTATGCCTCATTTGAGGCACATCCAAATTTTGATGTTTGTGGAAGAGGAATAGAGCTCTAAAACGAGTAAATATTTTTAAAGTAGATGAAATCTGTTTTTCTTTTTCTGTATGACCCAGAGATCTTCAAGATTCCAGCATTTTTATACTTTCTTTGTTTTACACAAGAGCAGGTAAAGTAGGAAAGGATATGATGTTTGTCTAGGCAGATCAATCTCATGGAGTTTTTCATGTATTTAGAATGATATGTGAGAAGCCAGATTTTCCTCTACTCCCAGGAAAGGCACAAAAGTAAGCCAGAAAAAATAGAGGTTGCAAACAAGCAAGAGAGCTAACAGACAGATTGTTAGGGTCTCACTATTGAAGTAAAGGTAAGGTGCAGCAGAAAGAAGCACAAATCTCCTAAGAATTCAAAAAAAAAATCATACCTATTTTATTAAATGACAGAAAATGATTACAGTTGAGAGCAAGACAGAACAATAATATTCCAAAGGATATGTGAGATGGGCATGAGAGAATCTAGAACCAGATACCCCTACCCTAACATGTTCATAATTCTACATGAGTATCTTGTGTAGTAATATCTACACAGGCTGCGCTAGTGGTGAAGAACCTGCCTTCCAATGCAGGAGACACAACAGATGCGGGTGTGACTCCTGGGTCAGGAAGAGCCTTTGGAGTAGGAAATGGCAATCACTCCAGTATTCTTGCCTGGAAAATTCCATGGACAGAGGAGCCGATCAGGCTACCATACATGGGGCTGCAAAGAGATGGACTTGACTGAGCCACTGAGCACATCCATACAGTTCAGTCCCTCAGTCTTGTACAACTTTTTGCAACCCCATGGACTGCAGCATGCCAGGCTTCCCTGTCCATCACCAACTCTTGGAGCTTGCTCAGACTCAGGTCCATCGAGTCAGTGATGCCATCCAACCATCTCATCCTCTGTCATCCTCTTCTCCTCATGACTTCAATATTTCCCAGCATCAGGGTCTTTTCTAATGAGTCAGTTATTCACATCAGGTGGCCAAAGTACTGGAGCTTCAGCTTCAACATCAGTCCTTTCAATGAATATTCAGCACTGATTTTTTTTAAGATTGACTGGCTTGATCTCCTTGCAGTCCAAGGGACTCTCAAGAGTCTTCTCCAACACCACAGTTCAAAAGCATCAATTCTTTGGCTCTCAGCTTTCTTTATGGTCCAACTCTCACGTCCATACATGACTGCTGGAAAAACCATAGCTTTGATTAGACAGAACTTTATTGGCAAAGTAATGTCTCTGCTTTTTAATATGCTGTCTAGGTTGGTCATAGCTATTTTTCCAAGGACCAAGCGTCTTTTAATTTCATGGTTTCAGTCACCATCTGCAGTGATTTTTCAGCCCCCCAAAATAAAGTCTGTCACTGTTTCCATTGTTTCCCCATTTATTTGCCATGAAGTGGTGGGACAAGATGCCATGATCTTAGATTTTTGATTGTTGAGTTTTAAGCCAACTTTTTCACTCTCCTCTTTCACTTTCATCAGAAAGCTCTTTAGTTCCTCTTTGTTTTCAACCCTAAGGGTAGTGTCATCTGTGTTACTGAGGTTATTGGTATTTCTCCTGACAGTCTTGATTCTAGCTTGTGCTTCATCCAGCCCGGCATTTCACATTATGTACTCTGCATATAAGTTAAATAAACAGGTGACAATATACAGGTCTGCTGTACTCTTTTCCCAATTTTGAATCTATCCATGTCTGGTTCTAACTGCTGCTTCCTGACCCGCATACAGATTTCTCAAGAAGCAGGTAAGGTGGTCTAGTATTCCCATCTCTTGAAGAATTTTCCTCAGTTTATTGTGATCCACACAATCAATGGCTTTAGCATAGTCAATAAAGCATAAGTAGATATTTTTCTGGAATTCTCTTGCTTTTTCTATGATCCAATGGATATTGACAATTTCATCTCGGGTTCCTCTGCCTTTTCTATATCCAGCTGGAACATCTGGAATTTCTCAGTTCACACATTGTTGGAGCCTAGCTTCAAGAATTTTGATCATTACTAGTGTGTGAGATGAGTGCAGTTGTGCTGTAGTTTGAACATTCTTTGGCATTGCCTTTCTTTGGGATTGCAATGAAATCTGACCTTTTCCAGTCTTGTGGTCATGCTGAGTTTTCCAAATTTGTTGGCATATTGAGTGTAGCATTTTAACAGCATCATCTTTTAGGATTTGAAATAGCTCAGCTGGAATTCTATCACCTCCATTTCACATCCACTGCACATCCATTACACACCTGTAATTAAATACCTCAGAGGAAAAGAGAGGGAAAGTAAATCCATTCCTAATATAGAAAATCCTGAACTGAATGAAAAACAAAATACTGGATTGACTATCTTACACAAATGACTAGGTTCAGTTGTGTCCTACTGAGTTAAAGAGGTACTCATTAGAGAGATCACTATGAATTATGGAAACAAAAAGAAAATTTGTCCACCTGAGTAGTGTGCTGTGAAATTCATATCTGGGATATAGCCACTATGTCTTGAAGAGTGTCCTTCAAAATTTCAGATGATTTTTCTACCAGTTACAACTTTGGAATAACTTATTATAACATTGAAAAAACATAACACACACAGTCAGTAAGCAGCAAAAGAAAACAGTCTAAAATTCAGGATAAAAATAAGAGATATAGGTCCATAGTTTTTGTTATTCTCATTGTGGAACACTATATTTATTTTTAATGTTTTAAATGAAAATTATATGAATTTAAAATTTACAGCATCTTTTGCTATACATATACACAGTGAAGTGACTGACATAGCATCTCCTCATATAGTTAACATGTATTTTGTGTATAATGAGAGCACCTGAAATCTATTCTCTTAGCTAATTTCCAGTGATGAATACAGTATTATTACCCCTGGTCATCAGTGTTGTACACTAAATTTGTCAATTTATTCATCCTATATAATTGTAACATTGTACACTTTGACCAATGTTTCCCTATTTCCCTACCTTCCTACACATAGCAACTTATTTTTAATGATATAAATTATGTGAAAAAATTTTTCCATGTTTAAAAAGAAAAGAAAGAAATATAGTGCTAAGTTGTGTCTGACTATTGTGATCCCATGAACTGTAAGCTGCCAGTTTCCTATGCCCATGGGATTCTCCAGGCAAGAATACTGGAGTGGAATGCCATTTCTGAGATAGAAATGACACTCAGAAGTGTATAAGTTTAAGGTGTGTAATGTAATAAATTGATATATGTGTACATTTGAAAATGATTATCCCAGTACACAGTAAGGTTAGTTAACTCATCCGTCATCTCACATAATTATCTTCTTTTTTGTGGTGAGATCTTTTAAGATTAACTCTTTTAGTAACTTGCAAGTACACTGTGCAGTATTGATACCTAATTTCCACGCCATTCATTAGAGTCCTAAGACCTATTCATCTCACAAATAGAAGTTTGTACCCTTTGATCACCTTCATTGATTTCTTTCACCCCTTTGCCCCTGACAACACCAATCTACTCTTTCTATGGTTTGTGGGTTGTTTTTTTTATTGATCTCACATATAAGTGAGATTGTATAGTATTTACCTCTATCTCTCTAATTTATTTCACTTAGCATAATTCTCAGGTTTTACCTGTGTTGTTTCAGATGGCAAGATTTCTTTCTTTAAAGGCTAAATGATATTTCTGTGTGTGTGTATGTGTGTGTGTGCATCACATTTTCTTTATTCATCTTTCAATGGACCCACAGTTGTTTGCATGTCTTGACTATTGTAAGTAGGCTGCAATGAACATGGGGGACAGATATCTCTTTAAGATAGTATTTGTTGGACTATATGGTAATTATATTTTTAATTTTTAAAGGAACCTCCATACCGTTTCCATAGTGACTATCTCAGTTTACATTTCCACCAGTGGAGTCTGAGGTTTCTCTTTTCTCCATATCCTCATCAACACTTATTATCTCTTGTCTTTTTGATAATAGCCATTCTAACAAGTGCGCCATCCTTGGAGTTTGATTGCATTTCCATGATTAGTGATATTGAGCACCTTTTCATATACCAGTTCAAAAAATGTCTTCTCAGTTCCTCTGCTCATGTTTTAGTCAGATTTTTAATATGCCTTTGTTTTATTCTTACACCATCCTGTGAAACTCCATAGGGTTAGTTTCCCATAGGCCCTATATTAGCTTGGGTTGCTATAATAAAATACAATGGATTATGTAGCTTAAACAAAATATATTTAATTCTCATAGTTGTAAAGGTTGGACTATCCAATATCAAGGTGCTGTCAGATTCAGTATCAGGTGATAACCTTCTTCCTTGCTTGTGGAAGGCTTCCTTCTCACTGTCCCTTCACATAGCAGATAGAGATCCAACTCTGATCTCATCATCTTTTAATAAGGAAACTAATCTCATCATAGGCATCCCCCACCCCTAATATCATCTAAATATGCTCATCTCCCAAAGGTTCCATTCCAAAAGCAGTCACACTGGGGGTTGGAACTTTGGATTGTTTTTGTTGTTTTAATTGTTGTTATTGAGTTGTATGAGTTCTTTATGTATTTTGAACATTATTCCTTATAAGATATATGGTTAGTAAAATTTTCTCTCATTCTACAGGATGCCTTTCATTTTGTTGATTGTTTCTTTTGCTGTGAAGAAGCTTTTTAGTTTTATGTAGTCCCACTTGTTTATTTTTGCTTTTGTTATTTATGCTTTTTTATCATATCCAAAAAATCATTGTCAAGACCAACACCAGATAAGGTGTCCATATGTGCGTGGATTTATCTCTGGGCTTTCTATTTTATTCCATGGATCAATAATTCTGTCTTTGTGCCAGTACCATTCTGTCTTGATAACTGTGGCTTTGTAGTAGAGCCTGAAGTCAGGTAGGTTGATTCCTCCAGTTCCATTCTTCTTTCTCAAGATCGCTTTGGCTATTCGAGGTTTTTTGTATTTCCATACAAATTGTGAACTTATCTTCGACAAAGGAGGCAAGAATATACAATGGATTAAAGACAATCTCTTTAACAAGTGGTGCTGGGAAATCTGGTCAACCACTTGTAAAAGAATGAAACTGGACCACTTTCTAACACCATACACAAAAATAAACTCAAAATGGATTAAAGATTTAAACGTAAGACCAGAAACTATAAAACTCCTAGAGGAGAACATAGGCAAAACACTCTCCGACATACATCACAGCAGGATCCTCTATGACCCACCTCCCAGAATATTGGAAATAAAAGCAAAAATAAACAAATGGGACCTAATTAACCTTAAAAGCTTCTGCACATCAAAGGAAACTATTAGCAAGGTGAAAAGACAGCCTTCAGAATGGGAGAAAATAATAGCAAATGAAGCAACCGACAAACAACTAATCTCAAAAATATACAAGCAACTCCTACAGCTCAACTCCAGAAAAATAAACGACCCAATCAAAAAATGGGCCAAAGAACTAAATAGACATTTCTCCAAAGAAGACATACAGATGGCTAACAAACACATGAAAAGATGCTCAACATCACTCATTATCAGAGAAATGCAAATCAAAACCACTATGAGGTACCATTTCACACCAGTCAGAATGGCTGCGATCCAAAAGTCTACAAATAATAAATGCTGGAGAGGGTGTGGAGAAAAGGGAACTCTCTTACACTGTTGGTGGGAATGCAAACTAGTACAGCCACTATGGAGAACAGTGTGGAGATTCCTTAAAAACTGGAAATAGAACTGCCTTATGATCCAGCAATCCCACTGCTGGGCATACACACTGAGGAAACCAGAAGGGAAAGAGACACGTGTACCCCAATGTTCATCGCAGCACTGTTTATAATAGCCAAGACATGGAAGCAACCTAGATGCCCATCAGCAGATGAATGGATAAGAAAGCTGTGGTACATATACACAATGGAGTATTACTCAGCCATTAAAAAGAGTATATTTGAATCAGTTCTAATGAGGTGGATGAAACTGGAGCCTATTATACAGAGTGAAGTAAGCCAGAAGGAAAAACATAAATACAGTATACTAACGCACATATATGGAATTTAGAAAGATGGTAACAATAACCTGGTGTACGAGACAGCAAAAGAGACACTGATGTATAGAACAGTCTTATGGACTCTGTGGGAGAGGGAGAGGGTGGGAAGATTTGGGAGAATGGCACTGAAACATGTAAAATATCATGTAGGAAACGAGTTGCCAGTCCAGGTTCGATGCATGATGCTGGATGCTTGGGGCTGGTGCACTGGGACGGCCCAGAGGGATGGTATGGGGAGGGAGGAGGGAGGAGGGTTCGGGATGGGGAACACATGTATACCTGTGGCGGATTCATTTTGATATTTGGCAAAACTAATACAATTATGTAAAGTTTAAAAATAAAATAAAATTGGAAGAATAGAAAAAAAAAAAAGACCAACACCAGAAGCTTTTTCTTTATGTTTTATTCTAGGAATTTTATGATTTCAGGTTTTACATTTACTTCCTTAATCCATTTTGAGTTAATCTTTATAAATGGTGTAATACAAGGGTCCAATTTAATATTTTTGCAGGTTTCCTAGCACTATTTATTGAAGAAGTTGTATTTTCCCCATTGAGTATTCTTAATCCCCATATCAAATGTAGTTTACTGCATATGTGTTTATTTCTGAGCTTTTGACACTCTTCCATTGGTCTATATATCTGTTTTATGCAAGCAACAGGCTGCTTTGAATACTATAGCTTTGTAATATAGTTTGAAATTAGGAAGTGTGATACTTTCAGTTTTGTTCATTTTCACAATAAAATCCACTGTATTATAAGAGGGAGACTCATGATTCTGGGGAAGATAATTACTTCTGTTACAATCATATATTCAAAATTTTGGTCAAAGAAAAAAATATTGATCATTTTTTCTGTTTAATCAGTTCAGAGATTATAAAACAATATTCATTCAAGACTTATTTAGCAATTTTCTTGTATGACAAGCAGCAAAAATGACAGGATGCCCTCCCCTCATCTAGCTTCTACTCCACTGAAAGAAAAATATTAAACAAACCAATTATTTCACTATACAGATGTTTCATACTGATAAGGACTAAAGCCAGAAATTCTAGAGTCAAAGTGAGGTGAGGGTGACCTTAGATAGGATGGAAATAGAAGTGCCCCATACTGTATGAGCTAGAGACTCACATCATAAAGTATTTGGGAGAGTAGAAAATTCTAATGACTATGGTGAGGAATGCAATCAAGATGCTACCTTTATTCTTAAGGAAATGAAGAAACGTGATAAATAAGACTTAAAAAATACAATTTATAATGCTATGAATCATTTGCTTTGATTTACTGTAATCCAAATAATTAAAAGTACAGACTACTGTTGTTCTGACATTGGATGTCCTTGAATTATTGGAAGAGGATTATTTGACAGTAAAAATAATAAGTGAAACTACTGATATACCATTCTACTCAAACAGGTGTTAAAAATTTATCTCAAACAACAGAATTCAGCATCACCAAACCAGCTCTGCAACAAATGCTAAAGTATCTTCTCTAGACAGGAAACACAGAAAGGGTGTATAAACTCGAGCCCCAAACAACAAAGTAAATGTCAATGGGAACATACTTACCAATAATTACCATAAATGAAAATGGGTTGAATGCCCCAACCAAAAGACAAAGACTGGCTGAATGGATACAAAAACAAGACTCCTATAAATGTTGTCTATAAGATGCCAACCTCAAAACACGGTGACACATACAGACTGAAAGTGGAGGGCTGGAAAAAGATTCCATGCAAATAGAGAACAAAAGAAAGCAGGAGTAGCAATACTTATATCAGATAAAATAGACTTTAAAATAAAGGCTGTGAAAAGAGACAAAGAAGGACACTACATAATGATCAAAGGATCAATCTAAGAAGAAGATATAACAATTATAAATATATATGCACCCAACATTGGAGCACTGCAATATGTAAGACAAATACTAACAAGTATGAAAGGAGAAATTAACAATAACACAATAATAGTGGGTGACTTTAATACCCCACTCACTTCTATGGATAGATAAACTAAACAGGAAATTAAATTTCACCTTTTTCTCAAGTGCACATGGAACCTTCTCCAGGATAGATCACATCCTGGGCCATAAATCTAGCCTTGGTAAATTTAAAAATTTAAATCATTCCAAGAATCTTTTCTGACCACAATTCAGTAAGATTAGATATCAGTTACAGGAGAAAAACTATTAAAAATTCCAACATATGGAGGCTGAACAACATGCTGCTGAATAACAACAAATTACAGAAGAAATCAAAATATGCACAGAAATGAATGAAAATGAAAACACAACAACCAAAAACCCATGGGATTCAGTAAAAGCAGTGCTAAGGGAAAGGTTCATAGCAATATAGGCTTACCTCAAGAAACAAGAAAAAGGTCAAATAAATTAACTAACTCCACACCTTGAAGAAACCCAGGATTAGTAGAAGGAAAGAAATTTTAAAAATTAGGGCAGACATAAATGCAAAAGAAATAAAAAAAAACCATAGCAAAAATCAACAAAGCAAAAAGCTGGTTCTTTGAGAGGATAAATAAAATTGACAAACCATTAGCCAGACTCATCAAGAAACAAAGGGAGAAGAATCAAATCAACAAGATTAGAAATGAAAATGGAGATATCACAATAGATAACACAGAAATACAAAGGATCATAAGAGACTACTATCAGCAATTATATGCCAATAAAATGGACAACTTGGAAGAAATGGACAAATTCTTAGAAAAGTACAACTTTCCAAAACTGAACCAGGAAAAAATAGAAAATCTTAACAGACCCATCACAAGCGTGGAAATTGAAACTGTAATCAGAAATCTTCCAGCAAACAAAAGCCCAGGACCAGACATCTTCACAGCTTAATTCTACCAAAAATTTAGAGAAGACCTAACACCTATTCTACTCAAACTCTTCCAGAAAATTGCAGAGGAATTTGCCAAACTCATTCTATGAGGCCACCATCACCCTAATACCAAAACCTGACAAAGATGCCACAAAAAAAAAAAAAGAAGAAAAGAAAACTACAGGCCAATATCACTGATGAACATAGATGCAAAAATCCTTAACAAAATTCTGGGAAACAGAATCCAACAACATATTTAAAAGATCATACATCATAACCAAGTGGGCTTTATCCCAGGGATGCAAGGATTCTTCAATGTCTCCAAATTAATCAATATAATTCACCACATTAACAAATTGAAAGGTAAAAACCATATGATTATCTCAATAGATGCAGAGAAAGCCTTTGACAAAATTCAACATCCATTTATGATAAAAAGCCTCCAGAAAGCAAACATAGAAGGCACATACCTCAATATAATAAAAGCTATATATGACAAACCCACAGCAAACATTATCCTCAATAGTGAAAAATTGAAAGCATTTCCCCTAAAGACAGAAACAAGACAAGGGTGCCCACTCTCACCAATACTATTCAACATAGTTTTTGAAGTTTTGGCCACAGCAATCAGAGCAGACAAACAAATAAAAGGAATCCAGATTGTAAAAGAAGTAAAACTCTCACTGTTTGCAGATGACATGATCCTCTACATAGAAAACCCTAAAGACTCCACCAGAAAATTACTAGAGCTAATCAATGAATATAGTAAAGTTGCAGGATATAAAATCAACACACAGAAATCCCTTGCATTCCTATACACTAATAATGAGAAAACAGAAAGAGACACTAAGGAAACAATTCCATTCACCATTGCAATGAAAAGAATAAAATATTTAGGAATATATCTGCCTAAAGAAACAAAAGACCTATATATAGAAAACTATAAAACACTGATGATGAAAGAAATCAAAGAGGACACAAATAGATGGAGAAATATGCCATGTTCATGGATTGGAAGAATCAATATAGTGAAAAGGAGTATACTACTCAAAGCAATCTATAGATTCAATGCAATCCCTATCAAGCTACCAACGGTATTTTTCAGAGAACTAGAACAAATAATTTCACAATTTGTATGGAAATACAAAAAACCTTGAATAGCCAAAGCAATCTTGAGAAATAAGAATGGAACTGGAGGAATCAACCTGCCTGACTTCAGGCTCTACTACAAAGCTACAGTCATCAAGACAGTATGGTACTGGCACAAAGGCAGAAATATAGATCAGTGGAACAAAATAGAAAGCCCAGAGATAAATCCATATACGCTATGGACACCTGATCTTCGCCAAAGGAGGCAAGAATATTCAATGGAGAAAAGACAATCTCTTTAACAAGTGGTGCCAGGAAAACTGGTCAACCACTTGTAAAAGAATGAAACTAGAACACTTTCTAACACCATACACAAAAATAAATTCAAAATGGATTAAATATCTAAACATAAGACCAGAAACTATAAAACTCCTAGAGGAAAACATAGGCAAAATCCTCTCTGACATAAATCACAGCAGGATCCTCTAGGACCCACCTCCCAGAGTAATGAAATAAAAGCAAAAATAAACAAATGGGACCTAGTTAAAATTAAAATCTTCTGCAGAACAAAGGAAACTATAAGCAAGGTGAAAAGACAGCCTTCAGAATGGGAGAAAATAATAGCAAATGAAGCAACCGACAAAGAATTAATCTCAAAAATATACAAGCAACTCCTGCAGCTCAATTCCAGAAAAATAAATGAACCAATCAAAAAATGGGCCAAAGAACTAAACAGACATTTCTCCAAAGAACATACAGATGGCTAACAAACACATGAAAAGATGCTCAACATCACTCATTATCAGAGAAATGCAAATCAAAACCAATATGAGGTACCATTTCACGCCAGTCAGAATGGCTGCGATCCAAAAGTCTACAAGCAATAAATGCTGGGGAGGGTGTGGAGAAAAGGGAACCCTCTTACACTGTTGGTGGGAATGCAAATTAGTACAGCCACTGTGGAGAACAGTGTGGAGATTCACTAAAAAACTGGTAATAGAAATACCATACAACCCAGCAATACCACTGCTAGGCATACACACCGAGAAAACCAGAATTGAAAGAGACACGTGTACCCCAATGTTCACCACAACACTGTTTATAATATCCAGGACATAGAAACAACCTAAATGTCCATCAGGAGACGAATGGATAAGAAAGCTGTGGTACATATACACAGTGGAATATTCAGTTCAGTTCAGTCACTCAGTCGTGCCCGACTCTTTGCGACCCCGTGAATCACAGCACGCCAGGCCTCCCTGTCCATCACCAACTCCCGGAGTTCACTCAGACTCACGTCCATCAAGTCAGTGATGCCATCCAGCCATCTCATCCTCTGTTGTCCCTTTCTCCTTCTGCCCCCAATCCCTCCCAGTGTCAGAGTCTTTTCCAATGAGTCAACTCTTCGCATGAGGTGGCCAAAGCACTGGAGTTTCAGCTTTAGCATCATTCCTTCCAAAGAATTCCCAGGGCTGATCTCCTTCAGAATGGACTGGTTGGATCTCCTTGTAGTCCAAGGGACTCGCAAGAGTCTTCTCCAACACCACAGTTCAAAAACTGACTGGAAAAGGTCAGTTTTCATTCTGATCCCAAAGAAAGGCAATGCCAAAGAATGCTCAAACTACCGCACAGTTGCACTCATCTCACACGCTAGTAAAGTAATGCTCAAAGTTCTCCAAGCCAGGCTTCAGCAATATGTGAACCGTGAACTTCCTGATGTTCAAGCTGGTTTTAGAAAAGGCAGAGGAACCAGAGATTAAATTGCCAACATCTGCTGGATCATGAAAAAAAGGCAAGAGAATGGAATATTACTCAGCCATTAAAAAGAATACATTTGATTCAGTTCTAATGAGGTGGATGAAACTGGAGCCTGTTATACAGAGTGAAGTAAGCCAGAAAGAAAAACACCAATACAGTATACTGATGCATATATTTGGAATTTAGAAAGGTGGTAACGATAACCCCACATGTGAAACAGCAAAAGAGACACAGATGTATAGACAGTAATTTGGACTCTGTGGGAGAGGGTGAGGGTGGGATGATTTGGGAGAATGGCATTGAAACATGTATATTACCATATGTGAAAAGGATCGCCAGTCCAAGTTCGATGCATGAGACAGGGTGCTGGGGGCTGGTGCACTGGAATGACCCAGAGGGGTGGGATGGGGAGGGAGGTGGGAGGGGGGTTCAGGATGGGGAACACATGTACACCCGTGGTGGATCCATGTCAATGTATGGCAAAACCACTACAATACTGTAAAGTAATTAGCCTCCAATTAAAATAAATAAATTCATCTTTTAAAAAAAGAAAAAGGAATTAAATACTAAAAAAAATTCTCTCAAGCAACTAATAATAATAATGATAACTTTAATGTACGTCTACATACCCAATCTGAAAGTATGGAAAGATTGTAAAGTGTCAACAAATGGCTTTTATCTAAAAAGAAGAGACAAAGACAAAAAATGGCCCATTAAACTAGTTACAGACAAGCAAGACCTATGGGATGTGAGGCAGTGAGCTGTGGGAAAAGGGCAAGCACAAGTGTAAAGTCCCTGAGATGGGAACATTCTCAGGGTGTTACAAAATAAAGGTTAAATTGCATGTTGAAAAGCCAATTTTAGTTAGAAGCAGAGACAAATCATAAACGCAGTCCCTCTATTCCCAGTGCAGTGCTCTTTCCTCACTACACTAATCAGCTTTTGGTGCTGGTATAGTATCAGTGCAATTGTCCAGAAGTTAATAGAGGACTAGTCATAGAACTTACATTTAGAAATTGTTAAAGTAAATAGATGGAAAAAAAAATGAGTAGAATGGGTGAACTCCCCTTGACAAGTGAACATCTTCTTAAACTAGCTAACAGCTAGCAACTTTTATCTTTCAGAAATGGTGAAAGTTTTCACAATTTGAATTATTTCCATCCAGTCTTGAAAACTGGCTCCCAGATTCTTTTTTCCCCAGCGGCACCAGAATGACAATGATTTGCTATGGATCTAACTATAACTCTTCTATTTGCTAAAATTAAGAAATCCACAAGAAAAGCACAGGCAGTCTAATTTAATAATTTGGCAAATTTATTCAATTTTTTTGTTTATTGAAAAATATTATATAGTTTTGATATTAAAAAGACCTGAAGGCACCATACACTCACCCAATATCTCAAATGAGAAAGATTTTAAAAATAACCAATATTGGTGAGGATGTGCAGCAGTCAGAACTTTTATATACTGCTGGTGGTAGTATACACTGGCATGAAGAATTTGGAAAGTTGGAGGTATTTGTTAAAGATGAATATAAGCACAACCTGTGACTCACAGTTTGGACTGTAGCCTAACAGGCTCTGAGGAGCCTCTCCGTCCATGGAATTTTCCAGGCTAGAGTACTGGAGTATCTATACATAACAGTCTGCATATAGTCACGAAAAGAAATGTACAGAAATATTCATGGCAGCACTCTTCATAGTAGCTGCAAATTGGAAGGTACTCAGGTATCTATCAACCCCACTCCAGTACTCTTGCCTGGAAAATCCCATGGATGGAGGAGCCTGGTGGGCCACAGTCCATGGGGTCGCTAAGAGTCAGAAAGGACTGAGCAACTTCACTTTCACTTTTCACTTTCATGCATTGGAGAAGGAAATGGCAACCCACTCCAGTGTTCTTGCCTGAGGAATCCCAGGGACCAGGGAGCCTGGTGGGCTGCTGTCTATGGGGTCACACAGAGTCGGACATGACTGAAGCGACTCAGCAGCAGCAGCAGCAGATATCTATTAAGAGTAACGGGATAAGTAAATCATCATATTTCTAGAAAACAGAGCAATAGAAAAACTTAGTACAACACAGTGAGGTTCACAATGATCGACCTCATTTCATCCCTACAACCACAATTCCTGTAAACCCTCCCATGCTTTATTTTCTATTTACCACTTACCATCCTCTGGATATCTGTACATTTAGCATACGTGTTTGTTTATTATAAAGGAAGGGTATTTTTTAAATTTTAATTCACTGCTGTGCCTTAGGATGTAGAAGAGTATCTTGCAGAGAAGAAACTTCCAAAATATTTCTTAAATGAATGAATACTGTTTTTTATTTCTAAAGAATCTAGGCACACATAGTACACTAGAAAGTGCATGAATTCATTTAAATTAAGTTCAGTAACACAGAGATCTAATCTGTGGGGTTTGTGCTCTATCACTAAGTCATGTCCAACTCTTTGTGACCCCATGGACTTGGCCTGTCGGGCTCCTCTGTCCATGGACTTTCTCAGGCAAGAATACCGCAGTGGGTTTCCATGTCCTCTTCCAGGGGATCTTCCCAACCTAGGGATCGAACCCATGTCTTCTGCATCTCCTGCAATGGCAGGTGGATTCTTTACTATTGAAACACGTAGAAAGCCCCATCTATGGGTTTAAAAGTCAGAAAATAGTGCTTAGTGCTGGGGGAATATTGACTGGAAGGGAAACTGAGGTTGCTGCTGGTATTACTCAGGCTGCTGGTAATATTGTTTCTTAATCTAGGTGATGGGTGGTTTAGTTGCTAAGTCGTGTCCAACTCTTGCAACCCTTTGGACTGTAGCCCGCCAGACTCCTTTGTCCATGGAATTTTCCAGGCAAGAATACTGGAATGGGTTGTCATTTCCTTCTCCAGGGGATCTTCTCCACCCAGGGATTGAGCCCGTGTCTCCTGTGTCTTCTACATTGGCAGGCAGTTTCTGGGTTATGGTTTTTCTGTTTGTAAAAATAGTATACTTATTAGCAGTATAAGTCATGCACATTTTCTCAAAAAAAAACTGAAATGAATGTCATAAAAGTAATCCAATAATTACCATATACCCACCAACTACCTTAAGATATAAAAGATTATTAGACTACAGATGAAGGCCACGGTGCTCTTCTTCCTTAAAGCATCAGCCTTTGTGCCCTACTCTTATCTCCCAGTGTCTCTGGGTTCAAATCCAACTTTTAACACCATTATTTCTGTTAACTTAGTTAACAGATTTGTGCCTCAATTTTTTCATCCAAAAATACAAATAACAACGGTATTTAATTCATAGAGCTTGAGTAAAGATTGAAAGATTGTATATGTAGAGTCCATGGACTAGCCTTACATGAAATAAACACTGTAAGCTCTATCACTAACATAAAGGTGGTGATTTTCATTTTTTATTCCCATGCATGCCTTTATTTTTTAAATAAATAAGTATGCATCTAGAAAACTATGTATACACACCAATGCACATATACTCATAGGTATGTTATCTTGTTTTCATGTCTTAAAACAATATAATTGAAAAAATACATATACTTTTTATAAATAGTATCATAAAGTTTGCATTCTTCTGCAACATTAAAATATATATATATATATATATATATATATATATATGTTCTTAGAGTTTTCCCAAAATTGTTAGACTTAATACTAGTTTACAAACCAAAATTTTATTTAAAACTTTAAAAATTTAAAGTTTTATTAAGGTATTAAGGTTCGATGGACGTGAGTCTGGGTGAACTCCGGGAGTTGGTGATGGACAGGGAGGCTTGGCGTGTTGCGATTCATGGGGTGGCAAAGAGTTGGACACAACTGAGCGACTGAACTGAACTGAACTTATATAGGATTAAAATTACTAGCATCATATAATTGGGTAATTTCAAGTTTGTTTTATTGTTCTTCATCCTTGCCAAGACTCGATATTATCAGACTTTTACATTTTGCCATTTTAATAGGTGTGAATTAGTATCTTACACTTTTATTTTGTGTATCTCTGATTATTAGAGAGATTGATCATATTTTCTTATGTGTATGGTTGTTTTCATTTTCTTGTTCTGTGAATTGCTTATTCACCTTTTGGCCTATTTTCCCATTTCTTTGTTCATATGTGTGCTTTTTTTTTTTTTTTTTTTTTTTCTGGAAATCCTTCTGTATTTGCTATGCTACTTCTTTGTGGATCATGTATATTGAAAATCTTTTTGTCAAGTTTGTGGTTGATATTTTCAATTTACTAAAGTGTCTTTTGACATTACATATATATGTGAAAGTTGCTCAGTCATGTACAACTCTTCACGGCCCCATGGACTATACAGTCCATGGAATCTCCCGGGCAGAATACTGGAGTAGGTAGCCTTTCCCTTCTCCAGGGTATCTTCCCAACCCAGGGATCAAACCCAGGTCTCCTGCATTTCAGGCTGATTCTTTACCAGCTGAGCCACAGGGAAGGCCAAGAATACTGGAGTGGGTAGTCTATTCCTTCTCCAGGGCATCTTACTGACCCAGAAATTGAACCGGGGTCTCCCACATTGCAGGCAGATTCTTTTCCTTAAAAAAATCATTTTATTTCTTGAGGTGAAAAATAATTTCTTCAACATTGTACACTAATCATTTAACAGTTCTACTTTTCTTGATTAATTCTTAATATATCTGGAACTGAGTTCTGTTTATGGTGTAGAATAAGGAATCAATTATGGTTCTTCATAGAAATACTCAATTGTCCTAGCATCATTTATTGAATAACCTATCATTTCTTTAATAATATGCGGAGGACAATCTGTCAAATATCAAGCTTCCATGGATGTTTGAACTTATTTCTATGCTGTCTGTAATTTTATAATGGACATTAAATTTGAATTGATTAATTTTAAGATTGTGAATATGGTTCTATGTAAGATCAAGATTTAAATTAGCTTTTTTCCTGAAGATACTATAGAGATGTATATTGATGCCCCCAAGTTTAAAATATTACTAATGAGTAAGTGCTAGGTTTTATATATGTAACTTATCTCCAAAGAGTAGCAATTTTACATAAAAGGTGAAATAATAATCCATGTTTCACAATGAATATATGTCACTGTCCAGTCTGAAGACGAGAGGGCAGGAAGGCCAGGGGTCTCCAAATGGAGGAAATAGGCTGCAAGTGTCAGACATTTTTTATCTCCCCCTCCTTATTGCCAAATTCAGATTAAATTGAAGAAAGTAGGGAAAACCACTAGACCATTCAGGTATGACCTAAATCAAATCCCTTATGATTATACAGTGGAAGTGAGAAATAGATTTAAGGGACTAGACCTGATAGACAGAGTGCCTGATGAACTATGGACAGAGGTTCATGACATGTTACAGGAGACAGGGATCAAGACCATCCCCATGGAAAGAAATACAAAAAACCAAAATGGCTGTCTGGGGAGGCCTTACAAATAGCTCTGAAAAGAAGAGAAGTGAAAAGCAAAGGAGAAAAGGAAAGATATAAGCATCTGAATGCAGACTTCCAAAGAATAGCAAGGAGAGATAAGAAAGCCTTCCTCAGTGATCAATGCAAAGAAATAGAAGAAAACAACAGAATGGGAAAGACTAGAGATCTCTTCAAGAAAATTAGAGATACCAAGGGAACATTTCATGCAAAGATGGGCTCAATAAAGGACAGAAATGGTAGGGACTTAACAGAAGCAAAAGATATTAAGAAGAGGTGGCAAGAATACACAGAAGAATTACAGAAAAAAGATCTTCATGATCCAGATAATCATGATGGTGTGATCACTCACCTAGAGCCAGATATCCTGGAATGTGAAGTCAAGTGGGCCTTAGAAAGCATCACTATGAACAAAGCTAGTGAAGGTGATGAAGCTAGCTCATTCCGTTGAGCTATTTCAAATCCTGAAAGATGATGGTGTGAAAGTGCTGCACTCAATATGCCAGCAAATTTGGAAAACTCAGCAGTGGCCACAGGACTGGAAAAGGTCAGTTTTCATTCGAATCCCAAAGAAAGGCAATGCCAAAGAATGCTCACACTATTGCACAAGTGCACTCATCTCACACACTAGTAAAGTAATGCTCAAAATTCTCCAAGCCAGGCTTCAGCAGTACGTGAACCGTGAACTTCCAGATGTTCAAGCTGGTTTTAGAAAAGGCAGAAGAACCAGAGATCAAATTGCCAACATCTGCTGGGTCATGGAAAAAGCAAGAGAGTTCCAGAAAAACATCTATTTCTTGTCGTGAGCCATGTTAGGTATTACTGACAAAATGGAGGCATAGCCCCAGACCCCTCTCCTCATTCCGCAGGCACAGTCCCGGGATGAAGGAGTTAGGCCTTGTAATTCTGACTTGTCTTTTCTTCTCCTTGGCGGAGTTGACTGAAAAGGAATATTAATATGCTTATTGTTTTTGAGGGGAGCATGAGAAGGCACAAAGCCTTCTGCAGCTGTGCTCAGAGAATAATTCATAAAGTTAATCACTGACATTTGTTCAAGGACATTTACAAAAAGTATTCCAGGGTAAGCACACAGGCCACAGCTGGAGACCATGGGAAGGATTGCTTTCTGAAGCCTATTTGTGAGGAAAGTGTTTATGGCAAAGGAGTTTGCTGAATTTAGGGCTTAGGAATAATTAAAATAGTTAGAAGCTAAAGATTTAATGGATGTTGTAATGTTAGCATATTCTACTATAGCTTATAGAAATTAGGGACTTTAGAGATATTATTAGCTAGAAGCCCTTTCTAAGAAATAGTGAACTTAGGATACTAGGGGCAAACAGGACTTAGAAAGATAAGAAATAAACTGAGGAATGTGGTATGCAGCCCAGACATTAGCATGAGTTAGAGTGTATTCACAAGGACACATGAGAAAAAGTAGATAAGAGAATCACTGAGGCAGAAACTCCTTTTGAGGGGCAACAATGAGTTATGGAGACAACAAATCTAGATCAGTGGGAACTGAAAATATCAAACCTATGACCTAATGCTTTTGTAAAAGTATAAAAGAGAATCATAAGCTTGAAATAAACAGGCAGTCCAAGAAAACTAAGAGGCTGCCTCAGTTTCTCACCGACACCTCTTACCCCTTCAGGTTGAATCCCTGGCTGCTGGAGCTGGACTCCAGCAATTTCTGCTTTATTGACTATGCCAAAGCCTTTGACTGTGTGGATCACAATAAACTGTGGAAAATTCTGAAAGAGATGGGAATACCAGACCACCTGACCTGCCTCTTGAGAAACCTATATGCAGGTTAGGAAGCAACAGTTAGAACTGGACATGGAACAACAGACTGGTTCCAAATAGGAAAAGGAGTATGCCAAGCCTGTATATTGTCACCCTGCTTATTTAACTTATATGCAGAGTACATCATGAGAAACTCTGGGCTGGAAGAAGCACAAGCTGGAATCAAGATTACCAGAAGAAATATCAATAACCTCAGATATGCAGATGACACCACCCTTATGGCAAAAAGTGAAGAGGAACTAAAAAGCCTCTTGATGAAAGTGAAAGAGGAGAGCGAAAAGGTTGGCTTAAAGCTCAACATTCAGAAAACTAACATCATGGCATCTGGTCCCATCACTTCATGGAAAATAGATGGGAAAACAGTAGAAACGGTGTCAGACTTTATTTTGGGGGGCTCCAAAATCACTGCAGATGGTGATTTCAGCCATGAAGACGCTTACCCTTGGAAGGAAAGTTATGACCAACATAGATATCATATTAAAACCAGAGACATTTCTTTGCCAACAAAGGTCCGTCTAGTCAAGGCTATGGTTTTTCCAGTAGTCATGTATGGATGTGAGAGTTGGACTGTGAAGAAAGCTGAGTGCCAAGGAATTGATGCTTTTGAACTTTGGTGTTGGAGAAGACTCTTGAGAGTCCCTTGGACTGCAAGGAGATCCAACCAGTCCATCCTAAAGGAGATCAGTCCTGGGTGTTCATTGGAAGGACTGGTGCTAAAGCTGAAACTCCAATACTTTGGCCACCTCATGTGAAGTGTTGGCTCATTGGAAAAGACTCTGATGCTGGGAGGGATTGGGGGCAGGAGGAGAAGGGAATGACAGAGGATGAGATGGCTGGATGGCATCATTGACTCAATGGACATGAGTTTGAGTGAACTCAGGGAGTTGGTGATGGACAGGGAGGCCTGGTGTGCTGCAGTTCATGGGGTCTCAAAGAGTCGGGCATGACTGAGAGACTGAACTGAACTGAACTGAACTAAGCAGCAGGAGGAAACAAACTACAAGTGTCAGATTTTTTTTCTCTTAAAATTCTGTGTTGCCATGACTTCTGGTTCCACCTGAACTTAATTTTTCTCAAACCTTGAGCTAGCCAATGCGTTTTTCTCATGAAACTGTTTTTCCTAAGCTATGTTAATGAAACTAGTATTTGCTTTGGAATTTGTCTTTCTTCAAAAAGGTTCCACCTAATACTAACTTTTGGTTGATAATAGCTCAACAAACCAGTATTCATATCAATTGTTTTATGTCTGGGGGGTGAAATACCTCGTGTCATCCTATCTCAACAATACATACTGTGGGAGAGGGGCCTGGTGAAACTCCTTCAGCCTTGAGGTGTCTCTCTTATCTGATTAATAACTTTCTAACAGATATAAAGCAGCTTGCTAAAACTAGCACGGGGGCACTCCCCATCCGCCTTCTGATCTCTATGTCAGAAGCTTTCTATGTCCCTTTTTATACTTTAATAAAACTCTCCTACACAAAAGCTCTTGAGTGATCAAGCCTGGTCCCTGGTCCCGAAACTAAATCTTCTTCTTCAGAGATCACAAATCTGACATCGTTTACCATAAGCTATCAAAGGAACATATTGAGAAAAACGTGCGCTAAGAAAACAAATAGACTTAAAAAAAAAAAAAAAAGCACAACAAAACCTTTGAACCAGGAATTTTTCTTTTAAGAAATGTTAAAACATTAAAGGGTGATGCCATCAAGGTTTTGAATTCATTATGTCAACAAATCTGGAAGACCCAGCAGTGGCCAAAGGACTGGAAAAGGTCAATCCTCATTCCAATTCCCAAGAAGGGTGATACCAAAGAATGTGCTAACCATTGGATAATCACATTCATCTCTGATGCTAGTAAGGCCATGCTTAAAATCTTGCATGCTAGGCTTCAGCATTATGTGAACCAAGAACTTCCAGATGTCCAAGCTAGGTTTAGAAAAGGAAAAGGAACTAGGGTTCAAATTGCCAACATTTGCTGGATTATAGAGAAAGCAAGGGAATTTCAGAACATCTCTCTCTCTTTCACTGACTACACTAAAGCCTTTGTGTGGATCATGACAAACTGTGGAAAACTCTTAGAGAGATTGGAATACCAGACCATCTTATCTGTCTCCCAAGAAACCTGTATGTGGGTCAAGAAGCAACAGTTACCCTGTATGGAACAACTGATTGGTTCAAGATCAAGAAAGGAGTACAACAGGGCTGGATGCTCTCACCCTGTTTGTTTAACCTACATGCTGAGCACAGAGAAATTCTGGGCTGGATGACTTACAAGCTGGAATCAAATAGGTGGGAGAAACATCAACAACCTCAGATATGTGGATGATACCACTCTAATGGCAGAAAGCAAAGAGAAACTTAAAGAGCCTCTTGGTGAAGGTGAAGGAGGAGAGTGAAAAAGCCAGCTCAAGACTAAATATTAAAAAAAACTAAGATCATGGCATCCGGCCCCATCACTGCATGGCAAAAAGCAGGGGAAAAGGTGTAAGTAGTGACAGATTTCCTTTTCTTTGGCTCCAAAATCACTGTGAATGGTAACTGCAGCCATGAAATCAGAAGACAATTACTTCTTGGCAGGAAAGTGATGACAAACCTAGACAGTGTGTTGAAAAGCAGAGACATTACTCTGCTGACAAATGTCTGTAGAGTCAAGGCTATGCTCTTCCCAGTGGTCACATATGGTTGTGAGAGCTGGACCATAAAGAAGGCAGAACTCCAAAGAATCAATGCCTTTGAACTGTGGTGCTGAGGAAGACTCCTGAAAGTCCCTTGGATAGCAAGATCAAACCAGTCAATCTTAAGGGAAATCAACCCTGAATATTCTGATGATGGAGCTGAAGCTCCACTATTTGGTCATCTGATGTGAACAGACAACTCGTTGGAAGAGTCGCTGATACTGGGAAAGATTAAGGGCAGAAGGAGAAGAGGGAATCAGAGGATGAGATGGCTGGACAGCATCACCGATGGAATGAACATGAACTTGGGCAAATTCCAGTAGATGGTAAGGGACCGGGAGGCCTGGTGTGCTGCAGTCCAAGGGGTTGCAAAGAGTCAGACGTGACTGGGTGACTGAACAACAACAGTAACAAAGCATTAAAATAGTATGCTGCTGCTGCTGCTAAGTTGCGTCAGTCGTGTCCGACTCTGTGCGACCCCATAGACGGAAGCCCACCTGGCTCCTCTATCCCTGGGATTCTCCAGGCAAGAACACTGGAGTAGGTTGCCATTTCCTTCTCCAATGCATGAAAGTGAAAAGTGAAAGCGAAGTCTCTCAGTCGTGTCCGACTCTTAGCGACCCCATGGACTGCAGCCCACCAGGCTCCTCCATCCATGGGATTTTCCAGGCAAGAGTGCTGGAGTGGGGTGCCATTGCCTTCTCCGTAAAATAGTATAAAAGACTATTAAATAAGCAGTAATCACTTCTAGGTCCTAGAAAAAAATCAGACCTGTTATACTGTCATTTGCACTGAAATAATTTTTTGTTCAAATTATAAAGCACAACATGAGCTTCAGATGGCAAAAAGATGCTGAACTTTCCACCTTTGATGTCTTTATTATACATACCCACTTTTTTGAATTTTAGTGTAGCTTAACTTTAGTTTTTCTTTGTGCAACAAATTTTGGATATTTGCGCACCTGATGTATCTGACAGATTTTTTAAAATAATAAATATCTAAACTATATTGTTAATAATCAAGACGTTAAACTCTTATCTTTAAATATTGATATTTTAACTGATAAATGACAAAATCAATAAAATGGTAAATAAATAAAATTAGGAATGGAAGATGAACATCCAAAAGCAGTATGCATAAGAACCTGACAGAAGGCACAGATGGTAGTATGGTAAGTGTTCTTCCTAATTGCAAGGAAACCTTTTCTCTTGGGCAAACCACTTTGAAGCTTGTTTTGAATGTCTTTCATGTGAAGATACCTGGGACAACAGAATCTGATTGTCAATTGCCCTAATCTCTAGAGAATTGAAAGGTTATTTGATTGGGGTACATTAAAGATCTAAGAATAACTCCCTTGCAAAGGTAGAAATATGCCTGACAGCACTGTCTTGAGAATGAACTAGTGCAAAGAACATAGAAGGATGTCAGGTGAACAGAGTTGTGTTTGGAGCTATTTCACACTTACATTGCTAGCATGGTAATTTTGTAAACTTTATTGGAGAAAGTAAAAGAACACTCTTTCAGTTTTAGCTGTTCTTTTGTTTTTACCATTTCCTTCCAAACTCATCTATGTGAATTTGGGACTAGTTAGGATAGGTAAACAATGAACTTATTTACATTTCCCCTTAAAACTGCATAGGCAAAGGCTTATTATACCAGAGAAAAGACAAGGTTTTTTACAATCAGATAACATTATCTCTTCTTCCTTTGATTCACTCTACAAATAATTAGTATAAATAGCTACACTGAGAAGGGAACTTCTATGAATCTAGTATGATTAAACATATTTATAAATCTTTATTAATTTATTGAAAGGACAACATGCTACAAAAAGGCAACACATAAGAATATTAACAATTTCATGTATGTATTAGGTTCGTGAAAATTAATTGTGGTGTTTTGCATTGTTGAAATTTGTCATTTGTTATTGGAATACATTCTTAATAAATATGGTTATGTTATACATCATTTTAATGCACATTTCTTGCTTTATTTATTTATTTATTTTTTGCTAATGACTTATTACTTGCTGTGTATTTTATATTTATTTTAGCCTGGGGAAATAATATTAGACAAAAAGCAAATTCAAGTGATTTTTTTTATTTGAGTTTTAAATGGGTTGTAAAGCAGTGGAGACAACTTGCAACATCAACAATGCATTTGGCCCAGGAACTGCTAATGAACATACAGTGCAGTGGTGGTTGAAGAAGTTTTTCAAAGGAGACAAGAACCTTAAAGATGAGAAGTGTAGTGGCCAGCCATCTGAAGTTGACAACAACCAATTGAGAGCCATCATCAAAGCTGATCCTCTTACAACTACACGAGAAGTTGCCAAAGAACTCAAGAACTCAACTTTGGCCATTCTATGGTTGTTCAGCATTTGAAGCAAATTGGAAAGGTTAAAAAAAAAAAAAGACTCAATAAGTGGGTGCCTCATGAACTGACCAATTAAAAAAATCATCATTTTGAAGTGTTGTCTTCTCTTATGCTATGCAAGAACAATAAGCCATTTCTCAATAGGATTGTGACATGAGACGATAAGTGGACTTTGTACAACAACTAGCAATGGCTACCTCAGTGGTTGGACTGAGAAAAAGCTCCAAAGCACTTCCAAAGCCAAACTTGCACCAAAGAAAGGTCATGGTCACTGTTTGGTGGTCTGCTGCCCATCTGATCCGCTACACTTTCTAAATCCCTGTGAAACCATTACATCTGAGAAGTATGCTCAGCAAATCAATGAGATGCACTAAAAACTACAATGCCTGCAGCTGGCATTGGCCAACAGAAAGGGCCCAATTCTTCTCCATGACAATGCCAAACCTCACATCACACAACTGTCACTTCAAAAGTTGAACGAATTGGGTTACAAAATTTTGCCTCATCCATCATATTCATCTAAGCTTTCGCCAAGGGACTACCACTTTTTCAACCATTTCAACAACTTTTTGCAGGGAAAACGCTTCCACAACCAGGGAAGCAGAAAATACATCCCAAGAGTTCCTTGAATCCTGAGGCATGGATTTTTATGCTTCAGGAATAAACACACTTATTTCTAATTGGCAAAAATGTATTGATTGTAATGGTTCTTATTTTGATTAATAAAGATATGTTTGAGCCTAGTTATAATGATTTAAAGTTCATAGTCCTAAGTCTTAATTATGTTTGCACCAACTTGATAGAAGGTATTAATATAAAAAATGTGCAGTTTCCCAGTAAGTGTAAGGATGAAACTGCTTAAGTAGATTGATTTACATATTAGAAATTGTTGGCTAATAATTTAAAGATGAAAAGTATAAAGGAATGTGAACTGTAAAAAATTTATAAAGGGAATACAAAAATATTTTTGTAAACCTTTCAAACCAGAATCTCAAAGAGATATTTATACATCTATGTAATTGCAACATTATTCATGATAGCCAAGAGGCATAAGCAATCTAAATGTCTATCAGTGGATGAATGGATAAAGAAAATTTGGCATATATGTGCAGTGAAATATTATTCAGACTTGACAGGAAAGAAACCCTATCATATACTACAACATAGATGAATCTTAGAGATTTCATACTAAATAAGACAGTCACAGAATGACAAGCACTGCAAGGTAATACTTATTTGAGGCATCTAAAATTTTCAAAATTTAGAAAATAAATAGAATGGTGGTTTCCAGGGGCTAAGAAGAAAAAGAGGTGGCAATTTGTTACTTGGTGGGTATAGAGTTTTAGTCAGGTAGGGTGAGCGGGATTTGGGAATCTGTTGCACCAACAGTGTGCACGGGGTAGACAGTATTGCACTGTACACTTGGAAGTTGTTGGGGAGGTAAATTTCATCTTATGTTTTTCTTTGCCCCAAAATAAATAAAAAGTAAAGTAAAATAATGCATATGTGATATGCACACAGATTATTTCTCCTGGATATCTCGTGGTATAAGCTGAGACAAGTGTAGCTGAAGTGATTTATATTTTCACTTTGCCTTCACACATTTCTGGATATTTTGATATTTTTAGAGACAGATTGTCCTTAGAATAAAAATTCAGACAAAATTTTCAAAAAAGGAAATTTGCAAGAAAATTTCTTACATAAATTAAAAACAAAGCTAAAGCATTTACAGATAACTACCTAGAAGCCTCTTTTTTGGTTTCCAATTGTTAAATGAATACACATCCTTCTTAGCCATTAACCTGAAATTCTAAAGGAAAAAAAAAAATCTTTCCTAATACAAGTTTTAAAAAAAAGTGTTGTTGAATCAAGTGTTGTAAAAGGAAATATTAAGGAAATACTTTTATCTGAACTAAGCTGAAGATGAAAAGAAAATAATTAAAATGGGACTACCCCCAAGAATATTAATGCAGAATGCAAAGTTCAACTGTGTGGGTGCTGAAGCATTAGATTTTGGCTGCTTTACTCTCCATACTATTCCAAGTAAGCAGATGCAAGTATTTAATGTTAAGTTTTATCTTAATGCCATAACATAGGAAACTGCTAATAGGGAAAAAATCCTGGAGTTACTTTGAAACTAGCTCAAAGACAAATAATTAATTGGAGTTAAAATCATAGCAGAACACATAGTCACATTTAGCAATTACTTTGTAGAGACATTTTCAGCTTAGTCATAAAGATTCAAGGTTTCAGGTCAGGGAAAACAGATGATAAACAACTAGGTGTTTTAATGATGATAATATTCAACATTTCATGAACATTTACTCTGTATCAGGCACTGTCATTTTCTTATTTAATTGTAAAAACAACTGGTCTACTTCATTCACAGTGGAAACACTGTCAGACTTTATCTTTTTGGGCTCCAAAATCACTGCAGATGGTGACTACAGCCATGAAATCAAAAGACGCTTACTCCTTGGATGGAAAGTTATGACCAACCTAGATAGCATATTGAAAAGCAGAGACATTACTTTGCCAACAAAGGTCTGTCTAGTGAAGGCTATGGTTTTCCCAGTGGTCATGTATGGATGTGAGATTTGGACTGTGAAGAAAGCTGAGCGCTGAAGATTTGATGTTTTTGAACTGTGGTGTTGCAGAAGACTCTTGAGAGTCCCTTGGACTACAAGGAGATCCAACCAGTACTTTCTAAAGCAGATCAGCCCTGGGTGTTCTTTGGAAGGAATGATGCTAAAGCTGAAACTCCAATACTTTGGCCACCTCATGTGAAGAGTTGACTCACTGGAAAAGACTCTGATGCTGGGAGGGATTGGGGGCGGGAGGAGAAGGGGACGACAAAGGATGAGATGGCTGGATGGCATCATCGATTCAATGGATGTGAGTCTCAGTGAACTCCGGGAGATGGTGATGGACAGGGAGGCCTGGTGTGCTGCGATTCATGGGGTCGCAAAGAGTCGGACATGACTGAATGACTGAACTGAACTGAACTGACTCCATTCACAGATTAATAAATTGAGTACTAAAGAGATAAATTAATTTCCCTAAGGTTATTTATTCAGGTAATACTGGAGTAATATTTGAAACTCAAGGTACATGGTTATTGGAATCATACAGACCTGGCTTTGCATGTTTCCTTTATCAGAGAATTACTAAACAAATTTGGACAAATTACTTAATTGCTCTGTGCCTTATTTTTCTCACCTATTAAAGGGGAAGACAAAGTATAATCTACATGCAATTCCCTTTTAAGGAATCAGTTGGATCCACAAGAGAATGCATTGGTCATAGCAAACACCCTCTTCCAACAGCACAAGAGAAGTCCCTACACATGGACATCATCAGATGGTCAACACTGAAATCAGATTGATTATATTCTTTGCAGCCAAAGATGGAGAAGCTCTATACAGTCAGCAAAAACAAGACCAGGAGCTGATTGTGGCTCAGATTATGAACCCCTTATTGCAAAATCCAGACTTAAATTGAAGAAAGTGGAGAAAACCACTAGACCATTTGGATATGACCTAAACATATCCCTTATGACTATACAGTGGAAGTGAGAAATAGATTTAAGTGACTAGATCAGATAGACAGAATGCCTGATGAACTATGGACGGAGGTTCGTGACATTGTACAGCAGACAGTAATCAAGACCATCCCAAGAAAATAAATGCATAAAAACAAAATGTCTGTCTGAGGAGGCCTTAGAAATAGCTGTGGAAAGAAGAGAAGTAAAAAGCAAAGCAGAAAAGGAAAGATATATCCATTTGAATGCAGAGTTCCAAAGAATAGCACGGAGAGATAAGAAGCCTTCCTCAGCGATCAATGCAAAGAAATAGAGGAAAACAATAGAATGGGAAAGACAAGAATCTCTTCAAGAAAATTAGAGATACCAAGGAAACATTTCATGCAAAGTTGGGCTCAATAAAAGACAGAAATGGTACGGACCTAACAGAAGCAGAAGATATTAAGAAGAGGTGGCAAGAATACACAGAAGAACTGTACAAAAAACATCTTCACGGCCCAGATAATCACAACGGTATGATCACTCACCTAGAGCCAGACATCCTGGAATGTGAAGTCAAGTGGGCCTTAGAAAGCATCACTACAAACAAAGCTAGTGGAGGTGATGGAATTCCAGTTGAGTTATTTCAAATCCTCAAAGATGATGCTATGAAAGTGCTGCACTCAATATGCCAGCAAATTTGGAAAACTCAGCAGTGGCCACAGGACTGGAAAAGGTCAGTTTTCATTCCAATCCCAAAGAAAGGCAATGCCAAAGAATGCTCAAATTACCACACAATTTCACTCGTCTCACATGCTATTAAAGTAATGCTCAAAATTCTCCAAGCCAGGCTTCAGCAGTACATGAACCATGAACTTCCAGATGTCCAAGCTGGTTTTGAAAAGGCAGAGGAACCAGAGAACAAATTGCCAACATCCGCTGGATCATCGAAAGAGCAAGAGTTCCAGAAAAGCATCTATTTCTGCTTTATCGACTATGCCAAAGCCTTTGACTGTGTGGATCACAAAAAACTGTGGAAAATTCTGAAAGAGATGGGAATACCAGACCACCTGACCTGCCTCTTGAGAAATGTGTATGCAGGTCAGGAAGCAACAGTTAGAACTGGACATGGAACAACAGACAGGCTCCAAATAGGAAAAGGAGTACATCAAGGCTATATATTATCACCCTACTTATTTAACTTATATGCAGAGTACATCATGAGAAATGCTGGGCTGGAGGAAGCACAAGCTGGAATCAAGATTGCCGGAAGATATATCAGTAACCTCAGATATGCAGATGACACCACCCTTATGGCAGAAAATGAAGAAGAACTAAAGAGCCTCTTGATGAAATTGAAAAAGGAGAGTAAAAAAGTTGGCTTAAAGCTCAACATTCAGAAAAGTAAGATCATGGCATCTGGTTCCATCACTTCATGGCAAATAGATGGGGAAACTTTGGAAACAGTGGCTGACTGGATTTTTCTGGGCTACAAAATCACTGCAGATGGTGATTGCACCCATGAAATTAAAAGACGCTTTCTCCTTGGAAGGAAAGTTATGACCAACCTAGACAGCATATTAAAAAGCAGAGACACTACTTTGCCAACAAAGGTCCATCTAGTCAAGGCTATGGTTTTTCCAGTAGTCATGTATGGATATGAGAGTTGAACTGTGAAGAAAGCTGAGCACTGAAGAATTGATGCTTTTGAACTTTGGTGTTAGAGAAGACTCTTGAGAGTCCCTTGGATTGCAAGGAGATCCAACCAGTCCATCCTAAAGGAGATCGGTCCTGGGTGTTCATTGGAAGGACTGATACTGAAGCTGAATCTCCGATACTTTGGCCACCTGATGCGAAGAGCTGACTCATTGGAAAAGACCCTAATGCTGGGAAAGATTGAGGGCAGGAGGAGAAGGGGATGACAGAGGATGAGATGGTTGGATGGCATCACTGACTCAATGGACATGGGTTTGGGTGGACTCTGGGTGTTGGTGATGGGCAGGGAGGCCTGGCGTGCTGCAGTTCATGGGGTCGCAAAGAGTTGGACATGACTGAGCAACTGAAGTGAGCTGAACTGAACTGGATAATACATGTGGCAAGCACAGAGTAAGTGCTCAGTAAACTGACTTATTCATATTCCTTATTCAAATCAACAAAAGTAGATTTAAAGAATCTTCCAGAACTTTTGACATCAAGTTGACACAAACTGAAAATGTCTTCCTGAGGCCACAAATAAGTCTAACAGTTTCCTGAAAACAATGAATTTTAAAGGGAAGCTAATTTAAAAAATAAAATATAAAAGATGTAACTTAGTGTTAATTTGTCAAAAATTAGTGGAAAATACCTTGAAATCTATAAAATTTTTTTCTAAATATTGTCATAAATTTATATTTTTATGTGTAGCTTTTATATAGTTTTTCCATATATATCTTAGCTATTAGCATACAAATGATTCTGTTTTTTTTTGAAAAACAACTGAATAAAACATGTAAACAGGAAAAAGTATCTACTTGGCTCTTCTACCCATTTTTTAACCAGTTTTTTTTTGTTGTTGTTGTTGAGTTACCTATATTTTTTGGATATTAACCAATTATCAGATATGTGATTTATAGATATCATCTTCTCTTCAAGAGGTTGTCATTTCCTTTTGTTAATAGTTTCTTTTGCTGTGCAGAAGATTTTAGATTGGTGTAGTCTCTTTTGTTTGTTTTTATTTTTTTTTCCCTTTCCTGAAATGACATATCCAGAATGATATTGCTAAGATCAGTGTTAAAGAGGGTACTGCCTACGTTTTCTTCAAGAGTTTTATGGTTTCAGGTCTTATATTCAAGTCTTTAATCCATTTTGAGCTGGTTTTGTGTATGGTGTGAGATAGTAGTCTAGTTTCTTTCTTTTGTTTTTTTGTTGCAAATGTCTATCCAGTTTTCACAACAAAATTTATTGATGAGATGGTTCTTCCTCCATTTTATGTTCTTTACTCCTTTGTTGAAAATTAACTGTGTATTTATGTGTGGGTTTATTTGTGGACTCTCGGTTTTGTTCCATTGATATATGTATCTGTTTTTCTGCCAGTGTCATGCTATTTTGATTACTATAGCTTTGAAATCCCATGGACAGAGGAGCCTGGCAGGCTACAGTCCATGCGGTTGCAAGAGTCAGACATGACTTAGCGACTAAACCACCTAAACCACCATAGCTTTGAAATGTATTTTGAAATCAGGACGCATGATACCTCCAGCTTTGTTCTTTTTTTCTCGGTATTGCTTTGACTATTCTGGATATTTTGTAGTTCCATATAAATTTTAGAATTTGTTGTTGTATTTCTGTGAAGAAATGGCCTTGACCAATAGGCCCATGAAAAGATGTTCAGCATCACTAATTGTTGTGCATGTATGTGTATGTGTGTGTGCATGCTCTGTTGTGTCTGACTCTTTGCAACCCCATGGACTGTAGACTGCCAGGTTCCTATGCTCATGGAGTTTAATAATTATTAAATAATTATTGTAAATAATGAAATCATTTAGGTTGTGAAAACAGCCTAAGTGACCATCAATAGATGAATGGATAAAGAAAGTGTGGTACACCCATACACACAAACACACACACAGAAATCCTCCTCAGCCATAAAAGCAATGCAATCTTGCCCTTTGCAACGACATGGATGGACCTCAATAGTATTATGCTAAATGAAATAGGTCAGATGGAGTAAGGCAAATACTATGTGATTTCATTCTTATGTGAAATATAAAAATTGAAAACAAAATAGATGAACAAAGCAAACCAAACAAAATCAAACATGTAGATACAACAGAGTAGTGGTTATGAAGGGAAAGAGTAGAGGGGGAAGACAAAACAATAAAGGGGATCAACTGTATGGTACTGTATGGAAACTAAAATTTTTGGTTGTGAGCATGCTCTCAGGTATACAGAAGTAGAAATATAACATCATACACATGAAACTTATATAATGCTATAAATCAGTGTTGCAAGTACTAGTGTTAGTCACTCAGTCATGCCCGACTCTTTGCGACTCCGTGGTCTGTAGCCTGCCAGGCAGCTCTATCCATGGGATTCTCCAGGCAAGAATACTGGAGTGGGTTGCCATGCCTTTCTCCAGGGGATCTTCCTGACCCAGGGATCAAACCTGAGTCTCCTGTATTGCAGGCAGATTCTTTACCACTGAGCCACCAAGGAATTTCATAAATCAAAGTTGCCTCAATACAAAAAAGAGTAAAAATATATAAGCATAAAAAATGCCTTTTAAATTTCTATTCTTGGGACTTCCCTAATGGTCCAGTGGTCAGAAATCCGCCTTGCAATGCAGGGGATGCAAGTTCCATCCCTGGTCGAGGAACTGAGATCCTACATGCTGTGGAACTGAGCCTGCGTGCTCTGGAGCCTGTGTGTCACATCTGGAGAGCCCACATGATGCAAGGAAGATCCCATGTGCTGTAACTAAGACCCGAAACAACCGTAGAAATAAAAAAGTAACATATTTCTATTTTTTTTTCTAGTGTACATTCCCTAAATAGGGCCTGAGATTCCTGAAATTGCCAGGAAATAAAATAATGCTTTTGGTGAAATCAGATTAGACTAATAAATGAAAACTATTCTTTCAAATTTTGTTGGGCTGTATATCTACATTGAGTGAAATATAAGCTGTATATCTACATTGAATGAAAATAATTAACATTTGCACATAATTTTCTTAGTTTAGAAATCCAGAAACTTTTATCTATGCTAGAAATATCTCCATAGAGATCAAGGAGACATGTATGTTTTTGTATTTCAAATAAGGTAAAAGGAGCTGTCACTATTTAATCATGGAATCACAATTTCTGCCTTAGAACAAAACTATTTTAAAAGGTTTCAAATACTCCAACATTTTGGTAAAATGTTTCCCGTGTTTTCTTTACAAAGTTGTGGACCAGACTATTTCATCATTCATACCCGGTCATTCAGGGAAACTGAGGATCAAAATTGTTTTGACTACTAAAACTCCCCACTTTGTGTAGGGATATTTATACAGTTTAGACAATACCTAGATATAGCTTTTCATAGATTAGGTTTCATAAAAAGATTCTTTGAAGACCATTAACTGTCTCAGCATCCTGATCTTTCTACCTCTTCATAATTAAAAACAATCTAAGTATGGGCTGGCACAAAAATACAAAAAAATCCCCAACCCTTGGAAATATTCAATGTTTGATTGGTAAGAAAAGACTAGTGATGAGTGACACCTAAATCCCTGCAGACTTTTTTTTGAAGGTATGGTGCTCACTTTACTGCTGTATCAGACAAAAAGAACCAATGTTAGTAACTAAGAAAATAAATGGGTTTAAAAAATTTTATATCAAAATAAAATAAAATATTTAGTATAGTTAGTGCTTAATGAAAATATCATACTGAGCTGGTGGTTTTAATGTGGCTCACAACTACTAAAAGGGACCTACACCTTTTTCTGGCCAGACAACAAGTACTCACGTGAAAGAACCTGTTGAGGACCACTAGCACATAATAATTCTTCCTTCACTATGTTTGCTAAAATGGAGAGATTTCTTCTTATCCATTTCTTATTAGTTTTCTAGGGCTGCCATAATCAAGTGTCACAAATTAGATGGCTTAAACTGAGAAATTTATTCTCTCACAATTCCTGGAGGCTAAAAGTCCAAGATCAAAGCATCAGCAGGGTTGTTTTTATCTGTGGACTATAAGAGAGTATCTGTGCCATGCTTCTGCTCCAGCTTTTGGTAGTTTTCTCACAAGCTTTGTTGTTCCTTGACTTGTTGAAGCATCACCCTAATCTCTGTGTTTATCTTCATATGGGTTATGCCTTTGTGAATGTTTGTGTCCAAACTTTCCTTTTTAATCAGATTGTGAGTCATATGGGATTAAAGCTCACTCTGATGATCTCACTTTAACTTGATTACCTCTGTTAATAAAGTACCTACCAAATAAGGTCACATCCAGAGGCACTGGGCATTAGGACTCCAACATATCTTTTGAGGGAGTGGACACAGGTCAACCCATAACACCTTGGGCCCTAGCTCATGTTATTTATGGGTAGAATTGAAAATGAATATGGACCAGAACATCTAGTTATTTTCAGAAAGCATGAGTAATTTTAGAATAAAATAGAATTGGCCAATTTAGAGGCATTGGCCAGGTCACATTGGAAATTAACCCTTAATCAAGGACTTTATTCTATAGTACCAAAGGAAATACTCTGTAAATCGTAAATTTGGATAAGGCTCTAAAAAAATTAGATTGCGAAGCAATCTGAATTGAGGTTTTGTTACATGCCATTGGGATCTTTAGGGAAGTCTGGACCCCTTATGTTATTACAAGAAGAGTGCAGTGCATCAGCTCTTTAAATCAAACTTGACCTCAGAAGGTTAAAATCACTTGTTAAAGTACTACCTGGAAAGGTTATAGTCTATGCAGTTGAAATTTGGGGGGAATTACCATGAACTAGAAATAAGGAATATTTTCTTCTACTTTTGTCTTAAAGTATATTACATGCATTTTATAAGTCAAAAAGTATCAACAAACTTTTAAAATTATGTTTGCATGCTAAAGAGTTCAAAGGAGGCAGCTGAAAAGTATACTTATTGGATAAATAATGAAAAGCTTATCATCTAAATATACATAAATTAAACCAGATATAGCCAATTGAAACTTGTTGAATCTTTAAATAGAGCTATGACTTCATGATGAGTTTTAAGAGAGATATTTTACAAAATATCAAATGAGTCCACTATGTTGATATCATGTTAATCAAATCTGGTGAGTATGAAATACAATCACACTATATTTCATATTAAGTGAAAAATATTCCATAGAGTGGGAAGTACATCCCACAAAAATTCAGAATCTGGTCACATTGGTGGAGTTTGGAAATTCGATAGGCTATGGCATATCAGAACATCTCCTTGAAAGAAAAGAATAAGCTGAATTTCCCACATTTCATCACTAACAAAGAGACTGGCTGTTTAGTGGACCAATTGGATTTTGAGGCAGCATGTATCATATTTGGAAATACTGCTCTAATTATTCTTTTGATGACCAAGTTATCCTGCTATCTGGGCCATATAACACAGTAGACTCAATAGTGCTAGACGTACGTGGGGTATATATTTGCTGTATGGAGCCTCTTCAGCTTCCCCTGTAGCTCAGCTGGTAAAGAATCTGCCTGCAATGCAGGAGACCCCAGATTGATTCCTGGGTTGAGAAGATTCCCTGGAGAAGGGATAGGCTACCTACTCCAGTTTTCTTGGGCTTCCCTGGTGGCTCAGCTGGTAAAGAATCCACGTGCAATGCGGAAGACCTGGGTTCAGTCCCTGAGTTGGGAAGATCCCCTGGAGAAGGGAAAGGCTACCCACTCCAGTATTCTGGTCTAGAGAATTCCATGAACTATATAGTTCATGGGGTTGCAAAGAGTCGGACAAGACTGAGCAACTTTCACTTGAGCACTTGAAATGGAGCCTCTTATTGGCCTAGATCAGAGAGATGTAGTACATTTCTAGAATTAGGCAAAAAACTAATTTCTACCTTAGCAGAGAACTAATCTCCATGTGGAAAATTGCCCATAGGACAGATAGAGCACCTGATCTTGGAATACCGAATATCTAAGCAATCTCACCTATCCTTTCAAAGGTGGATGCTAACTGCTTCACAAAGCAGATGTCAAACTATGGCCCCATGGGCCAAATCCAACCTTCTTTTGTTTATGCAAGTAAAGTTGTATTAGATCTCAGCCATACACGTGCATTTACATATTGTCTATGGCTGCTTTCACTCTACAACATCAATGAGTAGTTTCAACTTAGCCCACAAAGTCTAAGATATTTACTCTCTCACCCTATTCAGAAAAAATTTACTGATCCCAGTACTAAGGCATAAGGTCAGGCTCTGCAATCATGATCCCTTGTAAAGTAGAAATTTTACATTCTGGACTTTGACTGAGAAAGATAAGAAGACCCATGAACATGTAATCCAGACTCTCATGGCCCCAAACTACTCCATTAATGCTTTTCCTTTAACCCACAACTATTGTCTTGAAGAGGGATTGAGTGAGATATTTAATCATCTGCTGGAGAATAAAGTACTTTAGCCTGTTTTACAGAACGTGAATGTATCTGTGGGATTCGGTACATGGCATAATGATTTTTGTGTCTCACATAAATTTCAGAGAGCATTCACCACAGAAAAGTTACTCACAAAACAGGTGAATAGTGTGATTCATCCTACTCTCCATGATCCTTGGTTTGCACAATGGATACTTGGCCATGAAATAAAGATGGAAGTTTTGCATCAGCACCAAAGCATGGCTTTAATCTCAGCATATCTGTTATAGCTTCTACTGCTGCTGATCTCCTGTAGGAGATCAGTTGGATACTTGGTGTTAGGTAGACTATGTCTGATCTCATTCTCCTTGGAGTGGTCAGGGGTTAATCTTTATCTAAATGCAAACGTAATCCAGAAATGAACTTGCCTTTCCTGTCTGGTTGTTTGTGCCAGCATCACATTGTGAAATTTTATTCTATTCCTTATCTATTGGCATAGTATACTACTTAACAATGTCTTAGAAGGAGGCAGAGGAGGTGCAACAAGGACTCTGATCAGCTTATGAGATTTACAGGTCTTATCATATACTTATTATCCAGAAACAGCTGTTCTGATCTGATCAAATATTGCAGAGAATAGTGACTCACTCATGGTTCAGTTAAAGTAACCAGTCCAGTGATAACAATTTGCATTTTGGAGTGCTATCCTCCAGACTGTAGGGTGTGCATTGAACTAATGACTGTACATGGTGATGTGGCCTCAATAGTTACAGTGAATATGTTTAGGAACCAAGGGGTGAAAATGAGAGTGTTTATCAGTATCACTTCCAAAAGATACCTGAAGAATTCATACTTCTCATATTCAAAAAATCAAGCTATGCTGGGACAGAGACTCTGATTTCTGAAGAGAAAGCAAGGACTATTTCATGCTGGGTATTCAGCAAGAGTTATTTTGTCCTGGAATCTATGACTCACACCTAACCATTTAGGACTTTCATGCCAATAAGCTAGCAGACACAGGAAATGATATACTGTACTAACTGAAGTGATTGACCTTGATAACCTTTAGGAACCAAGGCATGCTAATGCACAAAGGAGGCCAAGAGTATTACTTCTGAAATCGTAGGATTTATGGGCTTCCCTGGTGGTCAGCCGGTAAAGAATCTGCCTTCAATGTGAGAGACCCAGGTTCCATCTCTGGGTTGGGAAGCTGCCCTGGAGAAGGGAATGGCAACCCACTCCAATATTCTTGCCTGAAGAATTCTATGGACAGAAGAGCCTGGTGAACTACAGTCCATGGGGTCGCAAAGAGTCAGACACAACTGAGCTACTAACACACACACGCACATACACACATACAAACACGCACTGAAGCATCTCTTAACATTCCCTCTTGCTGGAATGGGATGAGGTGGCCTTCTACCAGATCAAAACTCCTCCACCTTTCAGGGCCTTGAGATAAACTTTCTCCTGGATTTTCTAGCCAGTATTTCATTTCTCTTTCTCCTTTGTGTCCACATTTCTGAAGTTGATGTGAGTATTCCCTGTGTACATTTTATTCTCACCCATTTACACTCAACCCACAGCTTTCATATGCTCATTATGACTTCTTATGGATGCATATGATAGACATATTTCAGACTTTCTCTTACTTAGAATCTTGATGTTTTAGCAGTGTTGACATCATTTACCTATCCCCCTGTTTCTAAAACACTCTCGGGTTCTCCTAACACCAAAATCATCTGAATATTTTTTTTCTTTGTTCTTAGGCATTCCCAATACTTGGCACTTAACAGGTATGCCATAAAGACTTATATGAATAAATATATTATGTTTTAGGGGAACAAATTTGCCACCCCAAATTTTTTCTTTGGCCTGCAGCTTATTGTAAGCCAAAAAAATCAAGGCCCCCAAAATTCAGGAAGAATCTTCGACTTTTCCCTAAAGAATATAGATAAAGAGCTTGTTCCAGGAAAGGAACTATCTATCTGCATAGATAGCTATAGTGTGAACTAGTTGTGTAGACAGGGAGGAACCTAACAAAGTCTTTAAATCCATCTTTGTGTCCCATTGTTTTTGCATGGCCCTGGAAACACTTACCAAACACTTGCCTTTCCATCTTGAAGAATCAACTTTTTTCCCTTTGAAGTTCTAAATCATAGCCCCCCAAATCAGTCTTCTGCTGAAAATTGTATTTAAGGTGAGCATTTCAAGCATTTTGCTGAGTCACTCAGTTTTACTGGGTCTTTCCCATGTATTCATCTTATTAAACTTTTGTTTGATTTTTTTCCTGTCAATCTGTCTCATGTCAATTTAGTTCTTAGATCCTCCACAAGAACCTATGAGGGTAGAGGAAAATTTCTTAATCCGTGACAATGCTATTTTGTTATCAATGATGTAATCACTTATATGTCC